>NC_134268.1:92236884-92552585 GCF_031893055.1 Leptodactylus fuscus | reverse complement strand
ATCTCTTCCCCTCAGACCACCAGGACCGCTTCTTCCAGCTCTGACTTGACTCTGTAAAGTTTGCAACACAGACATCGTTGATTCCTCACTTTTCCATGCACCCAACCCCCATATATATATGTCCCACAGCGGCCACTGCAGCCTATATTATGCCCCACAGTGGCACAATAGACTGCTAGCACAGGCTTCAGGCCTGTACGGTACTGCTAGCACATGCATTGGGCCTGTATGGTAATGTCCCAGGCCTTGTGACATTTAGGACATTACCATACAGGCTCGAAGCCTGTGCTAGCTGTACTATACAGGCCTGAAGCTTGTGCTAGCAGTAACACGCTGAAGCACAGGCTTTGAGCCTGTATGGTACTGCTAGTACATGCTTTGGGCCTGTATGGTAATGTCCCAGGCCATGTGACGTCAGGGACATTACTGTACAGTATACCATCAGAATACTATACATGCTATATTGATGTAGCCATCTTCAACCTAAATATGATAACTCCCTGCATTATAAAGAATCACAACAAAAGCAACTGAAGGCAATTAAAAAATCAAGTAAAAGTGATTAGCAACTGTTTACTTGTCATGTTTAAGGTCATGTTAAACGTGACAACATTTGAATGGCTGGAAGAATATTGTTTGAATGAAATAATGTTCAGGAGCAGATGTTGTTGGAATATTATCAGTAAATTAACAAAACCATGCCTAGGATAAATGTGTCTATTCTAAGATAAAAATAAAAAAGAACAAAAAGACTAAATGTGTCTTTTTTCTATTGTTCATCTAGGTTTCTAATATACTGAGTTAACATTATTACAAGACTGACAGTACTATTTGTTTTTATCTTCAGGGGTACAATAATGACATATATCTGCAAAGTGGAACTACTGTAGACACCGTATACACCTCTATTGTTGGGACTGTGAACACTAATATTTGGAGTAATTCAGGGTATCATTTGCATAGTTTGCTATGGGCATTGGGCAAGAGAATACTGGATTGTCTTGAATTTATATGTAGTGTTGGTTGAAGAAGTATGGCAAGGATAAAAATGACACACAGATAAAAATGTGGTAGCATGTGCTTCTATAACTTCATAATTGAGACTTCTGAATAGCGGCTATCCCTTATTGAGACTCCAGAAAAGCCCTCTGCTTACCCTTCATTGTAACTACCTGCAATCTGATGTGAGATTTGCTATTCAGGGTTCGTTCACACTTGTGCTCGGTGTTCGGTGTGTGCATTCTGACGGATTTCCATCTTCAGACCTGGCAAAATTGGACAGGGGACACAAACCCAGCGGTCAGCTTTAAACCCCATTCACTTGAACGGGTTTGTAAAGGTAACCACTGTTGTCCACTTGCGGCCTCTCCACGGGGAAACTGTTTTTTTTTATTTTTAGCCGGACACAAAGTCCTGCATGTCCGACTTTGTCTCCGGCTAAAAAAAAACCCGTTTCCCCGTGGAGAGGCTGCAGGCGGACACCAGCAGTCAGCTTTACAAACCCATTCAAGTGAATGGGTTTTAAAGCTGACCGCCGAGTTTGCGTCCCCTTTCCAGTTAAGCCGGGGCTGAAGATGGAAACCCGGCGGAATGTACAAACCGGACACTGGGCGCAAGTGTGAGCGAACCCTCAATAGAGAACATTACAAAAAAGATAGTATTATAACGGCATTCACAGACAGCCAAGAGTTTTGGATGGAGTATGTAGGAATTTCCTTTTACCGACCCTCAGTACCAGATAAAAAGTCTTACATTAGGATTTGAAGAGCAGAGTACTGATAAACACCGTAACACTGTCTGTAGTCCAGAAATGCCTGTATATGCATCTAGTCAGGCTAAAGAATATTCTGTGAATATTCATGTCACTGCTTGTTTAATAAAACTTTAAAATCTATGAACATACCAAGAAATGACAAATGACTTTATTTGTACAGTCCTTCCTTTGTATATCCTTCAATACATTTTAAACAAAAGATTTTAGGCACCCTGTGGGTCACTACCGCTCACAATACAAAGTATTAACATCAGGAAGTATGTCCAGCTTGTTACTATAGTTAAGCCAGTTAGTTCAGTTTACAGGGTGGAATATATAATTGAAAAACAGAATGTGTCATGACAAACTGTCTTCATGTTACATATAGTTACATAGTTGATGAGGTTGGATAAAGTCATTAGTCCATCAAGTCCAGCCTATAACCCTACAATCTCTACAGTGTTGATCCAGGGGAAGGCAAAAAAACTCCATGAGGCTCATGCCAATTGCCCCATTTCAGGGGAAAAAAATTCCTTCCCGACTCCAAATCTTGTGTAGGGTAAATATCTACCTCTTTACGGTGCTTGAAGACTTATCCTGGTTGGGATTTAATATTCAATTTATTTCTTACATTATATTTTAATTGTTCTTTATATCTATAGAGATTATGGTCACCCATACAAGAAAACAGGTTTTTGCCATGGAGACAACTTATCACTTATCCCATGAATTTAGTGATGGGATAGGTGATAATCACATGACCTCTGAAGGTACTACCGTTGGGAACAGGATTTCCATTAATCACTAGAATTAAGGTATCTAGCTGCCATTCTAGAAGAGTTTTAACCTCCTCCTGGTGACATTTTTCGATTTTTGTTTTTGACTACTCATCTTCCAAACCCCATAGCTTTTATATTTTTGCATTCACAGAGCCATATGAGGGCATAATATTTACGAGACAAATTGTTCTTCATAATGGTATAAAAAAAATCCTGCTTTTTCTCCTCAGGTTTTAATTCCTCTTAGTGTTCTTATTTCATTAGTTAGTCAATTTGTATTTCCCGCCTTTTTTCCTACTCACCTCAGGTAGCTTAGGGTCACCTGCAGGTCACAGCTGCCAGAAGAATCCTTTTCTAGAATCTTTGTTATGGGCGGAGCTTAGTAACAGCTGATGTGACGTGCTAACAGCTGATTGGTAAAGCGCCCGCTTATGGCGGGAATTTTGAGTATAAATAAACATCCAGTCAACTGTTCAGGGGCCAGTCTGTTAGAAGAATCTTCAAGCAAGTCCCCACCCCACCTTTTTTTTTGTTTTGTTTTTTTTTGTTTTAAAGTTTTTTCCTTGCCGTGGTGTTTATTGTAGGGGTTAGTTTATCAGTTAATGCTGATAGGACTCTTTTAATATTGATTAATTGATTAATTTATTGGAATATTGATGAATTTTATTATTGAATAATTTATTATTTATTATTCATGATTAATTTATGATTATTTATTCAATGGTTGTAATAATTATGGGTTACCTTAATAAACATTGTGGCCAATTATATTCCACTATAGAATTTTGTGTTTGTGTTTTATTTATATGAAGCTATTTTAATATGGTTAAGTTTAGAAAATAGGTCCTTATGGTGCTGTGTGAAATATTTGTTCTCTAAACATTTATGAGGCAACCTGTATATGATAAAAAAGAGAAATATAGTTTTTTTCCACTTTGAATATGTGTTAAGCAACCATATACCCTATAGGCTCATACATGATTTAATCTGATGTAACTATATATGACACATTTTTCATATTTGAAGTACATAAAAGCTACAAATTTACTGCTTCCTCTAGCAAGAAAATCGCCACATTGCACTGAAAACTAAGTACAGAGTAAGTGATCACCTTGTAGTCACATGTACTGTTGGCTCCATATGCTTATAAAAGATACTGCTATACTGGTACATGAGGAGAAGCTAGAACAAGGGTTGGCAACCTTTTTTTCGATGGTTTGTATGGTGTGCTGATTTTTTTAAGAAATCAAAGACATAGAACTCAGTTTGCTATGCACACAATGTGTTTTTTCAATGCAGGGGGGAATTTTTTAATGCAGATACATACATCATACAACGTGCATCATCATAACGTGCACACTTAAGCATGGCACCTAGACAGGGCACAAGACAGGTAAGCTATGAAAGTACTCCAAGTAAACTTATACCCAAATCAACAAATTTTTACATAAGGTGTCATAGAGCTGCATAATCAATTGCTGTCTTAGCAATTGTTCTCATGTAGAACTCCCTCCATGTATACCACCAGTGCACACTATCCGGATTAGACGTCCCTCTGTCCTTTCTTTTCCCATGTACAGTTCTCACACCCTTTTTACTCTCTACAACCACCTTAATCTCTATACTTCTTTATTCAGTGAAAATAAACAGAAACGCCCACAGAAATCATAAACCACCTTTAGTCTCTGTAGTTTGCTACTACTAGCTGCTGGGGCATCTCTCCAAACCTTGGCCCACCTTCTTTCACTAAATTTTCCTCTCCCTGCATACATAGAAGTCCCACTAACCACATCAATATCCACCACATTCCCTTTCCTTATCTTTCTCCTGTCCCTTCTAACTGTTCTCACTGGAAGGCCGGCTCAGTGTGTAACAAACTAGAATATATTAATGACTTATTCAATAGTAAATTTCTGAACATGCTAGCTCTTACTGAAACCATGATCCAGTAGTCTGATACTGCCTCCACTGTTTCTCTGTCTAATGGTTGTCTACATTTTTCACATTCTTCTATGCCTGACAACAGGTAGGGTGGAGGGGTAGGCATACATCTATTGCCACAGTACACTTTTCAGGTCATTCCCCCAATACTCTTAATCACCTTCCCTCATTTGAGGTCTACGCTATCAGACTTTTCTGCTCACTCTCCTTTAGCCATAATCTATTGTCCACCTGGCTCACCCTACCAACTTCTGGACCACTTTGTTTCCCCTCTTTCTATTCTGTGAAATTCCTACCCTCATCATGGTTGACTTTAACATCCCCATTAACACCTGTCTCCCCAGCTGCCTCACAGTTTCTCTCAATAGCCACTTCTTTTGGTCTTTCACAACTTTCCTCCCCCCCCCCCACACACACAAAGCAACCCTGGTACACACCACAGCACTTTAGCAGTGCTCTAGGTGTGATGAATAGAGATGAGCGAACACTAAAATGTTCGAGGTTCGAAATTCGATTCAAACAGCCGCTCACTGTTCGAGTGTTCGAATGGGTTTCGAACCCCATTATAGTCTATGGGGAACATATAATCGTTAAGGGGGAAACCCAAATCCGTGTCTGGAGGGTCACCAAGTCCACTATGACACCCCAGGAAATGATACCAACACCCTGGAATGACACTGGGACAGCAGGGGAAGCATGTCTGGGGGCATAAAAGTCACTTTATTTCATGGAAATCCCTGTCAGCTTGCGATTTTCGCAAGCTAACTTTTCCCCATAGAAATGCATTGGCCAGTGCTGATTGGCCAGAGTACGGAACTCGACCAATCAGCACTGGCTCTTCTGGAGGAGGCGGAGTCTAAGATCGCTCCACACCAGTCTCCATTCAGGTCCGACCTTAGACTCCGCCTCCTCCAGCAGAGCCAGCGCTGATTGGCCGAAGGCTGGCCAATGCATTCCTATGCGAATGCAGAGACTTAGCAGTGCTGAGCCAGTTCTGATCAACTACACATCTGATGCACACTCGGCACTGCTACATCAGATGTAGCAATCTGATGTAGCAGAGCCGAGGGTGCACTAGAACCACTGTGCAAACTCAGTTCACGCTAATAGAATGCATTGGCCAGCGCTGATTGGCCAATGCATTCTATTAGCCCGATGAAGTAAAGCTGAATGTGTGTGCTAAGCACACACATTCAGCTCTACTTCATCGGGCTAATAGAATGCATTGGCCAGCGCTGATTGGCCAGAGTACGGAACTCGACCAATCAGCGCTGGCTCTGCTGGAGGAGGCGGAGTCTAAGATCGCTCCACACCAGTCTCCATTCTGGTCCGACCTTAGACTCCGCCTCCTCCAGCAGAGCCAGCGCTGATTGGCCGAATTCCGTACTCTGGCCAATCAGTGCTGGCCAATGCATTCTATTGGCGTGATGAAGCAGTGCTGAATGTGTGTGTTTAGCTCAACTACACTGGTGGAGTAGTTGAGCTAAGCACACAGATTCAGCTCTGCTTCAATCAGCGCTGGCCAATGCATTCTATTAGCTTGATGAAGCAGAGTGTGCACAAGGGTTCAAGTGCACCCTCGGCTCTGATGTAGCAGAGCCGAGGCTGCACAAGGGTTCAAGCGCACCCTCGGCTCTGATGTAGCAGAGCCGAGGGTGCACTTGAACCCTTGTGCACCCTCGGCTCTGCTACATCAGAGCCGAGGGTGCGCTTGAACCCTTGTGCAGCCTCGGCTCTGCTACATCTGTGCACCCTCGGCTCTGCTACATCAGAGCCGAGGGTGCGCTTGAACCCTTGTGCAGCCTCGGCTCTGCTACATCAGAGCCGAGGGTGTGCTTGAACCCTTGTGCAGCCTCGGCTCTGCTACATCAGAGCCGAGGGTGCGCTTGAACCCTTGTGCACACTCTGCTTCATCAAGCTAATAGAATGCATTGGCCAGCGCTGATTGAAGCAGAGCTGAATCTGTGTGCTTAGCTCAACTACTCCACCAGTGTAGTTGAGCTAAACACACACATTCAGCACTGCTTCATCACGCCAATACAATGCATTAGCCAGTGCTGATTGGCCAGAGTACGGAATTCGGCCAATCAGCGCTGGCTCGGCTGGAGGAGGCGGAGTCTAAGGTCGGACCAGAATGGAGACTGGTGTGGAGCAATCTTAGACTCCGCCTCCTCCAGCAGAGCCAGCGCTGATTGGCCGAATTCCGTACTCTGGCCAATCAGCGCTGGCCAGTGCATTCTATTGGCGTGATGAAGCAGTGCTGAATGTGTGTGTTTAGCTCAACTACGCCGGTGGAGTAGTTGAACTAAGCACACAGATTCAGCTCTGCTTCAATCAGCACTGGCCAATGCATTCTATTGGCGTGATGAAGCAGTGCTGAATGTGTGTGTTTAGCTCAACTACGCCGGTGGAGTAGTTGAACTAAGCACACAGATTCAGCTCTGCTTCAATCAGCACTGGCCAATGCATTCTATTGGCGTGATGAAGCAGTGCTGAATGTGTGTGTTTAGCTCAACTACGCCGGTGGAGTAGTTGAACTAAGCACACAGATTCAGCTCTGCTTCAATCAGCACTGGCCAATGCATTCTATTGGCGTGATGAAGCAGTGCTGAATGTGTGTGTTTAGCTCAACTACACCGGTGGAGTAGTTGAGCTAAACACACACATTCAGCACTGCTTCATCACGCCAATAGAATGCATTGGCCAGCACTGATTGGCCAGAGTACGGAATTCGGCCAATCAGCGCTGGCTCTGCTGGAGGAGGCGGAGTCTAAGGTCGGACCAGAATGGAGACTGGTGTGGAGCGATCTTAGACTCCGCCTCCTCCAGCAGAGCCAGCGCTGATTGGCCAAAGTACGGAATTCGGCCAATCAGCGCTGGCCAATGCATCCCTATGGGAAAAAGTTTATCTCACAAAAATCACAATTACACACCCGACAGAGCCCCAAAAAGTTATTTTTAATAACATTCCCCCCTAAATAAAGGTTATCCCTAGCTATCCCTGCCTGTACAGCTATCCCTGTCTCATAGTCACAAAGTTCACATTCTCATATGACCCGGATTTGAAATCCACTATTCGTCTAAAATGGAGGTCACCTGATTTCGGCAGCCAATGACTTTTTCCAATTTTTTTCAATGCCCCCGGTGTCGTAGTTCCTGTCCCACCTCCCCTGCGCTGTTATTGGTGCAAAAAAGGCGCCAGGGAAGGTGGGAGGGGAATCGAATTTTGGCGCACTTTACCACGCGGTGTTCGATTCGATTCGAACATGGCGAACACCCTGATATCCGATCGAACATGTGTTCGATAGAACACTGTTCGCTCATCTCTAGTGATGAACATCTCTGGGAAAAATTGCATATACCTGTAGACTTCCTCCACTTTTATGCTCAAAACATGTAGCTCTGCCCTTCACCTCATGCAAGCCTATTTCACCACTCTCATTTCTTCTCTCATCAGTAACCCTAAAAGACTCTTTGAAACTTTTCACTCCTTACTTACTCCCAAAATGCAGGAGCCATTCACAGACATCGGGGTTATGTTTGACTCAGTCCTTTCCTTTACCCCCCCCCCCCCCCATATCCAATCACTCGCACGCTCATGTCATCTTCACCTCAAAAAACATTTACAGAATCCACTCTTTTCTTTCCATTACAAACATTAAAGAATCTTATTGTCTCCCAGATTCACTCTTGACTTGACTACTGTAACTACTTACTAATCCGTCTTCCCCTTACTAAACTCTCCCCTCTACAGTCTATTCTGAATGCATCTGAATCAGTCTAGATGCTATAGCAATGCCTCAGGTCTGTGTCAGTCACTGCATTGGCTGCCTATTCAATACTGAATACAATATAAACGTATCCCCCTCATCCATCAAGCTCTCCATAATGCTGAATTTCCTCCCTCATTCCCCCCACCCAACCCATGCTTTCAGTTCACTCAATGACCTAAGAATAACATCCTCGATTAGAACCTCCCACTCCCATTTTCAAGACTTCTCCCGAGTTGCACCACTTCTCTGGAACGCTCTATCCCGGATAATCAGATTAACTCTCAATTTCTACAGCTCCATGCACATACTGAAGACACATCTTTTCAGACAGGCCTATCAAAAGTCCTAATTTAAACTCTTCTGCAGTTAGAGTTAATAATACTAACTCTTGACTGTTCACGCTCCCGCATTATCTCACAGGACATGATATTAGACTGTAATCTTATATGTCCAGACACCAACCGCACATAAAAGTACACTGACTGGTGACAGCACATATAGCTTTGTGTAATGAAAATTACCTCTATCACAAAAAAAAAAACGACTGGATCAATGTATAAGCAATGTATGCTGCCCCTCCTACCTCTTGTGTCACCCCCCTCTACCTCATAGATTGTAAGCTCTTGTGAGCAGGACCCCAAGTCCCATTGCTTGAATTGACTTATTCCTCTGTAATGTCTCATTTTGTCTCTGCTGCAGAATGTATTGGCGCTATAAAAATAAAATGTATTATTATTATTATTATTGTAAGGATATCAACTTTTTCATGAAAGTCATATAGTGCAATCCATTGCAATAATCGATTAGTTAGTTGATGAAAAAGAGTCCATTACCTTGAAGCACCAACTGTCACTGTAATTTTTCTAGATTAGGATAAAAAAACAAAAAAAGATGAAGTCTTATGCAAATAAGGGATAGTTCACATGGGGCTAAAGGGGCGGATTTAGACAGCGGAATCCACGTCATAATCCTCCCCTTTCAATGGTGGTCTATGGAGACCACTAGCTTTCATTTTTCCGCTATCGGCAACTGCCAATAGCGGAAAAAAAGAAGCGAGCTGCCCTTTCTTCAGCTAGAAGCCGCGGCGCGCTGAGCCGCGGCTTCCGCCTAGCAGCAGCACCCTCCGATGCCGGCTCATTCATTTAAGCCGGCTGCGGAGGGGAAAGCCGTGACCGCTATGGTCGTGACAGGTGGGTTTTGACCAAAATCTAGAAAAGTGACATACATAATGAAAATATGTTGTTTATCACTGTAATATGCTCTGTTAGCGTTCTTGTCTCATCGCTGACAGATGGACATATCTTGCCTGCCAGTCACGGTTGAGCTACTTCTGTGTATTTACTGTTGTACTCCTGAGGGGCCCCTTTATGGCATTTAAAGCATTGAATTACTTCACTAAGAGGTTCAGGAGGGACATATAGTGTGTAACCCTATATTTAGGCTATTAATTGCCAGGTAGATACGGTGTGACTGAAGTTCTGACCTTGGTACAGGTTCTGGAGGTTGTGCTAGAATATAGAATAGAGCAAAGAGGACCTATTACAACTCTTGACATGTATTTTCGGGAATACTTGCAATCCACACGAAAAATAACTATTCTTTAGCATATTTTCTTCAAAAACTGGGTTTTGCTCTTCTTCTGTTATTCCTCCTGGAGTGGCACGAACAGATCAACCACTTAGTGTAACCTTTACCATTGTCACTGGTGCCTTCTCCAGGTTAATATGGCAAAAGAGCAATAGAGACACATTGACCTACACTATCCATCACTTCTTCTACCTATTCAGTATGCTATGTAAGAATAATGGCGCTAGAGTTTCTAAGGGTATATTCATTATGTACAAATGTTCCTAGAATTTGTATTAAAGAAAGGCAAAGAACAAACCAGAAACACCGTACAGAAATTTTGTAGTAATTTCTGCAGTCTAGATTGATGAAAGACTTTTTAATTGCAGCATTTGTATAAAAAAATAAAAAATAGAATTATGAAAATTATAGCAAAAACAACTCAAGTAAATACACCCAAAGAAAGGAATACTGCAAATTTACCATTTCACTTTGTTGCTTTATTTTTTCTGCTACCAAAGAGGTTTTCTTTCCTTCTCATATTGAAACAGCCTTAACTTTTATATTTAGGCTTTGTTCATACTACCATTTTCTTTTCTCTATTGTTCTGATCTATAAAAGTGTACGGAGATCAGAAAATAATATTTCCATTAAAATGCTGATTGATTTTAGTGATCTTTTTTGCCATTAGTTCTCCATTTACGTTAAAGGGGTTTTGTTGGGAAATTTTATTTATTTATTTATTTATTTATTTTTAAAGGTCTGTTAGTGCTATTAATGGGTTAATATGTGCACCCAAATACCTTTAACAAGTTTTTTAAGGGATTTCTGGATTTCTCTGCATTTGCTTACATAGTTTCTCTTGCTACTGTCTTATCCTACAACTCCCATGATGCATTGCATGAGCTATCTCACCCTACCTCCCTCCCCCTACCTCTCTCACTAAACAAAGGGCTTTGATTACAGACCAGAAATACCACATTTCGGAAGTCAAAAGGGTTAATATAAACAAGGAGTAATTCACAGAAGAAAAATACATGCCTGGAATTATATAACTAACTAATGGTCTCTTCATCACACCTTTTGATCAGAACAATGAAAATAAAAAATGATTGTGTGAATACGCCCTTAGTTGCTTGAGTTCTTGGCTTTTGCAATACAAATGCTAAGCTATAGACACAAGTTTAGAAAAAACATTAAAAACTTTCATTTAAATCAATATGCTGTAAGTACAGAAACTGTCCCTGCAGCAATACTTCTGGCACTCGGCTGTGTTATACAGCCGAGGGCCGTGAACAGTCACCAGGTTAGGAAGATACTCTTACTCAGGTAGATTACACGCCTTGATTCCATGATCAATAGTGATCATAGCATCCTTCACCTGTCACCCTTAGGACCCCCGACAATAAGATTGTGGGTTCTAAGGAGTTGCCTGGCAGCCAGAAGGCGGTCAATGGCCTCCTGACTGCCTAGGCATAGTTCCAATAGGGAACTAATGTGCGATGTTCTGCAATACTATGTAATAAAAATATAAACAAACATATTAGGTATCCCCATGTGTGTATAAGTCCCCACTATCCAAAAATTATTTATGCCATACGGTAAATGCTGTAATAAAAAAACCACAATGCGCAAATTAACTTATTTTGTTCACTTTGCTTCCACTAAAAAATAACAATAAAAAGTGATCAAAATGTCATACATGCCAAACACTGAGGCCAATAATAAGTACAACTTGCCCTACAAATAAAAAGCCCTGACGTCTTTGTCAACAATACAGTAAAAAAGTTATAGGCAGCAGAATACAGTGATCCCAGGAGAAATGCTCAAGTGATGTTTTATTGGTACAAGCGGTAAAATATAATAAAAACAATATAAATATGGTATCGGTGTATTTATAATGACCCCCAGACAAAGCTGCTATGTCATTTTTAATACAGAGTGAACACCAATAGAAAAAAGAATGCAAAAAATTATGATAAAATTGTTGCTTATTTCAAATGGACCCCCCAAAAAACAATAAAAGCTAATCAAAACATTTTATGTGTAACATCTCTGCCTGTTCGGGTCACTGCACCACCCTCTGCTCGCATGCGGCGGTGCAGGAGGCGTGTGCAGTTTGGTTCTTTGTTTAAAGTTTTTGGTTGCACTGTGTGAACACGGCTCTAGTTCTGTGGTTAAATTTCCACCACACCCGTCTTCTGCCCTTGTTTGCCTCTGTTCATTAAGTGTTTAATTTGTGTGATTGACAGCCTGTCTACCTGTCAACTCCAGGGGTGGGTTCTTCCTCCCTATTTAGTCTTGGCTCTCATTCACACCAGTGCTTGCTATTGCCTTGTGCGTACTTGATTTTTGTTGTCACTATTCTTGCTTGCATTCTAATCCTTGACCTTTGGCTTTCCCTACTAACTATTCTTTGGACTCCAATTTGGCACTGCATCAGTCGGTTTACTGACCCTTGGCTAGCTGACCTCCCTTTGTTGTTGTCCGTCTTGTCTCCGTTTTGTGTATCACATATACAGGAAAGGACTGTCTTCGTGGTTGCCACCTATTACGTAGGATAGGGCCTGGCAATCGGAAGGGACAGTAGGGGGCTTCAGCTTAGGGCTCACTGTCTCTTGTGTCCCACCCCAGGGTTTTCAACAGCTACTGGGGAATTGCTGTCCTAGCAATTCTCTAACAATATGTTACCCAAAATGGTAACAAATGAAAGTACAATTTGTCATGCAAAGAATAAGCACTCACATATCTATGTCGGCAGAAAAATTTAAAACAAGTCATGAAATATTGAAGGTGGGGAGGGAAAATACGAAAAAAGGGGGATCCATAAATATGATGAGATGCCTAATTTAAGTAGTCGGGATAAGCGTTTTTTTTGAAAGGGGCCGGATAAGGTTAAAAAACCAAAAAACACACATTCACCTGTTTCTGGTGCTCCGGTGTTTCCCACCGTAGTTTGGTCCTGCTCGTCCTGGGGTCTTCTCCCAGTGGAAGTCCCCGTTGACCATCAGCAGCCTCAGCGGCCTAAGGCAAGGACACAGGACCTCACAGGTAGGGATGTTCTATGTCCTTTGCTTAGATTGCTGAGGCTGCTGATTGGTTTCGGCGGTCACGTTCAGTGGGGACTTCTGCCAAAAGAAGACCCCAAGAGCAGCAGGGCCAGATGGCAATGAGAGACACTGAGCATCGGTGACAGATGAGTACATTTTTTCACCTTTCTTGGCCACTTGCAAAAAAATAAATAAAAAACACTTATCCTGGACAACCACTTTAAAACCAGGTCTATAGAGTTATTCCTTTTTATTTTACATTGTTTGCATGTATTTGTCTTTGTTTTTATTTCATATTTTACTGTTGGTAAAAAAAACTGTGCATTTAAAATTTAATAAGATTGTCCTTTGGCTCTAAGGTTTCCCCACCTTTGAAGAGTGAATATTTTTAGCAGTGCTACCCTGTTGTGCGATATTTCTGCATATTGTAGGCATACATAGTGGTGAGTGGTGGCATCTTTGTGTGGAAGCATGAGTGTAAAAGGGCACTTCACTCCTGTGTAACATAGTGTGGTAGGTGAGTTGGAAGAGAGTGTGGAAGTGGAGTGCCCCTTTAATGATTCCACCTGGGTTAAATGTGTGCATATGTAGTAAGGTGAATGGATAACCCCCAGAATTGGTATATAGCGAGTGGATGTATCTGTGGGTATGAGTTCATTCCCCGACACACTGTATGGTGTAATGCTCCCTCCTGGTATATAAAAATAAATTACTTGACTTACTTCAATTCTATACCACCGTCTTCAGTGTGATGAAGGTTTCAGGCTCTTCTAACTTTTGGCTTTTCAGTCGAGCTCAGCTCAAGAGCCATCATCTGAGGCAGGGATCCAATCCCTCATAGGCTACAGGCCTAACGTGGAAAGTAGTGAATGTGAGAAATAGCGGAGCAGGAAGCTATAGACTCCTGCACCCCTCCCCACGAATCAGGTACATCAACGGATGATACTACTTACTCTTTAAATTGGATAAGCAACAAAGCAATATGACACTTCTGGTTTGTTTCATATGAGAAAACATTTTCAATGTTGTCTGCAGTAATTATAATAAATCAGGTTCAGTATTTTATTTTCTAATCGGACCAGTCTAACTCCATTTAAAGTCAAGGTATATCACGTTGCAACTTCCTATTCTACAGCTCTGAGGTGCTGCATTAACAAGCCAAAAGCACTGACTCAGGCATAAAATATATCTTACTTCCTATATGAAAGCTATTAATTATTAAGATCATCATTAGGCAGCCAAGTATTTACATACACCCTTATTGAGCAATACTACTATAAATAGAATAATTATATACCTTTAATTGCAAAGGAATACAATGAAGGCTGCAATTAACTAAATAAAGAGTGCAAACATCAGTGTTTTGCCTATAGGTGTAATTGAAGCAGAAATTCTGCAGAGGAAACCTCTATGAACTTTCTGTAAGGCCGGGGCCCCACGGGACGTAAACGCCGCGATTTGCCCGCAGTGGAGATGCTGCGGGAAAAATCACGGCACTTTACAGTGCAAGGAAAGGGGATGGAATTCATGAGAATCCCATGCCCACTTTGTGGAAAAAAATGCAGTGCGGACACGCTGCGATTTGCAAAGCCGTTGTGGCTTTGCAAACCGCAGCATGTCAATTATATCTACGGAAACGCAGGCGGCTTTCCCGTAGATATAATGGGAAGAGAAAGTCCGCAGAGGAAAATTCTGTGAACTTTCTCTTCAAAGCACTGCGGAAAGAACCGCAATGTGATCACGCAGCAGTTCTTACCGCAGCGCTTTAGCGCTGCGATTACGGCCTGTGGTGCCTTAGCCTAAAAGGTGCTGTGGGAAAAAACACGATGTGTTGCCACCATGGTTTTTCCCACAGCACTTTTATGCTGAGGGACTCTACAATAGGGCCTTAGCCTTACTCTGTTAACAGCATTTAGTGATTTGCTTTACATTATAGTCATGGCTATAGGCAGCAATAGACTGGAGTCGACTCATTGAGATCTATGCAAGACTTTTCCATGCATGCTCTGTACAGGAAGGGGAAGTAAATATGATGTGACATCATCTTTTGTCAGTAGTGGATGCAAGGAATGGTTCACTAAGGATGTTATCTGTAGAGGTGCAAAGTTTAATTATGATCAAATCAGTCTTATTTGTGATGTAAATGGTCACTGCTGAAATAAAAACCCCTACAGAATTAGCAAGTATATCAAGCTTTAGTGGACAGATTGAAAATGGCATGATATTGTATTTTTTAATATAGATAGTAATATGTAAAATTTAAAGTGAAATCACCATAAATTTCTATAAAATATGGTTATCATAAAAACTTGGTTTAAAAAATAGGCCATTTTCATTACACATTTCTGGTCAACAGGAATAATTACAAACCAGAAGGCTTAACTACTAAGGGTCCATTCACACGGAAGAAAATGGCACTTAAAAAAAAAAAAAAAGCCTCCCATTGATTTCAATGGGTTCTGCTAGCTTTTTTCCCCTTCCCTTTCTCACTCACACTCTTCCCTGTTTTCCTATCTAGCCCACCCACTACACCCTTAGTAGCCATCTTTAGACTTTCTAGTTATCACTCACTCAATAACCTTCTCCTTTAGCTATAATATTGTAATCACTTACATATATCATCAATACATTGGTTGATATATATATATATATATATATATATATATATATATATATATATATTCCTTGAAACAAACAAAGTTAGAAAACAAACAAAGAAGCAAAGAGGCGGCACTCCTATAATTACTTAGCTGCAGTAAAAACATGAAAAGGAAAATGTAAAGTGTGGTCGGATTAAAGCCAATGCCTCAATAAGGGTGGTGCTCTACTGCCCTGAAAAATAGTTCATATATGTATAAACCAAGAAAAAGAAAAATACCTCTCTCTTGCTGTATTGTTTTTAACTGAAGATGCAATAAACTTTACAAGTTTTTAGAACACCTTGGGTGAGTGGGTGAGTTTTCGGACCCCCTATTATAATAATCGGAGCCCCAGAGGAGGTGAAGTAACATAATAAACAGTGTTACTTACCTCTCTGGGATCTGGTGTTACTCTTAGCAGGTTTTGGGCCTGTATGGTAATGCCCCAGACCACGTGACGTCTGGGACATTACCATACAGGCCCAAAGCATGTGCTAGCAGAAACAGCCTGTTACTGCTAGCATAGGCTTCGTGCCTGTCCCAGACATCACATGGTCACATGGGACATTACCATACAGGCCCGAAGCCTTCTAGGAGTAACACCGAATCAAGGTGAGTAACAGTGTTTACTATGTTCCCTCACCTCCCCTGGGACTCCGATTAATATATTCGGGGGTCTGAAAAGAACCCCGAGTATAATAATGGTTGAACGGTGGGCCACTATGTGGCATAATAGAGTTGGGTGGGCAACTGTGGGGCATAATAGAGGTTGAAGGAGCCACTGTGTCCCCTGAAACCTCTATTATACCCCACAGCAGCCACCTGCAACCTCTATTATGCCCCACTGCGGCCCCCTGTTATAAGTCCATTAACCATAGACTTTAATGTTAAATAATAACGGACGCTTGACTTCCGTGATAAAACCGTTATTTTCCAGCAACCCGTATATTTTGTGTCTACAAAAAATGACGGACATGTAACACATTTGGTGTAAACGGACACTAATTGTCACTAACGGACCCATCATAAAATTCCATACCATTTTTAGCGGATTTGTGATGATTCTGCTAGTGTCCGTGGTTAAAATCTTGTAAAAAGCAACAACACTACTACAAGCAACGACACTACTAACGGTCACCAACGGTAGTATGAACAAACCTTCACAGATTATTTTTGTCAAGTAACAAAATGCTAAATCCTACTAATATTATAAATGTGAAAGTTTGTGTGTTTGGATGTTTGGATGTTTGTGAGTTTGGATGTTTGTTCCTCAATCACGCTAAAACGCCTGGACGGATTTGTGTGCAATTTTCCACAAACATAGTTTTCCCTCAGGATTGAGTCACAGGCTACTTTTGGTGCCACTAAACAACATGGCTTCCTAGCAGGAGACTCACAAAAGCAGGACTCCTAGCCCCAGCTATAGACTCACACACACTGCCTGGCATTTCCTGCCTCAACCTGCCTGCACACTCCTTACTGTCACCTCAGGAGTAGCCCTCACTCTACTCACTCACATTTACATATAGCTTTCCACTATACATACACAATACAACACATCACATTGTAATTACATGTATTACCTATCACTGCTATATACAGTGCCTGATACATATATACCCCTGTACACAGGCTGTATATACTATATAATTACATGTATCTCCTATCACTGCTATATACAGTGCCTGATACATATATACCCCTGTACACAGGCTGTATATACTATATAATTACATGTATCTCCTATCACTGCTATATACAGTGCCTGATACATATATACTCCTGTACACAGGCTGTATATACTATATATTACATGTATTACCTATCACTGCTATATACAGTACCTGATACATATATACTCCTGTACACAAACTGTATATACTATATATTACATGTATCTCCTATCACTGCTATATACAGTACCTGATACATATATACTCCTGTACACAGGCTGTATATACTATATATTACATGTATCTCCTATTACTGCTATATACAGTGCCTGATACATATATACTCCTGTACACAGACTGTATATACTCTATATTACATGTATCTCCTATCACTGCTATATACAGTACCTGATACATATATACTCCTGTACACAGGCTGTATAACATATCACATTGTCTGTAGCACAACATACACAATATAACACATCAAATCACATTTGCTAGCCCACCAAACTTTTTAAAGCACTTTTACAGTTTCACACGTCTGTGTCCGCTCAATACTCAACTCACCGCAGACGAAGTCGCGGGTAAAAGCTAGTGAATAAATAAAAGAGAAATCTAAAACAAATCAATTTTTGGTGTGACCAGCCTTTGCCTTCAAAACAGCATCAATAAGACTCCTGCGTTTTACAGTACCTGCAAAGTGAATGAGATTCTGGCTAATCCCATCCACACACTGCAGAAAAAAAAGCAGCTGCGGAAAAGTAGCGTTTTTGACAACTGCAGCATGTCAATTATGCCTGTGTAAACGCTGGCGTTTCTCCTACAAGTTTAATAAGGGAAGAATATCCACAGATAAAAACTCAGCAAAAACACTACAGTTGTTTTTTTTTTATGCTGCATTTCACTACATGAGACCTTAGCCCAAGGAATACTTGAACTCAAGTTTTGAAGAAACTTGGCAGGGAAGTTGTTTCAAATATCTTGGATTTTTTCCGAAGAAATTTTTCAGTAATTTTTTGCTGCATATTTATCTCAAGATTTCACAGCTAAAATCAACATGCTGCATTTTTGAAAAATAAATGTTTCTTTTCCATATCTCTTTTTCCCCAAAGTGTATGGATGAGATTAATGAAATCACATTCACTTTGCTGGTACTATAAAATGGAACAGGTTTTTTTCATGCTGCATTTTCGCAACAGTAAAAAATATTGCTTTTCTGCAATAGCCTATGAAAAACACAGCAGAAAATCTGGAAAAGGCAAGCATTTTGTTATCTTTATTTCTGCTGTATTTTTAGACAGTATCCTTTTCTTTAAATTCACTGACTTGTAGAGACTGAGTACTTCTTATTACAAAAGTTTTACTGAGGGGAAAAAATTCCCAAAGGAGTACAAAAAATAAAAATAAAACTTCACCTTTATTGATATTGCAGATAAAACCATTAATAGGTAAAAACAGATATTTGAATCCGGCCGCCTGGGCAGTAGTACACCCAAGTGCAACAGGTGTGCTCTAAATCAGGCAACACCAAAAGGTAAGTGGGGTAAATGTAAAGGGAAAGGGCCAATGTGCCTGTCACAATGCTTAATCACCCTTACCACTAATACCCTCACTCCCTATCCATATCAATTCAAATGTGCCAGATATTTGATGGTACTGAATCAAATGTCACTCCACTGACTTCAGATGAATTTAACACAGTGAAAGTTGCCTCCTCCCCCTGGGGATACTGGCCTTGTGCCACACCAACAGGGAAGGAAGTCGGACCACTATTACACCAATAATAATAACATAACCTTGCACTTTTTGTTTGCAGCATAACTGTTCTGTACGTACAGTACACAAAGAGATGTACAAGTCAACAAACATGCATTCTTCATTGTTCAAAAATTATGTCCCACCCCAAACAAAAAAAGTCCTACTTTTTGGAGTTCTTAGTCAGAGGACTGTTGAAACAAGGCAATAAGTACGACCAGACACTAAGTATAACTATCAGCATGTATACTCTTCAGATTTCTTTCTAAGTATAATAGGACATCTTTTCTATACGATTTTTTTTTTTTTTGTCTTGTCACGTCCTCCAGTTTTAGACTTTATATACAACTGGATTTAGCTGTGGTATGTAGGTGTTCCCTGACTGACCACAAGCTTTTATTTTGCTAACAGAGTTTTTTTCTATAACAACAAATTCAATTGGTGACTGGTAATCCTCAATTACTTCATCCACCCTTAACCCAGGCTTCAAATTACATCCTTTGTGTTAGGTGAGCACCGAAACTATAGATACTCAATGGTTCTACATTCTGTTATTGACTAAATACAATACTATGTCTGAAGCATGTTTCATAGTCAAAGCTTTTGGGGGAAAAAGATTCATACTTTGATGTAACCCCCTCACAGGAGTTACTAATGGTTATTTGGCCATAGAAGTGCCTTACATGTTATGATAGATTGTATGTGTTTATTCTGTATTCATTTGTGTAATGTTGTTAAGCTATTGTTCTCTGGTATCACTTGTCCTAGTGAGCTGTGATCTCCATAGCAACACACACTATAGTGGGTGGATCTGTAGCTGGAACAGGAAATAGTCATAGCAGGGAGAGGAAGTAGTATTCTGTAAGAGCCAGGGAAGAAGGAGCAAGGAGAAGTGTGGCAGTGGCCATCTTGTGTTTCAGACACTGTGTTGTGAGGATTCCCATAGCAGCAGCAGTAGGACAGAGAAGCTGTGTGACAGCGCCCCATCACCATCAGTAAGAGGACAGGCTTATATCAGGCTGAGCAGAGCTATAACCCCGGCAGCCTGCACCTACCTCTACTAGGTAAATGAGCCCTTGCAGTAAGCCAGAAGCTGGACCTGCAGACATCTTAGACTCCCTGCTAATACATGGGAAGGTGTCATCCAGCTACAAGCCACTGTGCCACAGCTCACTGCTACAGGACAAGTGAACCAGCAGATGCCTGTTACAATAAAGCAGTGAGCACTTCTACTGATCCTGGCCTGGACATTGCCTTCCTTACAGCTAAGCCCTGGGCTAAAGCTCTTTGTTGGAGTAGAGCACTGGCACCCACATCACCATCTCAGCCCAGGGACCAGCGGGTGTCTCAATACTCCAACTGGCGTCACATCTAACTGACTCTGCCTATTACCCTGTGCACCTCTCCTGGGAGTTCTGGTGCCTATAAGGTCACCGTGACAGTCCAGCCTCCTGCACGGTTCTCCCGGGGTGGTCGCATTCATATAACCGTATTTGGTTTTTGGGTCAGGAACATTTTCTGGTCTGCGCAGCTTCTAGTGATGTAGGCTACAGGACTACCATGTCTTTGCTGTCCTGTACTCACATGATGCTGCCAGAGCAGGACAGTAAGACCTTGGTAGTCCCTGAAAATAGCTGCATCAAAATTATTAGGATAAATTCACAGTTAATTTACAAGAGCTGAGTCTAGGCCTGGAAATACAAACAACACACAAACTCTATTTCGTGAATACAATTAAGGGCGGATTCACATCTGCACCCGTGCTCGTTTTAAGCAATCCTGCTGGGTGTCCATCTTCTGCCCCGAGAAACTGGGCAGGGGACGGAAACCTAGCAGTCAGTTTTCAAACCCATTCAAGTGAATGGGTTTGAAAAGTCAGCGCCCGTGAGCGTTTTGTACCTGTTCGCAGCAAAACCGGGTTTTTAGGGCAGAAGACTGAAACCCAACAGGATTGCTTAAAGTGCGCACGGGCACAGATGTGAACCCACCCTAAGAAAGGAACCTAAGATCCTATTTTTTATGCAAATTGTCATAGATAACTATTTACAGTGGCTGAAATTTTGGGACAATATAATCAATTTTCCTCTTTTCCTTGCATCTTCATATAATAATAATAAAAAATTTTATTTATATAGCGCCAACATATTCCGCAGCGCTGTACAATTTGTAGGGTTCAAATACAGACAGATACATAACAAAGAACGTCATTTCACACAATGGGACTGAGGGCTCTGCTCACAAGAGCTTACAATCTATGAGGTAGAGGGAGTGACACAAGAGGTAGCAGGGGCGGCATCGGAGGTAGCATTGCTTATACAGTATTCAGACAATTTTGTAATAGAGGTGACTGTCATTACACAAACAAAACTTTATGAGCCATCACTAGTAGTGTCCTGTAACATGTGGATGGAGCTTGGACCTATAAAGTTATCCTAAGATGACATCATATCATGTGGGGTAATGTGGGAGCGGGGACAGAGGAGGGTTAAGGGTTTACGTTAGAATTTGTGATAGGCTGTCTAAAATATTTCTATTTCCTTCAATGTTGTTGTCTACGATCAATACTTCAAATGTTGTTACTTGCTTTATCATGTTGACACTCTAGAGGGCCACAGATATTGGTTGTGTGTCACTGAAATCTGCTGATTTTGATGGGCTCACTTGACTGTGTAATGTGTTGGGGCCTTTCTCCTTTCCCTGTGCAGTGCCTATGCACTGCTTGCCTGAGCTGAGTTTCCGTATGTGTGTGGCTGTGGGGACAGCTGTAGCCAAAATGAGTGCTAAGCTAACAGCTTTCTCACTTTTTGTGTTGTATTGCACAGGTCGATGTTCAGAAAAAACAACGGAGATGCATTCATAAATGTGATGATGTATGCTTGTTTTTATCGCCCACTCTCGCCAGCAATAGAAACTAGTTCTTTAAAGAACAATTGTAATTGGGATTGATTGTCCACCATGTAGTTTTAGTGGTTATCAGGGGCACCCCCACTTTACAGTTAGTTTATAGTTATATATATTATATACATAAATAGTTATATAAAATAGTACCCCTATAACGAAAGAAAAACCCACAATAGTCGAGAAATAACTTGAATCTGACAAAAGTAATAATAAATAGAAATGAGCGAACAGTGTTCTATCGAACACATGTTCGATCGGATATCAGGCTGTTCGATGTGTTCGATTCGAATCGAACATCACGTGGCAAACTCCAAAAAAATTTGATTCCCCTCCCACCTTCCCTGGCGCTTTTTTTGCACCAATAACAGCGCAGGGGAGGTGGGACAGGAACTACGACAACGGGGGCATTGAAAAAAATCGGAAAAAGTCATTGGCTGCCGAAATCAGGTGACCTCCATTTTAGACGAATAGTGGATTTCAAATCCGGGTCATATGAGAATGTGAACTTTGTGACTAAGAGACAGGGATAGATGTACAGGCAGGGATAGCTAGGGATAACCTTTATTTAGGTAGGAATGTTATTAAAAATAACTTTTTGGGGCTCTATCGGGTGTGTAATTGTGATTTTTGTGACATAAACTTTTCCCCATAGGAATGCATTGGACAGCGCTGATTGGCCAGAGTACGGAATTAGACCAATCAGCGCTGGCTCTGCTGGAGGAGGCGGAGTCTAAGATCGCTCCACACCAGTCTCCATTCAGGTCTGACCTTAGACTCCGACTCCTCCGGCAGAGCCAGCGCTGATTGGCCGAAGGCTGGCCAATGCATTCCTATGGCAATGCAGAGACTTAGCAGTGCTGAGCCAGTTCTGCTCACCGGCACACTCGGCTCTGCTACATCTGATGTAGCAGAGCCGAGTGTGCCGGTCAGCCCATCTGATATAGCAGAGCCGAGTGTGCACACTCGGCTCTGCTACATCAGATGTAGCAGAGCCGAGGGTGCACTAGAACCCCTGTGCAAACTCAGCTCACGCTAATAGAATGCATTGGCCAGCACTGATTGGCCAATGCATTCTACTAGCCTGATGAAGTAGAGCTGAATGTGTGTGCTAAGCACACACATTCAGCTCTACTTCATCGGGCTAATAGAATGCATTGGCCAGTGCTGATTGGCCAGAGTACGGAATTCGACCAATCAGCGCTGGCTCTGCTGGAGGAGGCGGAGTCTAAGATCGCTCCACACCAGTCTCCATTCAGGTCCGACCTTAGACTCCGCCTCCTCCGGCAGAGCCAGCGCTGATTGGCCGAAGGCTGGCCAATGCATTCCTATGGCAATGCAGAGACTTAGCAGTGCTGAGCCAGTTCTGCTCACCGGCACACTCGGCTCTGCTACATCTGATGTAGCAGAGCCGAGTGTGCCGGTCAGCCCATCTGATATAGCAGAGCCGAGTGTGCACACTCGGCTCTGCTACATCAGATGTAGCAGAGCCGAGGGTGCACTAGAACCCCTGTGCAAACTCAGCTCACGCTAATAGAATGCATTGGCCAGCACTGATTGGCCAATGCATTCTACTAGCCCGATGAAGTAGAGCTGAATGTGTGTGCTAAGCACACACATTCAGCTCTACTTCATCGGGCTAATAGAATGCATTGGCCAGCGCTGATTAGCCAGAGTACGGAATTCGACCAATCAGTGCTGGCTCTGCTGGAGGAGGCGGAGTCTAAGATCGCTCCACACCAGTCTCCATTCAGGTCCGACCTTAGACTCCGCCTCCTCCGGCAGAGCCAGCGCTGATTGGCCGAAGGCTGGCCAATGCATTCCTATGGCAATGCAGAGACTTAGCAGTGCTGAGCCAGTTCTGCTCAACTACACCGTGTGCCGGTCAGCCCATCTGATATAGCAGAGCCGAGTGTGCACACTCGGCTCTGCTACATCAGATGGCTCTGCCTTGGCCAGCCTTCGGCCAATCAGTGCTGGCTCTGCCGGAGGAGGCGGAGTCTAAGGTCGGACCAGAATGGAGACTGGTGTGGAACGATCTTAGACTCCGCCTCCTCCAGCAGAGCCAGCGCTGATTGGTCGAATTCCGTACTCTGGCCAATGCATTCCTATGGGGAAAAGTTAGCTTGTGAAAATCGCAAGCTGACAGGGATTTCCATGAAATAAAGTGACTTTTATGCCCCCAGACATGCTTCCCCTGCTGTCCCAGTGTCATTCCAGGGTGTTGGTATCATTTCCTGGGGTGTCATAGTGGACTTGGTGACCCTCCAGACGCGGATTTGGGTTTCCCCCTTAACGAGTATATGTTCCCCATAGACTATAATGGGGTTCGAAACCCGTTCGAACACTCGAACAGTGAGCGGCTGTTCGAATCGAATTTTGAACCTCGAACATTTTAGTGTTCGCTCATCTCTAATAATAAATAAAAAATTCTATGAAAATGAAGAAATGAAAGTCAGACATTGCTTTACAACCATGCTTCTACAGAATAAAAATAAATAAATAAAACTCATGACACAGGCCTGGACAGAAATGATGGTTCCCTTAACTTAATATTTTGTTGCACAACCTTTTGAGATAATCACTGCAATCACACGATTCCTGTAACTGTCCATGATACTTCTGCTCCTCTCAGCAGGTATGTTGGCCCACTCCTCATGAGCAAACTGCTCCAGTTGTCTCGGGTTTGAAGGGTGCCTTTTCCAGACCGCACGTTTCAACTCCCTCTAAAGATGCTCAATAGGATTTAGGTCAGGGCTCATAGAAGATCACTTCAGAATAGTCCAATGTTTTACTCTTAGCCATTCTTGGGTATTTTTAGCTGTGTGTTTTGGGTCATTATCCTGTTATAAGACCGATGACCTGTGACTGAGACCAAACTTTCTGACACTAGGCAGCTCATTTCTGTCTAGAATGCCTTGATAGTTTTGAGATTTCATTGTACCCTGCACAGATTCAAGACACCCTGTGCCAGATGCAGCAAAGCAGCCCCAGAACATAACAGAGTCTCCTCCATGATTCACAGTAGGGACAATGTTCTTTTCAAGATATGCTACATATTTCCATCTGTGAACATAGAGCTGATGTGCCTTGCCAAAAAGTTTGATTTGTCTCATTTGTCCATAGGATATTCTCCCAGAAGCTTTGTGGCTTGTCAACATGTAGTTTAGCAAATTCCAGTCTGGCTTTTTTATGATTTGTTTTCCACAATGGTGTCCTCTTTGGTCGTCTCCCATGAAGTCCACTTTGGCTCAAACAATGGCAAATGGTACGATCTGTCAATGCTGTTCCTTGAGCTTGAAGTTCACCTTTAGTCTCTTTAGAAGTTTTCCTGGGCTCTTTTGTTACCATTCTTATTATCTGTCTCTTTGATTTGTCATCAATTTTCCTCCTGTGGCCATGTCCAGGGAGGTTGGCTACAGTCCCATGGATCTTAAATTTCTGAATAATATGTGCAACTGTAGTCACAGGAACACCAATGTCAGAATCTGTGTGTTAGAACCTCTGTTTCATCATGTGAAGATACTGTTCCAAGGATCTCCACTAGTGGCCGCTATTCAAGTGTCATTATTACTCCTACCACTGGAGGCTGCTGTTCCCTGACTCTTCCCACAGTTAATGTGGCGAGTATTGCTTCATGACCCTGGCCATCTTGTTTCCTGTTTGCGGCCATCTTGTTTCCTGTTTAGGCCTATATATACCCAGAGCATATTATAACCAATGCTTGAGTATTGTGTTTGTTCCCAGTTCTCTAGCTCTGAGGTATTCTTGCTCAGTATACCTTGGCTTCTCCTGCTTACCCGTTCCGTGTACCGACTCCTGGCTTCATCTGACTACCCGCTCTGTGTACCGACTCCTGGCTTCACCCGACTACCCGCTCTGTGTACCGACTCCTGGCTTCACCCGACTACCCGCTCTGTGCACCGACCTCTGGCTATCCATCGACCAAGTCTCCTACTCTGCTGTGTCTGCCGTCCTTCCAGGCTATCGGATTCCAGCTGTATCACCAGTATCGTAACAGGATACTCAAGCCCTAATAATGGAGTCCGCCGGGATTAAGAGTCTGGAGGATCGTGTGAACCAGATGCACGGTACACTGTCCAAGCTTCATAGTGAGGTGCGTGACTTCAAGACTAAACATACGGCCTTGGAAAATCAGACTACACACCACATTCAAGTTTATGGACAAGCCATCCAAAACTTGCAGGAATTGGTACGTGATCTAACTGACCGCGTGGTCAAACTGGAGTCCCAAGAGCGTGGTGGAACAGCATCTGCCCTTCCCACTCTGTCACTTCCACCCTTTAGGTTTGGTGGGGACTGAGATAAATTTCGAGGATTCCTCAATCAGTGCCAACTCTTTTTTGAAGCTCATCCCATGCATTACCCCACAGACCGATCCAAGGTTTTGTGCGTCATCATGCTCCTGACACATAAGGCATTAGCCTGGGCTAGCCCTTTCATCGAGACAAACGATGTTCGGCTGAATAATTTAAAAGACTTCCTGGCAGCTATGAGTGAAGTGTTTGACGACCCCAACCGAGTGGCTACAGCGGAGGCGACTTTACTAGCACTACGCCAGGGCAAACGCTCAGTAGCTGAATATGCCTTGGAATTCAGGAGGTGGGTAATTGACACTAAATGGAATGATGCTGCTAAGCTTACAATCTTCAGAAATGGACTTTCTGGGACAATAAAAGATGAGTTGGCACGTGCTGAAGCCCCCACTGAGGTGGATAAATTCATACAACACTGTATCCGGATTGACACTAGATTGGCTGAACGTAAACAGGAGAGATGGGGCTCCTTGTGGTTCCGTAATAATAACAGCTATACTTCTGTTTCAGCTCCAGCTACCAGAGACTCCCAGGAGAAAGGGTACCAGGAGTCCGGAGTAGAGCTGATGCAAGTAGACAGCATGCAGAGACGTGAAAATGCTGAAAGAAGAGAACGTAGGCTTCAAGAGAATCAATGTTTCTATTGTGGAAAGAATGATCACTTCCTCATTAATTGTCCCCACCGAGGGCGCAAGACTGTTGCTGCTGTGGTCGAACCAGAATTTTCAGATGAGGAATCTGTGTGCTCTGAACATGTTTCACCTGTGGTTGCAGTTACTCACTCCATCGCACCTGGTATAGGAAAGGAGAACAAGGATTCCCACTGTGTTATGTCTGTAAAGTTCCTAGCCAACTCCCAGTGGATATCCACACAAGCTATGGTTGATTCTGGAGCTAACGGTAACTTTATGGACATTGACTTTGCCAGAAGACATGGGGTGAAACTGCAAAAAAGGCGGTCTCCTATCGTTATGGAAACTGTGGATGGGTCTCCACTGAACTCAGGACCAGTTGATCATGAGACCGAACCCCTGGAGATGGTCATGGAGCTTAATCACCATGAGGTCCTATCTTTCCTTCTAATTTCATCTCCACACTTCCCTATTATTTTGGGATTGCCATGGCTGCGTACACAGAACCCTATAATTGATTGGGAGACTAAGAAAATATCCTTCCCATCTGAGTCTTTACAACAGGAGTGTTTTTCGGAACAACCCCAGAGCAAGCCAGAGGAGGAGCTCCAATCCACTACAGGATTACCAGCCATATATGCAGAATTCGCTGATGTCTGCGATAAGAAGAATGCTGACAAACTCCCGCCACACCGCGATTATGACTGTCCGGTGGAGTTGTTACCAGGTGCGGCTATACCTTTTGGAACCATCTACCCTTTAGCCAAACCAGAACTGAAGTCTCTCAAGGAATACATTGATGAGAATTTGGCAAAGGGATTTATTCGTCCATCTTCATCACCAGCAGGCGCACCCATATTTTTTGTAAAAAAAGAAGGAGGGTTCACTTAGACCATGCATTGACTACAGGGAGCTGAATAAGGTTACCATAAAGAACCGTTATCCCCTGCCATTGATTCCTGAGCTGCTGGAGAGAGTCCATCAAGCAAAAGTATTCACAAAGCTAGACCTCCGAGGAGCCTATAATCTTGTTCGTATTAGACCAGGGGATGAATGGAAGACAGCGTTTAGATCACGATATGGGCATTTTGAATACATGGTCATGCCCTTTGGTCTTTGTAATGCACCGGCAACCTTCCAACACTTCGTCAATGATCTTTTCAGAGACTTACTAGACTTATTTGTTGTCATCTACCTTGATGATATTCTAATTTTTTCCAACACGTTAGAAGAACATCAAGATCACGTGGAGACCGTGCTGAAACGTTTGAGGGACAACCAACTCTGCATCAAGCTGGAGAAATGCGAATTCCATCAAAGAGAAATACAGTTTCTGGGTTATGTAATCTCTCCTTCAGGACTATGCATGGATACTAGTAAAGTTCAAGCAATCATGGACTGGCCCATTCCCAAAAATGTGAAGGAGGTGCAATGTTTTGTGGGATTTGCCAATTTTTATAGACGTTTTATCAAACATTTTTCAGAGATAATTGCACCAATTACCCGATTAACAAAGAAGGGAGCAGCCTTCGTCTGGTCCACTCAGGCACAAGAAGCTTTCTCTCAGCTAAAGACGAAGTTTACAACAGCTCCCATACTGATACATCCTGATCCGGAACGTGCATTCATTGTCGAAGTGGATGCCTCGGATTGTGCAATTGGAGCCATTTTGTCACAAAGAGTGGGGGAAAAAGACATGCTACACCCTTGTGCCTACTTCTCAAGACGCCAGACCTCATCAGAAAAGAATTATGATGTAGGAAACAAGGAGCTCCTAGCGATCGTAGCCGCTTTCAAAGAATGGAGACATCACTTACAGGGCGCAACACAGCAAATAGTGGTCTTAACTGACCAACGCAATTTAGAATTTGTCAGATCTGCCAAATGTCTGTGTCCCCGTCAAGCCCGATGGAGCTTGTTCCTAAATCAATTTAATTTTTTAATTTCCTACAGGCCTGGTTCTCGGAATGGTAAGGCCGACGCCTTATCATGAATGTTTTCCACTGAATCCTCTCCGGCAGAGCCGCCAAAGACTATCCTCCCTGAATCAAGATTCTTTGGGGTGATCCATAACACAGACCTGCTGGGGAAGATAAGAGAAGCCTATACAAGTGACCCAGTCTTGGCACATCCCCCCAATGATTTATCATTAGTCTTCAAGAACAAGGTGTGGATCCATGAGGACCGTCTCTATGTTCCTGAAGCAGTACGACTAGAAGTCTTAAAATTAATTCATGACTCCAAGATAGGGGGTCATAAGGGAGTTCAGAAGACACAAGAATTCCTATCCCGCTTCTTTTGGTGGCCTGATCATCTCAAGGATGTGAAGAAATATGTGACATCTTGCAGTACCTGTGCAAGGAATAAGATTCCACGCCCTTCACCTATGGGGTTGTTACAGCCCTTACCAATTCCATCTCGCCCCTGGGGATCAATTTCTATGGACTTTATCGTAGATCTGCCAGTTTCTAAGGGGAAGAATACCATTCTGGTGGTGGTGGATCGTCTCACTAAAGCCGCACATTTTGTCCCTTGTTCTGGATTACCTTCAGCTGAGGAGACAGCTGATCTTGTGATTCACAACATTTTTCGTCTTCATGGAGTGCCTGATGAGGTTGTCTCAGATCGTGGAGTACAATTTACCTCAAGATTCTGGTGAAGTTTTTGTACTGCATTAAATATCGATATTAATCTATAATCTGCCTTCCACCCTCAGTCGAATGGACAAACAGAGCGCACCAATCAGACCTTGGAACAATACCTACGGTGTTATACATGTCATCTGCAGGACGATTGGTTCGACTTACTTCCTGTGGCAGAATTCTCTTATAACAACTCACAGCATGCATCAACGAAACAGACTCCATTTTTTGCAAATCTAGGTTACCACCCCAATATTCTTCCTAACTTTCCGATTGCATGCAGGGTTCCTCTGTCCGCTTGAGAAGTCGGACATCTTCTCTTGCGGACAGAGAAGGACGGGCACGGAGTGCAAAAGAACGCACCCGATGCCCATTAAAGTGAATGACAGGTGTCACGGACACATCTAGTGTCCGCTCCTAGTGTCCGTGACAGATTTTGAGCGGACACTAGGAGCGGACACTACATGTCGGACACCGACAGTAGTGTGAACGCCCCCTTAGAACCTCTGTTTCATCATGTGAAGATACTGTTCCAAGGATCTCCACTAGTGGCCGCTATTCAAGTGTCATTATTACTCCTACCACTGGAGGCTGCTGTTCCCTGACTCTTGCCCACAGTTAATGTGGCGAGTATTGCTTCATGACCCTGCCCATCTTGTTTCCTGTTTGCGGCCATCTTGTTTCCTGTTTAGGCCTATATATACCCAGAGCATATTATAACCAATGCTTGAGTATTGTGTTTGTTCCCAGTTCTCTAGCTCTGAGGTATTCTTGCTCAGTATACCTTGGCTTCTCCTGCTTACCTGCTCTGTGTACCAACTCCTGGCTTCACCCGACTACCCGCTCTGTGCACCAACCTCTGGCTATCCATCGACCAAGTCTCCTACTCCGCTGTGTCTGCCGTCCTTCCTGGCTATCGGATTCCAGCTGTATCACCAGTATCGTAACAACCAAGCTCCTTGGAGATGGTCTTATAACCTTTACCTTTAACATGCTTGTCTATAATTTTCTTTCTAAGCTCCTGAGACAACTTTTTCCTTCGCTTCCTCTGGTCCATGTTGATTGTGGTACACACCATGTCACCAAACAGCACAGTGAGTATCTGTAGCCCTATATACATGTCACCAAACAGCACAGTGAGTATCTGTAGCCCTATATACAGGCCACTGACTTATTACAAGATTGTAGAGACCTGTGATGCTAATTAGTGGACACTCATTGATGTTACATGGCCCTTTGGTCACATTATTTTAAGGGGAACCATCATTTATAATTATTTATAATTGTCCATCCCTGTTTCATGAGTTTTATTTTTTTTTTAATTCGGTTGAAGCATGGTTGTAAAGCATTGTCTGACTTTCATTTGTTCAATTTCATAGAATTTTTATCTATTATTACTTTTGTCAGATTCAAGTTATTTCCTTGACCATTGTGTGTTTTTCTTTCATTAAACAAAGGGTACCAACAACTTTGCCCACGTGTGTAGGTAGTAGTGTAAATAGGCCTCTGGATCCTGTGGGTGAAGTCAGTCTACTTACCTGATAATAATACCATTTTCTGATAGTTGACAGTGCACATGTTTGGCAACGTTGCAAGATAAATATTATGGAAGTGGGCCCAGTATTCTGTACTAGGAGTGGCATATTTCCTTATGAAACAAACATGTCATTATCATCCACAGACTAACAATAACCTTAAATGCAAATATGCTTTATTTAAATAAGTTTAAGGTTATTGATGACTTATCCTTAGGATACGGCATCAAACTGATGGAAATCAATGGGGGGGGCAGACAACTGTGCCCCCAACTAGCAACTGTTATTGAATGTCAATGAGTGAACACAGCTAGAAGCAGATCTTAATTTTCTGTAGTGGCCAAACTTGGCTATCGCAAATCAGATCTTTTTCACTTTTATAGAAGTTGAGCTACAGTATTCTGGCATGGCTACTGCACAGAAAATGGTGGCATCTGCTTCTGGCTATGTTCTTTGTTACGCTAGGTTCAACTTTCCCTTCTTTGGGCTCACTTCCTTCCCACTCTATTACTCAGAACCTGACCCCTCCATCTAGACATTACCCAGTACTCCATGCACTTACAGTAGCATCTGTATAGTCACAGATATCGGCTGGTGATAGCTCATACAGCTTCAGTTATATGACCTTATTTATTAAAAGATGTCTGGACCATTGTACTAAACAAGCCCTCTTACCTCATGTCTCGTTATTTATTTGTAAGCTCTCACGAGCAAGGCCCTCACTCCTATTGTTTGATATGTTAATTTTTTTGTCATACTGTAATGTCAAGTACTGTCTGTTCATGTCTCCTCTGACTTGTAAAGTGCTGCGGTATATGTAGGTGCTATTTTTTATTATTATGAAATCCTGAGGCAGTTCTTCTCATAGGCACAAGCTCATCTTCTGCCTCTCAATCACCAACAATTTATCTGACCAAGGGAAAGAGTTGAGAGGAGCTTATAGACTAGATCACACTCCTGCTAGAATCTTCTAGAATATACTAAGTTGAGGTGACGTTCTCTTTTTTCCTAGCTCCAGCCACAAATAGTATGATCCTACTATTAAAATTACAGATACATAAAGAAACAGCATTAGTAAAATGCATGTTTAAAGTGCAGATATTACAGCAAAACTTACAATGCAATTTCTACATTAAAGGGCTCTATCACTGGGAAAAGTCATTTTTAACTATTACATCCTTGCATAGGCTTTAGAAAGGCTATTTCACACCTACCTTTAGTATATAGATTGCCTCAGTGGTTTCTGAATAAGTCTGTTTTTATTCATATGCTAATGAGCTTCCAGCCAGCACAGGAAGTTCCCAGCAGCACTCGTCTCTGCTATTATCTCCTAAGCTGATTCATCAGCAGCAGCAGCCTGTGCATAGGAAACAATAGCAAAGGGGGTGCACGATGTATCGTGCACCAGTCTAAATAATAATAATAATAATAATAAATTTTATTTCTATAGAGCCAACATATTCCGCAGCGCTGTACAATTTGTAGGGTTTAAATACAGACAGAACGATACATTACAAAGAAAATCATTTCACACAATGGGACTGAGGGCCCTGCTCGCAAGAGCTTACAATCTATGAGGTAGAGGGGATGACACGAGGTAGCAGGGGCGGTATTGCTTATACAGAGGTCAGACACTTTTGTAATAGAGGTGACTGTCATTACATAAACATAAGACTTTATGAGCTGTCGACAGTCGTGTCCTTTAACATGTGGATGGAGTTTGGACCTATGCAGTTAGCATAAGATGACATCATATCATGTGGGGAAATGTGGGAGCGGAGACAGAGGAGGGTTAAGGGTTTACGTTAGACATTGTGATAGGCCTGTCTGAACAGATGCGTCTTTAGTTTGCGTTTGAAACTGTAGAAATTGGGAGTTAATCTGATTGTCCGGGGTAGAGCATTCCAGAGAAGTGGTGCAACTCGGGAGAAGTCTTGTATACGAGCGTGGGAGGTTCTGATAATAGAGGATGTAAGTGTTAGGTCATTGAGTGAGCGGAGAGCACGGGTTGGGCGATAGACAGAGATGAGGGAGGTGCGGCATTATGGAGAGCCTTGTGGATGAGAGTGATAACTTTATATTTTATTCTATAATGAATAGGCAGCCAGTGTAGTGACCGGCACAGACCAGAGGCATCACTATAGCGTCTAGACTGATAGATGAGCCTGGCCGCTGCATTCAGAATAGATTGTAGAGGGGAGAGTTAAATAGCATATGTATAAAAACGGACTTATTCAGAAACCACTGAGGCAATCTACATATTAAAGGTAGGTGTGGAATAGACTTTCTAAAGCCTATGCAAAGATGAAATTAGTTAAAAACGAAAGATTATGAAGATAATCTGTTTTCCCTTAGCCCAAACAGCGGCACAACATGGGGTATTCCTGCCTCTGTGTACTGTTTAGGACAGGTGGAATAAGTTTAATCAACTAACAAGTCTGACCTCCCCCTCCCCTATATTAGGTCAGAGAGACCTCTCCCCCCCTGTGTTAGTCACAAGAATAATCCATCTACCTTACAGACAGTAAATCTGAAAATAAAGGGAGGGAGCCTTGTGCCGCTGTTTGGGCTAAGGGAAAACAGATTATCTTCATAATCTTTCGTTCCCCCTACGCCAAACAGCGGCACAACATGGGGATCTAGCAAGAAGGTACCCCACTAGGGAGGGAGACCCTGGCAGGCCGCAGCTAAGACGGTCTGACCAAAGGCTACTGCATCGGAGGTGTGCCAGCCAAGTCTATAATGCTTAGCGAACGTGAGGTGAGAGCTCCAGGAAGCTGCACTACATATTTGGTCCACTGAGAGGGAATGCCTTTCTGCGCAGGAAGCAGATACGGCCCTGGTAGTATGGGCCCTTAGGCACTCAGGAACAGGCAGGTCCTGAGTTTGTAAGAAGCCAGTGATGGCCTCCTTTATCCATCTGGACAGGGTAACCTTGGATGCCTTGTTACCTTTGTTGTGACCAAATATATTTATGAGTAAGTTCTCCGACTTCCAAAAGGGGCTTGTCCGCTCCAAATATATCCGCAAAGCCCTCACCAGGTCCAGGCTATGCAACTTCTCCTCCTGTTCTGAGGTAGGGGAAGGAAAAAAGGAGGGTAGGGATATTACCTGGTTAATGTTATCAGGGGTGGGAACCTTGGGTAGGAACCCGCGGACGAACCGCAATTGAACCCTGTCGGGAAAAAATTGAATATAAGGCTCTGAAGCTGATAGAGCCTGTAGTTCTCCAACCCTTTTGGCGGATGTTATAGCCAATAAAAATGTTACCTTAAGTGTGAGGTATCTTAGGTCCACCTCAGACAAGGGTTCAAAGGGTGGTTCACAGAGACCCTGAAGCACAGAGACTAAGTCCCACTGCAGGACCGGCTGTTGCACAGGAGGGCAGAGCCTAGAGGCCCCTTTCAAAAATTGTTTAACCAGAGGATTCTGGGACAACCGCGTCCCTAGATGAGCAGACAGTGCCGACACATGTACCTTCAAAGTGGCCGGGGTTAATTCCTTGTCCAGGCCACCCTGCAGAAATTCCAGAACTGTTTCAATGGACGAATTGTCGGCCTGACTCTCTATGCACCACTCTTGATAAATCCGAGCAATCCTTTGGTAACTGCGGTTGGTTGCTCTTGAGCTGGCCAATGTCCTCAGGACGGCCTGGGATAATCCTCTGTCTCCACATACGGTGCGGTTAACCTCCAGGCAGTGAGGTTGAACCTGTCCAGGTCCTGGCAGAGTTGACCGTTTAGAGTTACCAGGTTGTGGACTTGTGGAAGCCTCCAGTAGGTCCCTCGACTCATTGACATGAGGTGGGTAAACCATGCCCTTTTTGGCCAGAATAGCATGATCACTATTGCCGATGTCTGGTCCTGCCTGAGCTTCGCCAATACCTTCGGAATCATTGGAATTGGAGGAAAAACGTAAGCTAGTTTGAACCTCCATGGTATTGACAGGGCATCTATTGCCAAGGGATTGTCCTCCCGGTAGAGGGAGCAAAATACCCCTACCTTGGCATTGTATTGGGTGGCCATCAGGTCCACCTCGGGGAGACCCCATCTCTCCGTAAGATGATGGATCCAGCGACCATTCGCCTCTCGTCGCTAGGCCTCTGCTCAGTTGATCCGCTAGGATGTTGAGCTGCCCTCTGATGTGCACCGCTGACAATTGGGATAAGTTGTCTTCTGCCCAGGTGAAAATGCGGTCTGTCACTTCCATGAGTGAGGGGGACCTGGTTCCCCCCTGTTTGTTGACATAGTGAACCGCCGTCAGGTTGTCTGATCTTACTCTCACCGCCCTTCCCTCTAGGTAAGGGGCAAAGGCTAGGAGGGCGCGGTATATCGCCATCAGCTCACGCCAGTTGGAGGAACGGGTCTTCTCCAGTTGACTCCAGGTACCTTGGGCTAGGGTCTCCCCCAGATGCCCTCCCTAGCCCGAAAGGGAGGCATCCGTGGTCAACAGGGTCCAGGAAGTCTGGGCCGTGGACCTCCCGTCCTTGAGATGAGACCACCAACTCAGTGATCGACGGGCCCTGATGGTTAACTGGATTGGCTTCTGCAGTCCTCTGGGACTGTGGTTCCATTCTCTCAGGATCTCGGCTTGAAGAGGGCACATGTGCCATAACGCCCAGGGAACTGCCTCGATGGTCGCGGACATTAGCCCTAGGACCTTCATTGCCGTCCTTATCGTAACCTTCCGGGTTCGGGAAAGGTGTCGTGCCGCTTGACCAATCTTCTCCTTGCGCGGAGAGGGCAGGGAGATCATCATGCTGAGAGAATCTAGTTTGAATCCCAGGAATTGAATCCGGGTGGAAGGAACCAATACTGACTTCTGCCAGTTTACTAGCCAGCCCAGCTCGGTTAAGAAAGCCACGGTGATACTCAACTGTGTGGCGAGGGTCTCTCTTGACTGGGCTTTCAGGAGCCAGTCGTCCAGATAAGGGACAATAAATATCCCTTGGAGACGCAGGGCGGCTACGACCGGGGCCACCACCTTGGTGAAGGTGTGGGGGGGCGATGATATACCGAATGGGAGAGCTCTGAACTGAAAATGGCAAAGTTTTCCACCTAAGCGGACAGCAATCCTTAGGTACCTCCTGTGAAGGGCAAATATAGGTACATGGAGATACAGTCCTATGAAAAAGTTTGGGCACCCCTATTAATCTTAATCATTTTTAGTTCTAAATATTTTGGTATTTGCAACAGCCATTTCAGTTTGATATATCTAATAACTGATGGACACAGTAATATTTCAGGATTGAAATGAGGTTTATTGTACTAACAGAAAATGTGCAATATGCATTAAACCAAAATTTGACCGGTGCAAAAGTATGGGCACCTCAACAGAAAAGTGACATTAATATTTAGTAGATCCTCCTTTTGCAAAGATAACAGCCTCTAGTCGCTTCCTGTAGCTTTTAATCAGTTCCTGGATCCTGGATAAAGGTATTTTGGACAAACAATTCAAGTTCAGTTAAGTTAGATGGTCGCCGAGCATGGACAGCCCGCTTCAAATCATCCCACAGATGTTCAATGATATTCAGGTCTGGGGACTGGGATGGCCATTCCAGAACATTGTAATTGTTCCTCTGCATGAATGCCTGAGGATTTGGAGCGGTGTTTTGGATCATTGTCTTGCTGAAATATCCATCCCCGGCGTAACTTCAACTTCGTCACTGATTCTTGAACATTATTCTCAAGAATCTGCTGATACTGAGTGGAATCCATGCGACTCTCAACTTTAACAAGATTCCCGATGCCGGCATTGGCCACACAGCCCCAAAGCATGATGGAACCTCCACCAAATTTTACAGTGGGTAGCATGTGTTTTTCTTGGAATGCTGTTTCTTTTTGGACGCCATGCATAACGCCTTTTTTTTATAACCAAACAACTCAATTTTTGTTTCCAAAATGAAGCTGCCTTGTCCAAATGTGCTTTTTCATACCTCAGGCAACTCTATTTGTGGCGTACGTGCAGAAACGGCTTCTTTCTCATCACTCTCCCATACAGCTTCTATTTGTGCAAAGTGCGCTGTATAGTTGACCGATGCACAGTGACACCATCTGCAGCAAGATGATGCTGCAGCTCTTTGGAGGTGGTCTGTGGATTGTCCTTGACTGTTCTCACCATTCTTCTTCTCTGCCTTTCTGATATTTTTCTTGGCCTGCCACTTCTGGGCTTAACAAGAACTGTCCCTGTGGTCTTCCATTTCCTTACTATGTTCCTCACAATGGAAACTGACAGGTTAAATCTCTGAGACAACTTTTTGTATCCTTCCCCTGAACAACTATGTTGAACAATCTTTGTTTTCAGATCATTTGAGAGTTGTTTTGAGTAGCCCATGATGCCACTCTTCAGAGGAGATTCAAATAGGAGATCAACTTGCAATTGGCCACCTTAAATACCTTTTCTTATGATTGGATACACCTGGCTATGAAGTTCAAAGCTCACTGAGGTTACAAAACCAATTTTGTGCTTCAGTAAGTCAGTAAAAAGTAGTTAGGGGAATTCAAATCAATAAAATGATAAAGGTGCCCATACTTTTGCACCGGTCAAATTTTGGTTTAATGCATATTGCACATTTTCTGTTAGTACAATAAACCTCATTTCAATCCTGAAATATTACTGTGTCCATCAGTTATTAGATATATCAATTAGATATATCCCGGCCGAGTGCACAGCTAATACCGGCCGCCGAGAACCAAAACCAGGAGGTAGGTTCCCTGGAAACAAGGATCCTATGCGGCTGAAGGCTGCCGCGCTGCTGCAGACACACAGCGGGACCCGCGGCCGCAAGCACAGGACGGAGGCTCCGAAGATCCCCCAAAGCTAAGTAACTCTAAGGGGGAGGAGAGAGATCTCTCCCCCCCCATCCACCTGTCTCTGTCCACAGGACAGAAAAAAACACAGGGGGGGAGAGGTCTCTCTGACCTAATATAGGGGAGGGGGAGGTCAGACTTGTTAGTTGATTAAACTTATTCCACCTGTCCTAAACAGTACACAGGGGCAGGAATACCCCATGTTGTGCCGCTGTTTGGCGTAGGGGGAATGACTTTTCCCAATGGTAGAGCCCCTTTAATATAAAAACATCAGGGCTAGGGCACACCTTAACTTTGGTTGTAACTCTCATCAGAATATCAAATATCTGTGTCACTCTTCAGTAATGCAAGTGCTGTGACTTCTAGTCGCAAAACACTGCTGGATTTTTTTTCTGATTAGAAGTCGCAGTCAAAGCACTGTCAGGACCACAATGTAACTCCATTCACTTACATTAGTGAAGGAGTCACAAGGCGATGTTGTCATCTTTGGACTTGCGATGGGAGTTACAACCAAAGTCACCATGCAGTCCTAGCCTAAAGGTATATAACAATATTTATTGAACCCATTACAAAACTATGATTTTCATGGTTTTCAAATTCAGATTTTGTTATTTGACCACTATATTGTGGAGGATGCAAGCTTTTGCATGTCCTCCACTTTGAATTCCTTGCAGGGGTATGCCTGTAGCCATCTTCCTTTCCTTCTCTGTCTTCTGTCCAGATAGCTTATCTCCCCATCGTAGAAGCCATAATTGGATACAGCGCCTATTGTACCTTATCCAATAGCTATAAACCAGAACTATTGTTACAACTTTACAGCCAATCATGTTATGCTAATTATACTAATCCCACCTTTTCTTTGTCTATGCAATATATAATCACACCTACTATGTATTTAAATTACCTTATTCCCATCATTAAAAAACAGAACCCAATGTTTTCTGTGTGTGTCCTAATGTTGCCCTAATTCGTACTTCAATACTGTACTTAGAGCAGATTGCACTCACAATATTCTATAAATTCAATGTGATATTCTTGAAAAAAAAACTTTTGTTGTTTAATATTTTATTTCTGCTGTGTTAATCTGAAAAAATATTTGCTCCTTAAAGGAATTCTACCACTAAAGCAACATTTTTTCTAATTACCATGTTGGAATAGCCTTAAGAAAGGCTATTCGTCTATTACCTTTAGACGTGGTCTCCGCGGCGCCTTTCCTTAGAAATACCGGTTTTAACCGATATGCAAATGAGTTCTCTGCGTAGGTCCAACTTCCAACGCCTGGGCAGTACGCTCCTGTATTGAATTACAAGAGCAAGAGCTCTTGTAATTCAATACAGGAGCATACTGCGCAGGCATTGGAAGTTGGACCAACAGAAGACAGAAGAGGCGGGTTGCAGCTGAAGATGGAGGTGGCGCTGGAGTGAGATCTCGGGCAGCAGTGGGGACGCTCCCATCGCCGTTTGAGCGCTGGGGAGAACTCATTTGCATACTGGTCAAAACCGGTATTTCTAAGGAACAGCGCCGCGGAGACCACGTCTAAAGGTAAGAGACGAATAGCCTTTCTTAAGGCTATTCCGATGTGGTAATTAGAAAAAATGTTGCTTTAGTGGTAGAATCCCTTTAAGTGTTTTTTTTGTTGCTGATCATATAGACCTCATTGCTGCCTGCGCAAATCTAAAAAAAGTTGTTTTTTTTTGTTGACCAAGTATACAGTCTAATAAACTGCCCTAATCTGAAATAAAACTCCTGTTGTTTAATGATTTTTTTCATCTTTTCTCACTAATGCACAGTGTGATGAAGTGCAAATCTGAAAAAATATTTGCCTATTAAAAAAACATCATTATTTAAGGTCTTGTTGTTCACTCAATAGACTGTCTAACATAGTTTACACTAATCTGAAAAAAAAAACTCATAGTGTCAGAATTGTTGCCAGTCAGTATCACTATAATTAAAGGGGCTCTATCAGCAAAATTATGCTGACAGAGCCCCACATACGCGTGAACAGCTTTTAAAAAGGCCATTCAGGCATTGCTAATGTTATATTAACCTACCCCCCCCCCTTCCCCGTTTTAAAATAATACCCTAAAAAAGAATATGATCATACCTTATCGTGCACGCTGGGTGGGCATGCACGGTCCGACATCATCTTTAGCCACTCTTACATCTTCTTTCTTCTTGCAGCGATGTACTCGCTGGCGCAGTAGCATACTCAGTATGCTCAATTCCCCTGCTACTGCGCCGGCGCGGGATTACAAGCAATAACGCCGGAAGAAGAAGACGAGGAAGACGGGACCCGAGGAGTAGCAGGGAAACAGTATCAGGGGAACTGAACATGCTCAGTATGCTCACTTCCCCTACTGTTCCCCTGCTACTGCGCCAGCGCAGGATTTCAAGCAATGACGCCGGATAAGCATAATTTTGCTGATAGAGCCCCTTTAAGCACTGTAAAAAGACTGGTAAAACAAGTCAGGGGACAAGGAAACACTTGTGCAAGTACTAACAATGAACAGCAACACTACGTTTGGTTTTGGTCGCACTGCTAGTAGTCATAGGATTGTTGTACTAGCTGACATTGAAGATTACATTTTTGAATACGCAGTAACAGGAGGATATTGCATCAGAGAGTGATGGAATGTCAAACTTCAGTGTGTTCCTCCTCCTATATAATCTATTGCAAGGCCTTTGTGGACTGTCAACCATGTCCCATGACATAGATCCTTAGTACTGATATGGCACCTACTGAGAAATCCGTTTCTTTCAGTCAGGACAGTTGTCCCCCTCTTTTCGATGACAGCAGTCAGCACTGTGTGCAATCAGAGGAGGAGGACATAACTATTGGTGTCAGAGGTAGTAGTGGCAGGGGGTGTGGTACTACTACCGATAGTTTCTCTGGTAGAGCAGTAGGGGTAAATATGGAGGTGGAAATTCTGAGAATGTGCAGGAATCCCATGGACATGATGTATCAGATAAAAGTGTCAAAGATGATTGTTTTGCAGATAAGATCTTGCAACTAGGTCATAGTGAAATGGTGACATCAGATGAAGAGGGTGGTGACAGTGCTGATAGTAACAATAACGATTCCAGTCATGGTGCAGACCCAACATCCGAAAAGCCTGGCTGCGGTAGACCTAGGGGAGCTTATGGGGTGGAGGTGGGGGCATTGGTGGTAGTGGTACTAGTGGTAAACACCTTTCTGCTGCTTATGGTGTTGGCAGAAACCACTACACATGGTCACTGGCAAAGAATAAATCCTTGGCAATGTGTCAGATCTTCAGCAAAAGCTTAGCCATGGCTGTGCAGGAACAAAAGTAGGAACAAAATTTCTTTGTACTATATTTGGCAAAATAGACTAAGCAGTGGCACTGGCAGGTGAAAGTGAGCAAGACTGTTCTATTTTTTCTCTCTGTGATATTCCTTCTACATCTACACTTAAAAACATGATGGTCATTATCACCGCCATCACCAGTTTCAAGGACACAGCAATATGCAACCAGTCATCCGGCGGTTGTGCAACTTAACTTGAACCAGACCAATTTGCTGGCAGTGTGATTGTTGCCATCCCAATTAGTGGATTCCATTTCAACAACTGATTGCAAGTGCTCAATCTCACGTGGAGCAGAAATTATGGACAAGGACAATACATGGCTTTCATGGTCCATTGGGTCAATGTTTTGAGTGGCAGTGGCCACAGTCCAGAAACACAAGGCCAGGTGCTAGTTCCACCCCATTTGTGCAGGCCTGGTTCCAGATCCATGCAGAGCCCATTCAATTCCTCTGGATTCTCCTCTCTGGACCATTTCTTGCTACTATTCACCAGGGCAAGGCATTGCTTCCACTCCTCCTCCTCCTCTCCCCTCATTTCATGGGTGTAAGGTGAAGTGCTGCCATACGGTTTTACATTTAATGAGCCTGGATCAGAGGAGCCACACGAAAGATGCTGCTTCACTGTATTCTGCAGCAAGTATCTCACTGGATGGCACCCTGCCAGCTACAACTAGGTAGCATTGCCAGTGACAATGGCACTAATATTATGGCTGCATTGCAGTTAGGTCAAGTAATACATCGTCTCCTTTGGGGACAGGGGCCCTGGAGTTTACCCCTCTAATGCTGGCCCTGAGTGTATGGCGCTTGTATCCACTGCTTGCCATCCATTTTTCCATACACATGCATTTCACTTTCACTTTGATATCACTAGAAATTGGATAACAGGAGCCCCGAGAGTATTATACAATAAGCCGATTTAATGGTTCATACCGAACTTGTTAGACGCAAAACAAACCTGAGACCCAAGCCACCAGAAACAAATTGGATCTTGGAAGGCTCACCCATATACAGAACTACATTTCTTTTTATAAATATGTCAGTACCAACATTTCATGAAGATGTGACAGAATTTTTCATTGATGAGGTTTTTAAGCTGAAACAAAGTTACTTCTGTGGAATTATAGAACGGTATTTAGTCTGAGGAGCGTCCTCAAAATTTGCAGCTTGCACTTTCTTCATTAAGGAGTTCCTGCTCACAGGCTACTGATATGAAAGCTGAAGTTATGTGAAAATGAAGTTACAATTTAAGATGTTCAGCGTACTGTATATGCTAAAAATATTTACATATAAGTTGTTGAGGAATGTTAACAGCCTGTGGATACAATAATATAACATGTTTGGTATTCAAATTCTTCCCTTTATGTAGTGTATGCATAAATAAATGTAACAATGTGTCTATATGCATTATATTTTTTGGGAAAAAAATCTAAAAATAGTGTTTAGAATAGGATTTTGTATTTTCAGTACTTAAATGTCAAACAATGATTGTACTGTTTACATCAGATAGATAAGTAGACACAATACAACAACAGGTCATTTATTTTATTATAACATATTCAATCAATGCGATTAGAATACACATTGATGTATGTATCATATTTGCTGTTGACCTTATTTGCAGTTTCAGGAGTAACATTTAACCCCTTAGAGACACAGCCCGAAAGTGACTTAAGGACCAGGCCTCTTTTTTCAAAACTGACATGTGTCACTTTAAATGGCAATAACTTTGAGACGCTTTAACTTACACAAGTGATTCTGAGATTGTTTTTTCATAACACATTGTACTTCGTGTCCGTAGTAAATTTTCATCGATATGTTTTGTCTTTAATTATGAAAAAATAGGAAATTTGATTTGAGGAAAATTTTAAATTGCCAGCCTTTCAAATGGAAATCCATACTGCTCCAATTTTTTCATAAATATAATTAACCATGTCTCTGATTTATGTAGAAGTCAAATTTTAAACATCCTTTTATTTTTTTCAGATATTATAAGACTTACAACTCAAGCAGTAATTTTCCAAATTTTCAAGAAAATTTCCAAAACACATTTTACAAGGGACCAGTTCAGTTCTGAAGGGAACTTGAAAGGCCTCTCTAATAAAACCCCCCATAAGTCACCCCATTCTATAAACTGCTCTCCTGAAAGAATCCAAAACAGCAGTTAGAAAGTTTCTTAACCCTTTCAGCATTTCACAGCAATTAAAACAAAATGGAGGTCAAATTTACATTTTTCAATTTCTGTCACTAATATATTCATTTAGCCCTAGAATTTACACATTTACTAAGGATTAAAGAAGAAACTGCACCCCACATTTTGTTACACAATTTCTCCCGAACACGACAATACCACATATGTGCTGTTACCCTAATGTACGGGCACACGGTCGCTCTCAGAACGGATGGAGCGCTAATTAGATTTTGTAGGCCAGATTTTGCTAAAATAGTTTGCAGGCACCATGTCCTGTTTGCAGAGCCCCCAAGGTGCCAAAACAGTGGAAACCCCCAAAATGTGACCATTTTGGAAACTAGACCCCTCAAGGAATTTATTAAGGGGTATAGTGAGCCCTTTGACCCTACAGGAGTGTAACAGAATTGGCCCAACAAAAGGAAAAGTGACATTTTTTTCTATAAAATGTTGCTTTAACCCTAAATTTTGCATTTCCACAAGGGGTTAAAAGAGAAAATGCACCCCATAAATTGTCAAGCATTTTGTACCAACTACAGAAATGCCCCATATGTGGATGTAAAGTGATGTATGGGCACACTGTAAGGTCCAGAGCGGAAGGAGCGCTATTGGGATTTTGGAGGGCAAATTTAGCTGGAATCTGTTTCAGGCACCATGCTGCATTTGGAGAGCCCCTGAAGTGCCAGAACAGTGGAAACCACCCTCCCCCCCAAAATGACCCCATTTTGGAAACTAGACCCCTCAAGGAATTTATCAAGGGGTTTAGTGAGCACTTGGACCCTACAGGTTTTTCACAGATTTTTTTTTTACCATTGAGATGTGAAAATGAAAAATTACTTTTTTTCCAATAAATTGTCCATTTAGCGCCATATTTTAAATTTTTGCAAGTAGTTAAATAATTAAAAACACACTACAATTTGTTACACAATTTCTCCTGAACTTGGCAATACCCCATATGTGGCCATAATCTGCTGTATGGGTACATCGTGGGGCTCAGAACGGAAAGATTGCTATTTGGGTTTTGGTGGGCTGAAAAAGTTTTCAGGTCCCATGTCGCATTTTCAGAGCCCCTAAAGTATCAATACAATGGAAACCCCTCAAAAGTGACCCCATTGTAGAAACTACACCCATCAAGGAATAAATCAAGGGATATTATCATTTTGAGACTAAAATGCTTCCCAAAAATTAATGAAAAAAAGAAAATTGAAATTTTTAAAGAAATATGCCATTTCAGTGCCCAATACGTTGCACCCACTTTGTGTTGTCAGAGACCTGCACTCCTAAAACTATTAAGTGGGCCATCCCGAGGGTCAAAAAATTATATATGTGGGTGTAAACTGCTGCTTGGGCACACAGCAGGGTGCATAACGGAGCATGATGCGGTTTTTGGAGTAGAGAGTCAGATGTTTGGTATCTGGACGCCATGTCATGTTTGTAGAGCCTGTAAGGTACCAGAAAAGTGGATTCCGCAAAGAAGTGACCTCATTTTGAAAACTGCACCCCTCAAAGAATTTCTCAGGTGGTGTAGTGAGTATAAGTATCTCAGCCGTGACTGAACAGCGGATGGTGAAGCGTGAATCTGTAAACTGTATGGAGAACATTGCAGACACCAAATTCCCTACTATGTCCCAGTAGCTCCTATGATTGGGGGAGTCACTCTGGGGGTCACTTCCGGTATCTTCTCACTCATAAGCTGTAAATCTGGGGTGTCTCCTGATATTCGCTCACACAGCTTATATATTCCCTTCCTGCCACACCTAGTTGTGTTCTAATGATCTGGCGATTTTGCGGGTTTTTGTCTACACATTACTAGATGCTATATTTTCTTTATTTTTCTGGTGATGTGGCCATATAAGGGCTTGTTGTTTGCGGGATGAGATGCATTTTATAATGACACCATTTTTGGGTGCCTACAACTTATTGAATACATTTTATTACCTCTTTCTTGCTGGATTTAAAAAAATTAAAAAAAAAATTCTGGCATTGCATTTTACCTTTTACATTTTTTGCCATGCAGCGTACAGTATAAGTAACATGTGACCTTTATTCTGCGGGTCGGTCCGGTTACGGCGATACCTCATTTGTATTATTTTTTATGCGATACTAATTCTGCAGAACAAAAACACATATGGGGACAGTGATTCAGTGATTTTTTGCATCACCATCCTCTGAGAGGCATAACATTTTTATTTTTCGGTTGACAGTGTTGGTACTGTTGTGGGGTGCATATGCCTTTTTGATCACTTTTTGTAGCACATTTTGTAAGGTGGGATGGCGTTTTTTTTCCGTTTTGTTTTTCCGCCGTTCACCGCGTACATTAAATATTATTTCAGTTCTGTTGTACAGATTGTTACGGACGCGGCGATACCAAATATATATTACTTCATTTTTAGGGTTCTTTTTTTAATATAGAAAAAAGGGAATTTGGGGGGCTTTATAACTTTATTAATTTTTTTTTTTTTTCACTTTATCATGTGTCCCTGTAGGACACTTCTATCAGCAATGCTTTGATTGCTAATAGTATTATGCAATGTGAGACACAGCATACACGTGTCTCACATTTCATTGCAGGAAGTCAGGCTGGGGTCTGTGGGGACTCCGGGTAGCCTGGGGTCACTGGCCAGACCCCAGGCTACATAGTAGACATATCGGAACCTCCCGATCTCACCGAGGGGGGTGCTGGGGGGGAAGGGAGAAGATCGCAGAACCCTTGGTTTGCAGTGGTCATGTTTGACCACCGCAAACAAAGGGTTAAAATCTCCGGGGAGTGCAGCTCTGACCAGAGGTAAGTGGAACTGGGTGTTAGCTCACTGTAAGAGCTAACACCTGGTTCCGATGCCACCTACATCGAACTACATCTCGCCCATGTAATAGTACGTCAGCAGTCGCTAAGGGGTTAAAGAGGACTTTTCACGTCCTCTGGTACTAGCGGTTTTATATACCACTGGAAAGCTGAGCGGAGATATTGTTTTGGCACAGACATCCTTTCACTGTCAGATGGGTGGGCCTTAATGCTCAGTGTCATCACTGGGAAGTAAGGAACGCCTGCTCTGACAGTATAGTGCTATGGAAACAATGATGCTAGGAAATAAGGCCCACCCTTCTGACAGTGGAGAGATATTGGACACCCCCCAACCAAACAACAGCCAACCATCAAACCAAAACCACCAATAGATGTCGACCAAGGCCCAAATAAAGGCGACCACAGAGGCAAACAGAGAGCAGTACATCGAAGAATGGAGAAACAATTTAAATAAGTCCAAGAAACTCACCGTGTACCAATCCCTGCAAAGGGACCTACACCATGGCCACCTACCTGGAGTGAATACCTCACCCCAAACACAGACAAGCCCTGAGCCTGTACAGACTGAGCTCCCACAACCTAGAGATTGAAACGGGGCGACACAAGGAGATGTACAAGCCACGGGAGAACAGACTGTGCCAACACTGCGACCAAGGGGCCCTAGAAGATGAGGCACACTTCCTGCTATACTGCACCAAATACTCAGCTGTGAGGACCATCTACTTCCAAAGACTCTCTTCCCACATCCCAAACTTCACATCCGCAGACGAGAAGAGGAAACTCTACATCCTACTGGGAGAAGAGGAGTCCACTGTGGAGATCAATGCCCAATACGTGTCCAGCTGTCACCAAACAAGAGGACGATGAAACACAGGGACTATGAAACCACCCACCCACATGGACTATCAAACCCCCAACTCACCACCCAAAGACCATTAAGCCCCCCATCACCCTTCCACCCCATACCCACCGATACCCACACACCCCAAATAAGAACAACGAGACCCTAAGGACATTCAAACCCCCAACCCACGCACCCCATACCCACCCCCAACCTCCCTTTTGCTTTGGCAACACCAAATGTCTTATTCTTCGGGAATGCTAATAAAGCATTTTTGTATTTGTATTTGTATATTAGTCCCGAAACTAATGGCACCAATACCTCCTGCACTTGGGCACACATTGGGAAAGCTGACAGTGTGCTCTGAATCAGAATAAATCCCTAGATAAATATTCCAACATCAGAAATATTGTTACACTCAAAAAAAGCATCCAGGGCTTTCTTAATCTGATATAGTCTGATATGGGTTCCACATTATGAAAACATAGCGATTTGGCTGTTGCGGAAACGCTGTGGCAAAGAACGCTGTGTTTTACAGTACCTGTAAAGAATGCAGAAAAAATTTCAAGATGGGTTTACATCTGAGCCCAGTCTCCGGTTTAGCCAATCCAGCCGGTTCCCGTCTTTTGCCTTGCGCAACTGTACAAGAGATGGAAACCCGCAGTCAGCTTTCAAACCCATTCACTTGAATGGGTTTCTAAAAGTGACTGCCCATGTGTGTCTTCTGTCCGTGGGGAAACCATTTTTTTTTAACCGGACACAAAGTCCTGCATGTCCGACTGCAGAGAGGCAGAAGACGAACACGAAAGCTGACTGCCGGATTTCCGTCTCCTTTCCAGTTTCACGGGGCAGAAGAGGAAACCGGCCAGATTGGCTAAACCAGAGACTAGGTGCAGATGTGAACCAGCCCTAAGTTGTGTTTTTGAAAATCCCAACATGTCAGTTATACCTATGGAAATTATGGCATTTTCTGTATAGGTATAATAGGGGCATAAAATCCACAGTTGAGGATTTGAAGACTTTTTGAACACAGTGTTGTAAGTCACGAACCTATACTGTGAGTCCATTCCACTTTTTGTGTTTTTAGACTGTGGCGTGCCTAGTGGGGTCTTAAGCCATAGAGAACTTACCAAAACTTCATCTAAGAGAGTGTACTAACTATCTCCTGATGATCCTGGATAGGGAAACACATTGACATATATTTGATATATGTTTCAGAGAGAAAGGGATATTATTTCTTCTCTCAATGCAGCCCTTCAGGTAATCTACGTTCGAGGTTTCCATCACCAAGCTCGCTTACAAAATGCGGAGAGAAAAGTTCTGCACCTATTTGCATAGGTGCTTTGTAATATGTACCAACATAGCTAAAGTTCATGTGCTCCATTATAGTATTCCACAGGTTAATCTCTTATATGTTTTTTTTATTTTTTATTGCTGCTTCTATCTCAATGTAGCAGATTGAGTCTGTTGCCTAGGAAGTGTTAATAAGGCTCCGTTGACACTCTTTTCTACTTGCGTCTATGTGACACCCTGAATAAGATGCAACAGTTCCGTTATTATAAAATTACAGAAAATACTATCATAGTTACTATTGACACTAGTTGGTTATGTGATGTTGTGCTGAGGCATCATGGAAACACAGAAAAAAAGAAAGCAAGGGAAATCTAACAATGAAGATGGAGTTCTTTTAGAAGTGTGTGCCATAGGAGTTAACATGCTTCGGTGTTTCTAAAAGGTGCGAGAAGTTAGCTAACCTAGAAACTCACAGATTTAAAGGGTTTTTGTGGAAATAAAACTAAATCTTTTTTTTTTTTTTTTTTAAAGGCCTGTTAGTGCTAGTAATGGGTTATTAAGTGCACCCATATACCTTTAGCACCCATATACCTTTAATTTTTAAAGTGGTTTCTGTGGCAGCTCCAGGCATCCTCTGCATTAGTTTACATGGTGTAACTTCCTGCTTTGCAGCTTGCTGTGTACCTTACACACTAGTTCCTTCTCACTCAGTCCCCCCTCCTCTCTCACTCTGTTACACCACCCTCCCTGTCTCTCTAGCTAAGCTATCCCATGCACTACTAGCCAATCCCCTTACTCTGTCTCACTAGCTAAGCTATCTCGCCCACTACTAGACCCTCCTCCCTCCCCCTGTCTCCCTAGCTAAGCTATCCCACCTACTAGCAGTAAGGAAGAGGGGAGGAGCCATTTCCAGATACAAGAAGGCTGGTAAGTATTGATGGGGAAGGGAATGGTAATAATGGGATAATTCTAGATATTTTTTTTTAATAGAAGTAAATTAGAAGTTAGGAAGGAGGGAGTTAAGTTTAGGGGTTAATTCTTAGTTTATCCTGGGCAACCTCATTAACTAGGTGTTGTTAAAAGATCTCCACCATCAAAGGGGTATTCACATCTTAATGATCCTATACGGCCAGCTTATGTAAATTAAAGAGTTTTCCTAAATACATTACTTTAGCAATGCTGCTTCATTTTTTTTTACTATGTTAGATTATTCCTCCCTTTGTTTGCACATTGTTTCCTTGGTCCCTATCCTATATCTGATAACACAAGTCGGAGGATGAGCAACTGCTCTCTGGGGGGATCGCTTTCTCTTGCTGCTCTGCGATCAGGACAATCAACTCAATTAACTGCAGTTTGCTGATAAAGGCTTGAACACTATATATATGTTTATATAAACACAAACTTAAAACTGAGTTTACTGCAAGACCATTTTGCATTGTAATATATGTGTAATGTAATATATATTTACTGTGAATATTATTTGATCTGTATTCATATTTTAGTCATCATAATAATATCTCATGTGAAAGCCCACCCACCAGCTTGTGGAAGAATACAGGAAGTGAGAAACTGGTGAGAGAGGGAGAAGGAAAAACCTATAATCAATGAGGAGACTAATCACCATAACCCAAATGAGCCCAGCATTTCCCCATTAGGGGCTGAAAGCAAGTAGGAAAGAACAAACTTTTCAAGATTGAGTTCTAAAGTTCAAGATGTGTTTAATTCAAACCAAAAGAGTTCAGCCTGAACCGGAAGTTGAAATGAATTGTTTTAAAAGTTGTGCATAATATGATAAGGCTTCTAGGACTGTATACAACTCCTTTCTACCTAACACAAACACTGTCTTAGTAATGTCACAGTTACAGTCACATATGTGGCAATGGGTAAAGAAATAATAGCTAGTGTCAACAAACAGCCAGACAGACCTGTTGGATTTTTTAAAAAAATCATGAGCAACACTTCTATGAAATGTAGTTAATGTCCTGTATTTGCTCATATCCTGAATGGGTAGATAGTGTACAGTACAAATTGTCATGTATACTAGGTGTAATTCTCAGTATCTGATTTTAGGACTCATTGAGATGAGCATATTTTATGGCCATGTATGGTCAGAGTTTACAAAGGCTAAACTCAGACAGCACACGGACCCATTGTAAAGTAAATTGGAACATAAACATCTCTAATTTATCATGTGGACCTAATAACCTTGGATCCTCATAAAAAATAACTGTAACATGTATTATTCCGGTCTGTTCTGTCATACCCCGTCTAAGACTTTCTACAAATATAGGACACTGTGCACTTTTTTTTTAATTTTATTTTATTTTACCATCCATGATTTGCAAATGCGTACTCTGTATGTGGAGACACTTCACAGTACAGCTTCTATTGTTCAGATTACTGAGTGTAATTTAATAACTTAATTTATATTTACTCATATTCTCTATGAAGGTACAGCACTGTACAGCTTCACTTGTCATTTATGCTTGATGTAATTTTTAGCAATTTCCCTTGTATATAGATGCTGCACAGTACCACTTACCTGAGGAGCCATTTTCTTGATAGAGCATGGACACCGCCATTTTGGGGTAGATCGCTGTAATAGAAGTGCTGTGATTTTACAATGCATTGAAAGTCTATTATTGCATTGTATTAGTTATCAAAGCCCCTGGGGCTCAAGGTCCATAGGGGGATTAAAAACTGTAGTAGAAAAAAGTAAAAAAAAAAATAGAACAAAATACAAATAAATAAAACAAATAAAAATTAAAATCACTCCCCTTTCCCTAGAATAGATATAAAACGACATAAATAAAGTAAAACAAATACACATTAGGTATCTCTGTGTCCCAAAACAACTGGTCTATGAATTTATAAAAATATTTTATACAATGCTGTAGCAAAAAAAGATCAATATTTGATAAAAGATCAAATTTGGATTAAAAAAAACAATCAAAGCGATAGACATTCCCCAAATTAGTATATCTGGCCCCACAAAAAAAGAGGCCTTATACATCCCCATACACCAAAATATAAAAAAAAAAAAGCTAAAGTATATGGTAACTCTAAAAAAATTTTTTGAAACACTTGTTTTTTTAAGGAGCTGAAATGTAAAAAAAATAAGCCCGTAAGAAAGTCACGCTAAGGTTAATGCGCCACTTTGCGGAAATTCAGCTTTTACTTGTTGCAGATTCTGTTGCGTTTTTTTGAGCCAATGTCTACATAAGGAATTGGAACTATAAAGGAAGTTCTTATACCTCTACCTTCTACTTAAAGAGGACCTTATATACTATATACTGTTCTATATACTGCTGTAAAGCCGACAGTGCACTGAATTCAGTGCATTGTCGGCTTTCCCGATCTGTGCCTCGGGTAAAGAGCTAGTGGTGCCGATACCGTAGCGCTTTACAGTCAGAAGGGCATTTCTGACACTCTGTCAGGACCGTCCTTCTGTACAAGCAGCACCAATAGTGCTGTACTGTGAGACATGGAAGGAACGCCCCCTCCCTCTGCTCACAGTGCTCGTCCATAGATGAGTATTATCAGGAGGGGAGGGGGCGTTCCTCCCCGCTCTCACAGTACAGCGCGATAGGCGCTGCTGTGTAGAAGGACGTTCCTGACACACTGTCAGGAATGCCCTTCTGACTATAAAGAGCTACGGTACTGGCACCGCTAGCTCTTCACCCAGGGCACAGATCGAGAAAGCCGACAGTGCGCTGAATTCAGCACACTGTCGGCTTTACAGCAGTATATAGAAATGCCTGTGCTCAAATCCATGAAAGGTCCTCTTTAATCAACTCTTGGCTTTGGCTCAAAAAACCACAACTAAAAAAAAAGCTGAGTTTCTGAATGTGGGACTTTAGCTAAAAGCTGTTTTTCTCCAATTTCACTCCATTCTAGATTTTTTCCAGCTTCTCAATACATCATACAGAATATTGATAGGAATTCCCTATCAATCAACGCTTCACAGAAAAGGAATGGTTTGAATATAAAGGATAAAACTTAACTTTTAATATCATTAAGTAAAAATAATAAACATAAGCACGTCCGCTAATCTTATAAAAGACATGGTCAGCATGGTTTCTGGCTGTACGTTCAGAGTTTAAATGCTCGATACAAACACACTATCCAACTCTCCACCAGACCTAGGGCATAATTGCATACTGTCCCTTATCTGAGATTGTGGTGTCACAACTTAGTCATACATCGAGTCAATAATATTTTCAGTCAGTCCTAGTATTAGGGTAACACCTTAGAGCCAAGTGTCGCCGCCAGTAGATTACTCTAAGCTAGGTTCCCACATACAAAATGCATACTACACCCATTGATAAATTCTTTAAAGAGGACCTTTCATCAGATTGGGCACAGGCAGTTCTATATACTGCTGGAAAGCTGACAGTGCGCTGAATTCAGCGCACTATTGGCTTTCCCGATCTGTGCCCCGGGTAAAGCACTATCGGTCCCGGTACCATAGCGCTTTACAGTCAGAAGGGCGTTTCTGACACTTAGCCAGGAACGCCCTTCTGCCCAGCAGCGCCTATCACGCTGTACTGTGGAGCAGGGAGTTCCTCCCCGATCCCTCTCCTGATAATACTCGTCTATGGACGAGCTGTGTGAGCAGAGGGAGGGAGTGTTCCTCTCCGCTCACACTCTACAGCGCAATAGGCGCTGCTGGGCAGAAGGGCGTCCCTGGCTAAGTGTCAGAAATGCCCTTCTGACTGTAAAGCGCTACGGTACTGGGACCGATAGCGCTTTACCCAGGGCACAGATCGGGAAAGCCGATAGTGCGCCGAATTCAGCGCACTGTCGACTTTCCAGCAGTATATAGAACTGCCTGTGCCCAATCTGATGAAAGGTCCTCTTTAAGGGGTACACTTACTCCTAGGGGATACCATTTTATTGGTATCTCAGGGGCTCTGCAAACCTGATCTGATGTTTAAATCTACACTCCAAAATCCACATAGCGCTCCTTCAGATCTGCACCTTGCTGTGTGCCCAAACTGCAGTTTATGTCCACATATATGACACTGTTGACCCCAGGATAACATACTTAATCAGTGGCGTAACTAGGAATGGCGGGGCCCCGTGGCGAACTTTTGACATGGGGCCCCCCCGACACCGAAGATCTCAACCGAGTCCCTCCTACGCATTCCTGTGCGCTCTATTATGACCAATAGTGGCCCCCTGCACACAGTATTATGGCCAATAGTGGCCCCTGCACACAGTATTATCCCCATAGTGGCCCCTGCACACAGTATTATGCCCCATAGTGGCCCCTGCACACAGTATTATCCCCCATAGTGGCCCCTGCACACAGTATTATGTCCCTTAGAGGGCCCTGCACACAGTATTATGCCCCATAGTGGCCCCTGCACACACTATTATATCCCTTAGAGGCCCCTGCACACCGTATTATACCCAATAGTGGCCACTGCACACAGTATTATCCCCCATAGTGGCCCCTGCACACAGTATTATGTCCCATAGTGGCCCCTGCACACAGTATTATGTCCCCATACTGGCCCCTGCACACAGTATTATGTCCCATAGTGGCCCCTGCACACAGTATTATGTCCCATAGTGGCCCCTGCACACAGTATTATGTCCCATAGTGGCCCCAACAGGACTAAATACTGTCACGTCACCGCTGACCGCTATACCAGGACAATTGGAGATAAAAAATCTGGTCATGTGCATTACAATTTAGTAACTCCATGTTCCTCATATTAATAGCAGTTAACCCCATCATGTCCCTCACATTAACCCTTGTGTACCTCACATAAGAGTTACTGATATGTGAGAGACATGGAGGTAATAATAAAGTATCTTCATTATTATTACCCCCATATGTCTCACATATTAGTAACTCTTATGGTGAGGCACACAGGGGTTAATGTGAGGGACATGATAGGGTTAAGTGCTATTAATATGAGGCACATGGAGTTACTAAAACAAAAGTAATCACCCCAAATGCCTGATATTAATAAGTATAGTAACCCCAGTATGTACCTGTTACCTGTTTTCTTTCTTTAGTTTCATTTTCCTGGAGCAGCTCCTTCTTCTCCTCTTCTGTGCAGGACGGCAGGAACTTGGCAGGGATAAGCCCTGCCTCCTGGGCTCTCCTCAGCCCTCTCATTGGTGGGCAGAGGACAGACAGAGAAAGGGAGGGGGGGGGGGGAGAGAGGGGGAGCGTCCTGAAGCGCTGAGGGGAGCCAGACCTGCAGCTCCTGTGTCTCAGCCGTTGCTGCAGCTTCGGGGCCCCCTGTTGGTGGAAAGTATTCCACCAACAGGGGGCCCCGATCATTATACTCGGGGGTCTGAAAAGACCTCCGAGAATAATGATAGCAGCAGTAGCAGCTGTCACCGGGCCCCTGATGTCCCGGGCCCTGTGGCAGCTGCCTCTGCTGCCTCCGTGGTAATTACGCCACTGTACTCAATGTCATATGTGGGTATAAACTACTATTTGGGCACACAGCCGGGCACAGAAGGTAATGAGCGCCATGTGGTTTTTGGAACACAGATTTAGACAGTTTGTTTTTTGGACATCATACCTCTTTTGCAGAGCCCTGAAATGCCAATTAAGTGGAATCCCCTGACCTGTCACTCCATTTTGAAAGCTACACTCCTGAAGCAATTTATCCGGGGGTACAGTGAGCATTTTTAACCCCAAGTGTTGCTATAATTTATTTTCTAGAAATGTATATGCAGATGATAGTCTACGTCATTTTGGTGCATAATATGTTGTGCCCACCTTGTATCAGAGAAGAACATTCCAAAAGCTATTGTGCCCTGGATACCTGCTCCAGGGTTTGGAGTGTGAGTCTCTGCTGACACAAGCTGGGCACAGTATATCAGGCACCCTAATGACATATCTCTGGAAAAAGTGCAATTTTCCCTTTTTGTCATCAGCTGCGCCTTGATTTCTGGAAATTAAATTAAATTAAAGCACCGCTCAAGGGTTAAAAATTCTTGCTCAGTCTCTTGATAAATCCCTTTTTAGTAGAAAAAAATCTGTCACAAATTGGTGAATTCCACTTTACTGGCAATGCTGGGGATCTGCAAAAGTGGCATAATGTCCAAAAACCAAACTGTGCTCCAAAAACCAAAATAGCACTCCTTCCCTTCTGTGACCAATACATTCCGCAGACCAATCCATCACTCACTCCCAAACATCATCTGAGGCTGAAAGATCCATACCCACCAATCCCACAGAGGTTACACTCACCAACACACAAGATGAACCAGCAGGCACTTTGTCTGTCCATTACTCTCTCACTCCCCCACTCCAGTCCATATCCTTGGATACAACACTATCCAATTCAGTGATCACCAAAAGGGGCGGATCCAGGGCCGGGCGAGCCGGGCAACCGCCCGGGGCCCCGCGCTTAGCGGGGCCCCGCGGCTTGGCCCTAACAAAATGGTCCCTGTCAGCTCGGCATAGCCGGGCAAGTGCCGGGGCCCTCAGAGCGTCTGGGGGCCCCCTGGCACTTGCCTGTCACGATTTCAGCTCATCGGCGTCCGTCCGCCGATGAGCTGAATCGCGATTAAAGCAGGAGCTGTGAGCTCAGCTCCTGCTTTAAAGCTCCGGCCCGGCTTGCGTGTGTAGGCGCGATGACGTCATCACATCACGCTTACACACGCAAGCCGGGCCGCAGCTAAGCAGGAGCTGAGGTCACAGCTCCTGCATCGCGTATGTGACTGGAGTGAGAGAGAGGAGCGTCGGGGGAACGATGGAAGGTGAGTGATGGAAGGTGAGTGTAAGTGTTTGTTTTGTATTAAATATTAAGGTGGAACATAATGAAGGGGGCCCATGAAACTGGGGGGCAAATGAAGTGGAGGGGGGAACGGCATGACACTGGGGAAGATGAAGGGGGTGGGGAGAGAACGGCATGAAACTGGGGACAGAGATGGAGGGGGCACAAAGAAACTGGGGGGCAAATGAAGGGGAGGGGGGAACAGCATGACACTGGGGCAGATGGAGGGGGGGAGAACAGCATGACACTGGGGCAGATGGAGGGGGGGAGAACAGCATGACACTGGGGCAGATGGAGGGGGGGAGAACAGCATGACACTGGGGCAGATGAAGGGGGGGAGAACGGCATGACACTGGGGCAGATGAAGGGGGAAACGGCATGACACTGAGGCAGATGAAGGGGGGGAGAACAGCATGACACTGTGGCAAATGAAAGGGGGGGAAACGGCATGACACTGAGGCAGATGAAGGGGGGAGAATAGCATGACACTGGGGTGGATGGAGGGGGAGAACAGCATGACACTGGGGCAGATGAAGGGGCGAGAACGGCATGACACTGGGGCAAATGAAGGGGGGAGAACAGCATGACACTGGGGCAGATGAAGGGGGGAGAATGGCATGATACTGGGGCAGATGAAGGGGGGGATGGCATGACACTGGGGCAGATGAAGGGGGGGAGAATGGCATGACACTGGGGCAGATGAAGGGGGGGAGAATGGCATGACATTGGGGCAGATGAAGGGGGGAGAACGGCATGACACTGGGGCAGAGACGGGGGGGCATGAAACTGTGGGCAGATAAAGGGGGAGAATGGCATGAAACTGGGGACAGAGATAGAGGGGGGGACATGAAACTAGGGGTAGATGAAGGGTGTATATGAAAATGGGGAGAGATGGAGGGGGGACATATAATTTACGGGTGACTGTAGGAGGATTATACTGTGTGGAATCACATGAAAAATGAATGAGAATGGGCGGAGTCAACATAAGAGTGGGCAGGGCCTAATTTGCTGCGGCGCGCTGCGCGTAGGGCCCCGCCAAAGTCAATTGCCCAGGGCCCCGCAAACCCTGGATCCGCCACTGATCACCAACATTATAGAATCCCTCAAGGGGCTCAATGTACACACCATATCATCCCTATCCCTCCGCCCACCTCCTTTGGAGTACCAGAGGATGTCAATCAATCCTTACTAAATCTCAGTACACATAGCGTCTCTACGCTACTGGATGACTCTCTAGTTACAGGTTACAAAACACCAGAAAACAACACTTTGTTTTGAATCAAGTTATTACTAATACTTGTAACTGATTTGGATATGACGGTTTGATTCTTGTTTTCATTGTTATTCCATGTAGATCTGATGAAGTGGTGCGTTTTTGTTGTACGCATGTGAATCCCGAAACGCGTTATCTGTTTGGAATAAAAGCCTGATCAATGCCAAGGCGTCCCATTGTCTACACTTAGAAAGACAACATGGAGGTTGTAGTCATAACAATGCTGGTGCCCAAGATCTCCTACTTAGAGTGCTGCACCCAGCAAAAAATCAGAGCTATGTGGGATCATATCATGAAGTGTTCTCAGCTGAGCCCCATCTTGTTATACAATGTCCAAAGGTCCCACTTCTTAGAACACCTAAATGGGAAGTTGGCAGCAAATATGTAAAACATTGCAGGGTTTATTGTACAACACATGTGATGCATGACACATCAAGAATCCACTTAACCATTTACCCACCATATTATTACCCCACTCTAAGCAAATAAAAATCTAAAAACAAACAGATACATATACTCAGCGTTGGACTGGCCCAACGGAGGACCCAGGGATGCATATACCTCACTATTTTCTGCTCCCCCCAGCTCACAGTGGTGAATGGAGAACGTCAGCAGGCACCAGTGGCGTAACTAGGAATGGTGGGGCCCCGTGGCGAACTTTTGACATGCCTCCTCCCCCCCCCCCGAAGACCTCGACCGCCCCCCTCCTCCACATTCCTGCGCTCTTTTGTGCCCCATAGAGGCCCCTGCACACAGTATTATACCCTATAGTGGCCCCTGCACACAGTATTATATCCCTTAGTGGCCCGTGCACACAGTATTATGTCCCTTAGTGGCTCCTGCACACAGTATTATGTCTCTCAGTGGCCCCTACACACAGTATTATCCCCCATAGTGGCCTCTGCACACAGTAGTATGTCCCTAAGTGGCCCCTACACACAGTATTATGTCCCTTAGTGGCCTCTGCACACAGTATTATGTCCCTCAGAGGCCCCTACACACAGTATTATGTCCCTTAGAGGCCCCTACACACAGTATTATGTCCCTTAGTGGCCCCTACACACAGCAGTATGTCCCTTAGAGGCCCCTACACACAGTATTATGTCCCTCAGTGGCCCCTACACACAGTATTATGTCTCTCAGTGGCCCCTACACACAGTATTATGTCCCTCAGTGGTCCCTACACACAGTATTATACCCCACTGTGGACACCCATAAACAATCGGAGACTCGGGGGGGGGGGGATAAAATATAAAAAAACACCCTTAATCACCTATCTCCCGACTCCGCTGCAGTCCTCCGCTGTCGCCTCCACTGTAGTCCATCTTCTATGACGTCAGACGTCACATGACCCAGGACGCAGGCCGGGGATATGTGACGTCAGGCGGCTAGGCCTGAAGCCTGCCCCGATCGTGCCCCGATCGTGTTTTTTATGTTTCTTGCCTATCCCTGGCCTCTGATCATTATAGAGACAGAGACTGGAAGAAGTGGCCTTGGCGGTCCAGATGGAAGAGAAATGGAATGGAAATGTGACCAATTAGTCAGAGACGTCGTTGGTAAGTCACAAAATGTTACTTCATTGTACTCACCCTGTGTACAGCCGATATCCACCACTATATGGTCACCGTATAGTGATAATATCGGAATACATAAGTTGGGGGCCCACTTGAACATGTTCGCCCTCCTGTGCTCAACCCCTAGCTATGTCTCTGCGTACATGTATCAAATATACTACTACAGAATTATTTATCTGAAGCAAATATAGTGCTTGTGTTGAATAGCAAATAATCTGTTGTAATAACATGCACATTATACTACGCAAATGAAGATATGTAAACATTTACCCCTTAGTTAAACATCTTCTGGTTTACAGCTTTGTAAACTGGCAAGCCCTGTTGCACACAATATGTATTACACTGTGTGGTTGGGATTTGTCCAAACGAGCTGACCTTGGTCAGAAGCCGCTATCCTTGTTTGAATTCTTGTAATGCCTAGCAACCATAGAGGCATGCTACTTCTGGATGCCTTGTGCTCACTACTACAGACAATATAATAACTGTTCATGTGCACTACATTCATTCAGTTGAACAATTGCCAAAACTGATTAGTTTCTGGCACCAAACAAAGCAGCAACTACTGGCAACTGAATTCCTAAAGATGTTGTGCAAGACCTAGGTACAGCGGCCTTTATTTTACAGCTTTTTAGCCTATTTATCTTACTCACTTCCTTCTTGTATAGATTAGTCGCATCTCATGATAGCTGCTGCACTCTAGTGGCAGATGTAACAAAATACATTGACATGATATTGTAATGTAGAGTATTGCAATAATGTCCCCTATCAGCAGAAAATGCCATGTAGTTGAGTAATATAGAAAGCATAAAGGTAACTCTACACTTTACATTGCCAGTGTAAGGCTAGGGCCCCACATGGCTTAAACTCTGCGGTTTTCCTGCAGCAGAAACGCAGCAGAAAAGAATGCAGCATTTACAGTCCCTGCAAAGTGGATGGGATTCTAGAGAATCCCATTCACACATTAGGGGTAAATTTGAGCAATGGACATACTGCAATTCAGTGGTGTAACTAGGAATGGCGGGGCCCCGTGCCGAACTTTTGACATGCCCCCCCCCTCCCCCTCCCGACACCGAAGACCTCGACCTACCCCTCCTACGTATTCCTGCGTGCTCTATTATGCCCCATAGTGGCCCCTTCACACAGTATTATACCCTATAGTGATCCCTGCACACAGTATTATATCCCATAGTGGCCCCGGCACACAGTATTATCCCCCATAGTGGCCCCTGAACACAGTATTATGTCCCTTAGTGGCCCCTGCACACACTATTATGTCCCTCAGTGACCCCTCCACACAGTATTATCCCGCTAAAGGGGTCTTATCTGCAAAAAAATATTGATCAATGTTTACCACTTACATGAATAACATGAAGTACAATGTGTCATGAAAAAACTATTTCAAAAATCACATAGTAAGTTAAAGTGACACAATTTTGAAAAATGGGGCCGTGTTCTTAAGGTATTATTATTATAAGGTTATTTTTTGTTTTAAGAAGGTTATGTCACGCTGAAAACAATTGGGCACGCAAGTCATCAAGATTGGCTGCTAGTTGCACCCTTTGCAATTGTGGCCATATCTACATTGGGTTTAAAGGTGATATCATGTGTAAAAATATTTTAATGCTTCTATGGTTATTAGATTACTTTGAGGTATCAGTGTCTTTTTTCATTTTTTAGTCCTGAGAATTGTTTAAGGAAATGCTAGTAAAAGCAAATACCTTAATTAATGTACAAGAAAGCTTATTGTGAAATCAATATACTTGTCATTAGGCAAGCAGTATCAAATTTAGTGCATGCGGTGACTCAGAGGTAGAAAGAGGAAGTTTCTTAAATCCATTAAATACATATTGTAAATACACTCAGTGAAACCAGTCATAGGTAGATAGAGAATACATACAGAGACATAAACCTGGGAGAGGCCTTCACCAGGCGACCTTTCAAGGTGCGAGTACTTTATAAAAGGACACGGTTACGTGTATTCAGATCGCAGGTTATTACTAGTTAAATAAAATAAACAATGGTACCATTTTTCTCTACAACATTTAGTGATCTGTACAAATAGTTTTTTCTCCCACTGCTTGAGTCTCTCACGGCAGACCTTCGGAAATGCAGTTCATATGCCCTTACATGGTTTGGTTGTATTCACGCTCTTAATAATATTTATTCCAGGTGCTCCCCATTCACCTTCTTCACTAGAGTTTAGTGCTTGTTTGGGAGGTTTGTATGGGGTTCGGCACAGAGTAGGATAAAATATCAGACGTTGACACGCTGCATGGACAGCAGGGTGCAGGCCTTCCGGATCCTAGACCTTATTACTGCTCCGCGGTCTTGCTCTATCTTTTTACCGTGGCATCGACAATCAATGGGTTTCTATCGAGGATGACCTTATTTCAGCTCCCCTCCACTCATTGCTGTGGATCCTGGCTCATTTCCAACTGGGATCCGTTTGGTATTCGTTCCTCTCTTCGCAGTTTCTCAAGACCTGTAATTCAGTGTGCTCCAGTGGGAGGGTGGCTAGACTAGAGTTCCTTCCCACCTTAGTCCCCTCTTTCACAACCCCATGTTCTCTTCGGGTTGCTCCACAGATAAATTCCTCTGCTGGTGAAGTGGCGATGACATTAGACTTAGACAAGTCGCAGGGGATCCACTCCCTTCCTCTGTTGGTTCCGGCTGTGCACTTCTCATCCGGACCTTAACTTATCCTGGCTGGAGTACAGCCAACTTACGGCCTTCCTTCGGAAATTCTCTCTGCCCCCTCCTCTGCTCTACTATGACTGACCTGGTATCCATCCTCTCTTATGCTGACTCTTCCCCGAACGTAGTCTTGGTTCACTACAGCATCCTTCTCTGAGATGCTACTCCCGGGTCCCCCTCTTACCCGGGCCCCTGAGAGTCGGATCTCCATGTTGCCTCCTTCCTGTCAACTGGAATAGGTCTTTCCTGATTGCACATAAGCTACGTTGCAGTGCACAAGAAAAGAATTTCAAAATTCTGTCTTGGTGGTAGCGGTGCCCTGATTTCCTCCACAGAATCTATCCTGTGTGACTGACTGGTGTTGGCACTGTGTTACTGAAAAAGGCAGTCTATACCACATCTGGTGGGAGTGTGACGTTCTTAGGCCCTTCTAGGATGGATGCTGTGTTCACCCTCTATGCTAAGGTGTGTGGTTGCTCCGTCACAGCAACTCCCCAACTGGCCCTTCTTTCAGTTATCCCTGGCAGGATTTCTGTGGTGAAGAAGACTCTCCTGCAACACTTTCTCTCAGCTTCCAGATCCGCCATTCCCAGGCACTGACAGAGCACTGTTGTGCCTTCTCTGGTTGAATTTCTACAGGAGCTACTCCTAATAATGAGAATGGAGGCCCTAGTGGTGAAAGATTCCCCTGACCCCTCCAAATCTGACAATCCCAATTGGGCCCCTGATCAATAATTTTCATTGACAAAATGAGGACTAATAGTGGTCAGGGGCCGGATCGGTAACCTTGGGGGCCCCAGGCTGCAGGCAACACTGTAATGATTAAAGATGGCTGGCTGCCGGCAATTGCCGAGGGCCTCAACACACACAGAGGCCCCCTGCCAGTGGCATACTTTCCCTAATAATATAGGGAATGTATATATCGGGAGGACACCATGTGCAGCTTCAGCATCAGCTAATAGCTGACTGCTGTATTAATGTATATATATGAGTGTATGTATATATGTGAGTATATATAGTATTCATACATTCATATAAGTATATGTGACATATATCTCTCTATATTATAAAAATGAATTCTTGTCTGTCCGTCTGTCTGTCTGTCTGTTCTCTAATGCGAACCAAACGACTGCACCGATCTTCACCAAATTTGATACAGAGATACTTCAGATATCCGGGAAGGTTTAAGACGAGACTCCAACTCGCTCAGACGTACCGTTGCTGAGATACAGCATTCCAAACACAGTGCCCCCCCCCCCCACTTAGCCAATACAAACCTGCAAGACTTTCACTCATATTCCAACTGCAATACACACGGTCACTCCACATGCACAATACAACACTGATATCCAAACTGAGATACACGCATCAGAGGATTAGATACACAGATCAGCACACAGCATCACACGCCAGAGGATTAGATACACGGGTCTGCACACAGTTCCACAAACCAGAGGATTAAATACGCACTTCTGTACACAGTTCCACACACTGAAGGATTTGATACGTGCATCTGCACACAGTTCCACAAGCCGAAGGATTAGATACACACGTCTGCACACATTTGTACACGCCATAGAATTAGATACACGCGTCTGCACAGAGTAGCACATGTCGTAGGATTAGATACACGCGTCTACACACAGTTCCACACTCCAGAGGATTAGATACGTGCGTCTTCACACAGTTGTACACGCCATAGGATTAGATACACGCATCTGCACACAGTACCACATGCAGTAGGATTAGATACGCGCGTCTACACATAGTTTCACATGCCGAAGGATTAGATAAGTGCCTCTTCACACAATACCACACAGGGGAGGATTAGATACGTGTGTGTGTGCACACAGTACCACACTTTGGAGGATAAGATACATGCCTCTGCACACAGTACCACAAGACAGATAATTAGATACGCATATCCGCACACAGAATCACACGGGGGAGGATTAGATACGCGCGTCTGCACACAGTACCACACGGGGGAGGATTAGATACGCGCATCTTCACACAGTACCACATGCCATAGGATTAGATACGCGCGTCTGCACACAGTACCACATGCCGGGGGATTGGATACGCACATCTACACACAGTTCCACATGCCGTAGGATTAGATACGCGCCTCTTCACACAATACCACACAGGGGAGGAATAGATACACGTGTCTTCACACAGTTGTACACGCCATAGGATTAGATACACGCGTCTGCACACAGTACCACATGCCGTAGGATTAGATACGCGCGTCTACACACAGTACCACATGCCGTAGGATTAGATACGCGTGTCTGCACACAGTACCACATGCCGTAGGATTAGATACGCACGTCTACACACAGTTCCACACTCCAGAGGATTAGATATGCGCGTCTGCACACATTTGTACACGCCATAGGATTAGATACACACTTCTGCACAGAGTACCACATGCCGTAAGATTAGATACACGCATCTACACACAATTCCACACTCCAGAGGATTACATAAGCGCGTCTCCACACAGTACCACACGCCAGAGTGTTAGATAAGTGCGTTTGCACACAGTACCAAATTCCATAGGATTAGATACGCGCGTCTGCACACAGTACCACATGCCGTAGGATTAGATATGCGCCTCTTCACACAATACCACACAGGGGAGGATTAGATACGTGCATCTGCACACAGTACCACATGACCGAGGGTTAGATGTGCGCGTCTGCACACAGTTACACACGCTGAAGGATTAGATACGTGTGTCTGCTCTAAGTACCACACGGGGGAGGATTAGATACGCACATCTGCACACAGTTCAACACGCTGGAGGATTAGATACGCATGTCTTCACATAGTACCACCGCCAGAGGATTAGATACGCGTTTCTACACTCAGTATCACACGGGGAAGGATTGGATATGCACATCTGCACACAGTTCCATACGCCGGAGGATTAGAAACGCACGTCTGCACACTGTACCACATGCCGTAGTATTAGATACGTGCGTCTGCACACAGTTTCACATGCCGGAGGATTAGTTACGCGCATCTGCACACAGTACCATACGCCGGGGGATTGGATACATGCATCTGCACACAATACCACATGCCAGAGGATTGGATATGTGCATCTGCACACAGTTCCACACACCAGAGGATTAGATAAGCAGGTCTGCACACAGTACCACATGCCGTAGGATTAGATACGTGCGTCTGCTTACAGATCCACACGCCAGAGGAATAAATACACGCATCTTCACACAGTTGTACACGCCATAGGATTAGATACACACGTCTGCATACAGTACCACATGCTGTAGGATTAGATACGCGCGTCTACACACAGTTCCACATGCCGTAGGATTAGATATGCGCCTCTTCACACAATACCACACAGGGGAGGATTAGATACGTGCATCTGAACACAGTACCACACTTTGGAGGATTAGATACAGGCCTCTGCACACAGTACCACATGCCAGAGAATTAGATACGCGTCTCAGCACACAGTTCCACATGGGTGAGGATTAGATACACGCATCTGCACACAGTACCACACGCTAGAGTATTAGATACGCGCATCTGCACACAGTACCACACGCCAGAGTCATTAGATATGCGCGTCTGCACACAGTTTCACTTACTGGAGGATTAGATACGCGCCTCTTCACACAATACCACATGGGGAGGATTAGATATGTGCATCTGCACAAAGTACCACACCAACAAGGATTGGATACTTGCATCTAAACACAGTACTACACGGGGAAGGATTAGGTACAGCTTTACTCCAGGTATCCATAACAACTGATCACAGGTTTTTCACTGACATTCAAAATGAGATACACATAATCACATGACGCTTATGGACATACACACAAACCACATACAAAATACACGAGTGCAAAACTGGGCAATTCTTATGGGGCCACTACACAAACATAAAATGTAATATACCCGTGCGAAGCCGGGTCCTCCCTCTAGTGGTATATAAATGTATATGTTATAATAATGTATCTGTGTGAGTATATATGAATGTATATATGTGAGTACATATGGTATATGTATGAGTGTGTAGGTATGTGTGTGAGTATACTAGAATTCCATATATGCGCAGCAGAAACACTGCAATTTCTAAAACTGTTGCCGTCTTGGAAATCGCAGCATGTCACTTATACCTACGGAAACACCTACAGTACGTTTTCCCTATAGGTATAATTGAAGCAGAAAGTCAGCAGAGGAAACCTCTTTGGAGTTTCTGCAAAAAGCGCTGGGGGAAAAATTGATGCGTTTCCGCAGGGGTTTTTTCCTGTGGGGCACTATGTTAGGACTTAGCCTTGTAGTGTAATGCACAGTATACTGAGATGATAAGGATTAGGCTCAACAGCGAGATGCAGCTAAAAAACACTGGAAATCAATAGCAGTGAATCACAATGTAATTTTTCTAAAAGCATCTTTTTTCTTTTTGTAGCAGATTTTGCTGTGGTTTTCTGAGCCAAAGTCAGGAGTGGATTGAACAGAAGTGAGAAGTATAAGAAGCTTTTTAAATATTCCACATTCCATTTGTAGCTACTCCTGGGTTTGTCTCAAAAAAACACAGCACAATCTGCAACAACAAAACAGCTGCCTTTCTGCAATGTGCGGCCTCGGCCTAAAGTTTTGGTTTTTTTTCATAAATCAAAATTATAACCTAAAGCAAGTGCCCAACTCTTATGTTGTGAGGTCAGGTGTCCTGCGTTCTCCCATTTAAATAGTTTGGTTGATGAGTGAGCGCACTACTTGTCTGTGTAACGTATATGGAGATGATGAAGGTAGTGGAGATCAACGTTCAGCTATTGTCATCTGTCCCATAAACTTTGAATGGAAAGGCAATGTGCATGAACACCAATCCATTCAGACAGGAGAACATGAGAATTAATTCACTGAATTAATGATGCCACGTAACTTCCTTTAAAAAAAACAGATGTCACACTGCCAGTGGTGAACCTAGCCTTGGTGCTGGCTGAGGCAGACGATTGAAAGACGTTCCCCGGGCTGAATACCGGGGAAGGGGGGTGGGAGGGGTTGAGGGGTTGCTAGTGGTAACATTGCAATTAATTTTTTTTTTGTTACTTCCAGGGGACGTCTCTGACTCATTGCTCACATTTCCTATCTCTTCCCTTTGAACCACCATGACACCTTCTTACAGCTGTGACTTGTCTCTGTAAAGTTTACAACAGAGATATGTTTGACTCCTCACTTTTCCACGCGTGAGCGCTTTTATAAATGTCCTTTGCATGTGGAATTATGCCCCACAGCGGCCCCTGCAGCCTCTATTATGCCCCACAGTGGTCCCTGCAACCTCTGTTATTCCCCACAGTGGCACAGTAGACTGTGGGGCATAATAGAGGTTGGGTAGGCCACTGTGGGGCATAATATAGGTTGGGTGGGCCATTGTGAGGCATAATAGAGGTTGGATGGGCCACTGTCGGGCATAATAGAGGTTGCAGGGGCCATAGTGGTAGTGAAGTGTTTGGCACTATGAGGGGAACATTATACAGTAAAAGCAGCTATTTTTGGATTATACTATGAGGTCAGAGGTGAATCTGGCAGTCAGTGGCTGACATGACAGTATTTAGTCCTGGTATAGCGGTCAGTGGCTGATGTGACAGTATTTAGTCTTGCTATAGTGGTCAGTGGGTGACGTGACAGTATTTAGCCCTAGTATAGCGGTCCTATTTGATAACTCTGTATGTATATAAATATTTTTTAGTGCGTAGCGAAAGGGCATGTACCTTGTTGCTTGTGCATCTCATCTTTAATGATAAGGCACAGAAGCAACTAGTTTCACTAGGCAAAATTTTTCTACAAATTTACAAACCACCACTTAAAAGACATAGGAACATCCCTGTAAGTATCAGTGATAGGCAATGCATCAAATTAACAGAATATGACTATGTAGTAGGTACAATATTTCAGCATTTGGTGCTCCACTTTTAATTTTTCACGGGCCCCATTTTGTCTAAAGCTGATCCTCCCTGTCCTGTACACAATACAGGGCCAGAAGCAGAAAGCTCTGTCACTGTGTATTAGCACCTTCACTGCATCTCAGTACTTATTGAAATTAGAAGGAGCTGAGCTGCAGTGAAGGCGCTGGGCAACTAAACAGCGAATGGAGCTTTCTTTTTCCGGCTCTGGGTTGTGTACAGAGAGGGTGCTGGAAGTGGCTCCATACAGCTGATGGGGCCGTGTGTCAGCCCCCTACTGATCAGGTATTTATGGCCTAATCTGAGCATAAGCCATAAAAAAATTAACTCTGTACAAACCCTTTAATATGCCCCACACAGTTTAATGTCCCCCCTCCCCTTCCCACAGGATGTTAGCCCCCATCACTTCACCCACACAATATAATGGCCCCATCACTGTTTGCCACAGGCCACTGTATGGGGGGACCAGTGAAGTAGCCATAAAAAGTTTGGTCCAGACAACCCCTTAAAAGAGGTTGTTCATAGACTGAGTGATCACTGTGGTGGCCACCAGGGAGGTGTAAAAATAAAAACATTTTTTTAAAAAAAAAAAAAAAAAAGCATACTTACTCATGTATCCCCAGAACCTCGTTGTCCCCCATCTGTGTTTGTTTGGTCTCATGGCAGCACCTCATTTCTGGAAATCATGAACCTATTTGGTCTGAGTGGTCACATAAGGTTTGAGACTGAATGGACACTGGCAGCGGACAGTGGAACATCGGGCACAGGTGAATGTGCTTTTTTATTTATTTATTCTTTATTTTACACCTCCCGCCCGGCACGTGGGTTGCTCCAATTCCTGGAAAACCACTTTAAAGGATTTATATATCTTTCTACTATTGATGGTCTGTCCTTAGGATAGGCCATCAGTATTACATTTGCAGCGATACAACAACCAGGACCTCTGCAGATCAGTTTCTAGGACAATCCGGCTACAGGTAATGGTAACATTTCTAGGAGCCGCTGCTCACTTGCCATACAAGGTGTAGCAGTATGTTTACGTAGTGCGTTGGTACACATGGTATAGCGGGTGAGCAGCATGGCTTCCGACATGTTATTAACTTTAGCTGCCCTGTCTCGGTACCGCTGGTCTACAGGGGTCCTGATGGTGGGCCCCTAGATATAATTCCACTGGTGGGCCCTACACATCCCATTTTGCGCAAATAGGTAATAACCTCACTCATAGCATGCTAAGGTACACAAGTGCATCTATTTCTATGCATAGTGCTCCTACTGATTAAATTGAGAGGTTTTGAATAATAATATTAATAACAATAACAACAACTTTATATAGTACCAATACATTCTGCAGCACTTTTCAAATAAGAGGGTACATGAACAGACAGTATTTGACATTACAATGTAACAAAATAATGAACATATCAAACAATAGGAGTGAGGACCCTGCTCAAAAGAGCTTACAATCTATGAGGAAATATAGGGAGTAGAGATGAGCGAGTAGTATTCGATCGAGTAGGTGTTCGAACGAATACTACGGTATTCGAAATACTCGTACTCGATCGAACACTACTAGCTGTTCGAAGTTTAAGGTTCGATGCAGAACCAGCGTTGATTGGCAGAATGCTATACATTCTGCCAATCAACGCTGGTTCTTCTCTTACCTTTAGAAGTCTTCTCCGTGCAGCGTCCCCGCGGCGTCTTCCGGCTGGAATTCACTTTGCCTAGGCATCCGGCCTAGGCAGAGCCGACTGCGCATGCACGGGCATGCCCTCACATGCGCAGTCCGCTCTGCTCAGGCGTCGGGCCTGGCGGGGGCGCTGCGCCGGGTAAAGACTTCAAGGAGAATCCAGCCTGACCGTCACTCGTGGACTTGGTAAGTATAATTTTATCGAATTTTGCGTACCCCTGAAACGAGCATTTCCCCCCATAGACTATAATGGGGTTCGAAATCCGTTCGAACAGTCGAACAGTGTGCAGCTGTTCGAATCGGATTTCGAACTAGGGACATTTTAGTGTTCTCTCATCTCTAATAGGGAGAAAAGAGATAAGAGGGTTTGTTTGATACAATGACCCAGCCACTTTTTATTTTAGTGTATTTTTTTATCATTTGCATAACATTACCATGTCTATGTCTGTGATTTACATAATTCTAAGATGTTTCCTTCTTGGTGTTGTAATGTGGAGGAGTGTATATACAAATGTTTTGTGTCTTCAGCTTTATGTAGAACTATGTATGTGTCCCCATGATTACAGATTACAAATTTTTAATAAATGTAATGTATTTCCTAATAAAAGGACCTGGGACGTCACAGGTGACGTATGAGAGTGACATCCCGGCTCCTTTCCTTAGGCCACTGATTGGCCATAGCTGTTACATGCGGCGGGGACTTCCATTGGAACAAGCTCTGGGGTGTAGCTGAACCGGACACGCTAGGGACAGGTGAGTATTTAACCAGCGCTCCGGTGCTTACAGCCACAACAGATTCTGCCCCAGATATACCATTAGTGGGCTGCTTGGAGGCTGTGATACTGCAGATGGCCAACTGAAATCTCGGGAAGTCTGCAGCTGGTGCGCTGGCCTTTAGCTAAAATAATTTACTATGTCTAGAAATGACAGAATTGCAGCCTTGTCCGTCATGAGTGGCCTTCAGATCCTCAAGACATATTCTCCCTGCAAATCCTTCACCACAATTGGAGGCCCTGTCCAGCTATACACCCTCCTACTGACAGGAACATCAATTTCCAGAAAAAAGTTATTGAGGAGAAATATATTGCAAAATATTAATAACAATTGACTAAAAAATTTTTTTTGCAGAAAACACATCTTTTTAATTTTATATGGAAAAATAGATATAAAAAGATATATAAAGATTGAAGAATTTAAAATTTTTATTTTAATGGAAAACACTTTTAAAATAACATCTATCTACATCATTTTTGACCTAAGCAAGGGAACATTAAAAGATCAACAATTAACGTTTGAACAACTTTGTCCTAGGGCTCCAGTCCCCAAAGGCTTAATATCAGATTTATGCAAGTTGCTTTTTCTATACTCTTTAGAAAATAACTCTGTTAGTCTCCATGAACATGCTGGTGGCTAACCTGCTGCGATCTATAGTAGCAGCATATTAATCCAGGCTTGCAGATAGATATTTTAGGATCACCTGAATCAGTGTCTTCCTTTTGTAAATAGTTACTTCCATTGCTGAGATATCAGAGATATCACTGTATTAGTCAATATGAGAATAAGCTCTTTGGAGCAATGAGAGCATTGCCATTGCTCCAAGGAGGTTAGCAGAAATGCTCTGATTGCTACAAAGAGCTAATTTGCATATTGACAAAAACTGCAAAATATCAATGGAGTAATGGAGACATTGTGTGGCTGAGTTAAACCTAAGCTAACTATATGAGTGACATGTTGTATTCTAGAGCCAGACTACCTTTAAACAAATCTTATTCACAATTGGAAGACCTGCAGTACAAAGTGACTTGCATTGCAAATGTCATACCTGCAAAATGTTAATTATTGCTTTAGTTTTTATCTAGAAATGTGCCTTGCAGAAGTTTAAAGTTGTGAGGGTCAGAGAAACTTGCAAGTGAGCTGCAACAACAGCCACTCTATTTTGTTGCTTTTTGGCCCCATGTCCAGTAGAAGAACAAAAACACCTATTAAAGGCTAAGGCCCCACATTGCGGAAACGCAGCTTTTTTGGTTGCAGATTTTGCTGCGTTTTTTTGAGCCAAAGCCAGGAATGGCTACGAAAGGAATGGGAAATATATAGGAAATTCTTGTACTTCTCCCTTTTGTTCAATCCACTCTTGGCTTTGGATCAAAAAACCAAAATAAAATCTGCTACAAAAAAAGCTGTGTTTCCGCAACGTGGGGCTTCAACCTAAAGGCAGAAAAAAATGGACAACCCTTTTAAAGTTTAAATATACTGGGCGCAGTGAAAAAAATTATGCATACTCACCTGTCCCTCTTGCTCAAGTGTCCTCCAGCACCTCCTGGTTCATCTGCCCCTGCAGTGTCTTCCAGCATTGTGCAGGGGGAGATGTGAGCGCTGATGCCAGTGGTTTCAGCACAATGCCGAAAGAGACCTAGGAGAGCAAATGAACTGAGAGGTGCGGGATGACACACGATAAACGGGGATAAGTGAATACTGTATGTATTTTTTTTTCACTGTCCCCAGCAGATTTAAACTTTAAAAGTTTTGCCTGGACAAACCCTTTAAGGACATATATAAGACATAATTTGAATCTCCTAAACCCCAATGCAAAACCAGTGATGGGGTTCTTACCTGCCTTGTCCCACTCAGAGTTCAGGACTGCTGCCTCTGCACCCTCTGTGGCTATGCCTTTGCATTCAATGGTATGAATATTAGGCGTTGGAGCCTGACTCACCATTATACTTCATATATTCGTTTTCTATATTCCAGAACTTCTTCCCCTCTTCCTCTTCCACATACCAGCCCTTATGCCTTTTCATTGAATACTTTGTGAGTTGATCTATGCTACTGTACCTGAATTTATAACCTGTTCAAATTACTATTCTTGCTTTTACAATGTTCCCCTTTCATTTTACTACAATAAAAAGACAGAAGAAAAGAAACGACAACAAAAGGCGAGAGAAATAATACTACATAACGTACTCAACTCCAGTCTGAAACTGCTTTGTAAAGGAAATATTGGGTCTAAAAACATAATAAAAAAAATATAGCATTGTTTATAATTGTAAACATTTCCTAATATTTCACACAGCTTTATTGTGTTAAGCAATATGTGATCATCTTTACAGTAGTTAAAAGAACCAGCTTGGTTGTAGTGCAGTTTTACTCTGAGATAATGCTTTGTGTCGTAACCTCAGCTCCATGCACTCCAATGTAGGAGGATAACTTGACAGCTCAAATTTGTTGGCGAACACACTTGTGGAATTGCATAGCCATGGTATATCTCCTGGTCCATACACACACACTTGTCTGACATAGTGGCCTGTAACAGATAAAGCAAAGCATAATTTCAGAGATTACAGAACCATCAATGTTTTGTTGCACCCCCATGATTATTAGAAAGGGCCCTTGTGCACACCAGAGCTCAGAGGCATTCATGCATATGGGAAAGGCCTTGTTCAGGTGTAAATGTATATATAATCCAATGTAACTCCCGAACAAGCTGTGATTCTTTTCATCTGAACATACTGCACCATAGGCTTCCATACTGTTGCAAGTTTAGATCACTAGAACTCATGGCGTCTGCGTATAACATTTGGAAAACTGGAGTCCCCACTCAAGATAGTCCTTGTACTGTTATCTGCATGTGTTTGTGTTGTATGCGGTATGCTTTTGTCTGTTGCGTATACTGTACAGTTTGTAAGTACTGATGACCCATATGTCTTCATTATAATACTTTGGAATTGTATTATGTCACTGTCACTTTAATTGTTACCACTGAGTCATCACCAATGAGTTTCTCATTCTAGCAAGTTCTGATGAAGAGGCAGCGCATTGATCCCTTCACATGTGGAACTCTGTAGCCTAAGGCTAGGTTCAGACGGGGGTTTTTGGTCGGGAATCTGAGGCGGAGTCCGCACTCCGCTCCGGAGTAGGCCCAATGAATGGGCCTAGTCCGGAGGAGGGAGTGTCTTCAGGCCAAATCGTGAGGCGAAACGGCCTGATGAATGAGCATCTCGCTTCTTTTTCTGGGAGCCAGAACAAACCGGCTCCCGGAAAAAAGACAGGATTTTGAGGCGGATATGGTGACCAAAATACTCCATGTGAATTTACTCCAAGGCAGAGTTCAAATGGGGTATTTTGGTCAGGATTTTGAGGCCGAATCAATGGGAGCCAGTCAGTTCTTTTTTTCCAGAATCTGTTTGTTCCTGCTCCTGGAGAAAAGAAGCGACATGCTCATTCTTCAGGCAGAGTCGCCTCGCAGGCCAAAATACCCCGTCTGAACCTAGCCTAAACCCATCCGGAAATCTAGTGAAACAAACTGAATTGACAGTCATGAGCAGCAGGGTCCATGTGTGCTTGGCATACAACCTTTGTGTGAACAATAACACTGCAGTGTGTTTGCAGACCATGTGACTCTAAGGTTATCGGAGGAGGCCATTGCCTGTATTTGAACAAGCTGCTATAAAACTACTGCCAAATTGCTGTGAAGTTTACCTGTACCTGAAACTACCTCAAGTAAAGTGCCCAGTGATAGTCTCCTACAAGTGTCTGTGTACTTATTCTAGGCTCATTCCAAGCACAGAGTGAGTGCAGGGCAGTATATGTCCTGATCCTTGGATAGGTGACATAACCAGTGGCTAAAACAACGCGCCATTCTGAGTAAGCCCTTAAGAAGATAACCTGTAATATAAGCTTTAAACAAATACAGGGGAAGTGTGAATAGAGCTGTGGCACACATGCATGCTTACCACTCGATTCACTTTTAGGGCTCGTTCACACAGGGCATGAGGATTCTGACGTGGATTCAGCACCAAAGTCTGCAATATTGTCAGTTTGACAATTTATTGTGCATTGTGTTTTAAGATACATCTTAACACAGTGGTATATTCATGTGCCTGTTTTTATCAGTAGTAGAGATGATACAACGTGAATCCTAAACATTTGACTTTTACCACCCATGAAGCACTATTATACTCTGGAGTTATCTCAAACTCCGAAGTATAATAAGAGTAGGCCTGGGGAGATGAGTAAAATTAACTGTTATATTCTCCTGGCCTCACCTCTCCTGGACATCTGTCGGTCCTCTGGTCTACAGCCCTCTATCTGGTACATGACATAAACCAGAAACTGGATGAGACTTGAAGATGACGCCAGTGGACCACTAGATGCCAAGGGATGCCTAGGAGCAGTGAGTCAAGGTGAGTATTACTATTTGTTAGTTTTACTTACCTTTCCTTGGCCTTCATTTTATTCTAATTTGGTTTTGACGAGACCACAGAGTATAATAATTGCTATTCAGCCTGAAATGAACCAGAGAGCCGAACCTCATGAATATTCGTCCAAACGAATCTTGTGAGGTTCAATCATCTCTAATTGATATTTAAATGAAAAAAGCTATGGACACGTTTATGCATGTAAAACATCAATACACAATGTCTTACTAAGTTCCTGGATTTAAAAAAAATATTGCACTCGTATTTTTTTTTGCATTGTGAATTGCAAATTATATTGCTATTCATTTTCAGTGGAGTGCCATTTATTAGGCACAAACATCATGCTAACCATCAATTCAGGGTGATAAGCAGTGGCAGAACAATCGCGTCACAGAGAGATAGTGGGCCTGTAGGGGTTATAATCTCCATGGCCAGCCTGGTTCCCCGACCGCTATACATATTGATAATGTTGCCAGGCCCCTTTCCAATAGATGCCAGCCCAGGGGAGATGACTAAAAATAAGAAGCACCTATACTCCCCTTTCCTAGGCTTCTGACAATTCCCGACATTCTTTCTGAGTCCTTACAGCTTGCGACTGAGGTCACATGTCAGTATAATGATGTCAACATCCTCCGTGATCGCTGAGGCCCAATCACAGACCTCAGCAGTGATGTCAGTCACAAGCTGGTAGAGGATCGAAGAAATGCACAAGAAAGCCAAATGGAGCAAGGATGCCCAGGAGAGGCGAGATAAGGTGAGCATAAATGTTTGTTATTTTAGATCACTTCCCATGGACCTCTACTGATTATAGAAGTCTACTTATTATACTCTGGGATTTGAAGAGAACCGAGAGTATAATAATAGCAACAAAGCAGAGGACTGAACATCACCACAAATTTGTGGGTACTTAACCTGCATCCCTTTAAAGTATCTGACACCAACATTCGACGAATTTCGTGGGATTCACCTTAAGCGACTCTCAGGGGCCTCTTAGGAGCACAATAAACTGTGTTGGGTCACTGTGGAGCATATTATACTGTGTGTGTGTGGGGGGGGCAATGTGGAGCGTATTGTACTGTGTGTGTGTGGGGCACTGTGGAGCATATTATAATGTGTGGGGGCCCTTCGCTATTCGCATCACACCATCTGTTTTATATCAGCCATGTGCTATTACTGTATAACAGGCTGTAATAACATTACATGGCGATTATAAAACAAATACCATCCAACGTAAATAGTGAAGGAGTCACGGCACTTGCAAAAGCACAATATCTTTAAAGAATTGATCAGCAGGGGCTCCAGGTGTTGAATCCCCACTGATCTCATACATCTCTAAGGTTGTTAAGGCCCTGCAAATCAGCTGTGTCCCACAGTATGAAGATTCAGTATTGTTCATATGCTGGGCACTGTGCTGTTCACTCACTCACTGTAGTCTTGATAAACAAATTTGTGGGTACTTAAGCTGTATCCCTTTAAAGTTTCTGACATACCACTTCAGCACCTGTAACAATCGCTATCAAGAATATGCTGTAGGAAGGGTGTGGGGGCCCCAGACATAAGAATTTAACAGGGCCAACAAGACTTTGGTTACTTTAGCCACTGGGGATAAGTGAATGATAGTGAAGTTTGGTATACAGGTGCTTTGTATAAAGGGGTGCTACAGGTCTTTAGTATCTGTATAAGGAGACTGTCACAATATGTAATAAACATAATTAGGCCTCATTCACATGTCCACATCTGCAAAGGTCCATGATTTTCACAGACACCACCCCACCCTGCTCATTTACAGATGTGTGCTTTCCAAAATTTTACATGTATTTTACATCTGGGAAAAGCAGGTAATTTTTTTTTATGTTTCATTTTCATTATTTTGTATGTCTCTGGGTCCATTAATAATGGATGTCATGGACCCTTAGACTTTCATTGACAAAAAGGATGTAGATACACAAAAAATCCACTGATGTCTGAATAAACCATCTGAAATCACTTATTTTAAAATACAATGAATATACTGTCTTTGTATGTAATACAATTGTTGAAGTGTAATCAGGGCCGGCGTCAGCGCACGGCATAGTCGGGCAAGTGCTGGGGCCCACAGAGCCTCTGGGGGGCCCCCGGCACTTGCCTGTCACAATTTCAGCTCATCGGCGTCCGTCCGCCGATGAGCTGGAATACATACGCGATGCAGGAGCTGTGAGATCAGCTCCTGCTTTAAAGCTCCGGCCCGGCTTGCATGTGTAGGCGCGATGACGTCATCACATCACGCCTACACACGCAAGCCGGGCCGTAGCTAAGCAGGAGCTGATCTCACAGCTCCTGCATCGCGTATGTGACTGGAAAGAGGAGCGTCGGGGGAACGATGGAAGGTGAGTGATAGAAGGTGAGTGTAAGTGTTTGTTTTGTATTACATATTAAGGTGAAACATAATGAAGGGGGCCCATGAAACTGGGAGGCAAATGAAGGGGAGGGGGGGGGAACGGCATAACACTGGGGAAGATGAAGGGGGTGGGGAGAGAACGGCATGAAACTGGGGACAAAGATGGAGGGGGCCCAAAGAAACTGGGGGGCAAATGAAGGGGAGGGGGGAACAGCATGACACTGGGGAAGATGGAGGGGGGGAGAACAGCATGACACTGGGGCAGATGGAGGGGGTGGGGAGAGAACGGCATGAAACTGGGGACAGAGATGGAGGGGGCCCAATGAAACTGAATGGGCAAATGAAGGGGAGGGGGGGGAACGGCATGACACTGGGGCAGAGACGGGGGACATGAAACTGTGGACAGATGAAGGGGGAGAACGTGATAAAACTGGGGACAGAGATGGAGGGGGGACATGAAACTGGGGGCAGAGGAAGGGTGTATATGAAACTGGGGGAGAGATGGAGGGGGGGCATATAATTTACAGGTGACTGTAGGAGGATTATACTGTGTGGGAGCACATAATAAATGAATGAGAATGGGTGGAATAAACATAAAAGTGGGTGGAGCTAAATTTGCAGCGGCCGCACATTTTGCCCCTCTTTCTACTCTTTAAAAGATTGGGAGGTATGGCGTTGGTGATGCCACACTTCTGCATGACGTCACTCGCTTCATCTGCAACGCACAGTGTCTCGAATCCCCAACCTCCTTTACAAGGGGGCCCACTGAGGCTCTGTCGCCCAAGGGCCCATAAAAACCTGGAGCCGGCCCTGAGTGTAATGCTCTGGTTCTATCTTGTTTTATCCTCCTATAGTGGAGGAAATCCCATTTTAGACATATTAGTTTTATACATATGATTTCACATGTTCTGGGGCTTTCTCAGCACATATGACAAATATAATGTAAAGAATATGTAGACAGACCCTAACTTCTCTTTGGGAAATGTAATATTGCATTTAAAGGACCTCTATCATTGGGAAAAGTCATTTTTAGATAAGCACATCCTTGCATAGCTTTTAGAAAGGCTATTTCACACCTACTTTTTGTATGTAAATCGCCTCAGTAGTGTTTGAATAAGTCAATTTTTATTGATATGCTAATGAGCTTTGACCGTGCAGCGGAAGTGTCTCTGTGCACTGTCTGTGTATGTACAGCAGAGATGAGTCATCAGCACAGCAATCTATGCTATACATACACATAGAGCAGACAGTGCACACAGACACTTCTGGTGCACAGTTGAAGCTCATTAGTGTATGTATAAAAACGGACTTACGCTGGGTTCACACCAGTGTTCGGGTGTGCCGGCAGGTTTCAGTCTCCTGCCCTGTTATGTGCAGGAAACGGAAACCTGCATAACGGAGTCCCGGGCGCAGATGTGAACGAGCCCTTATTCAAACACTACTGAGGCAAATTACATACAAAAGGTAGGTGTGGAATAGCCTTTCTAAAGGCTATGCAAGGATGCACTTATCTAAAAATGACTTTTCCCAATGATAAAGCCCCTTTAATAACACAATCTAATAAGCAGACTTGAGGTAGCGTTCCTCTGCTGTTTGTCAGTTCTATATGAATGTTGTCGGAGAACTTGGTGGGAGGCGTGTATAATGTAATAGAAGACAGTTGTCTGTCAGCGTTGTCAGATCGGGTGACCGCTATACACATCAATAGTTGAAATTTTAAATAAGCATCTTAAAAAGAAGCGATCTCGCCGCCACGTGGATCTGCTATATCTTGTTCGGCCTTGTGTATCAAGTGTCCTGTTATCTTTGACTTTCAAACTACAGTAAAAACAATGAAAGCTCTGTTACCATGACAACCATCGTGACTTCTGTCATCACTCCACTTTATCGCTCTGAGATTACCTTCCCATTTAGCATCTGGCATGGATCCTGGAAAATCTGTTGGAAAAGGAAAAAACATTGTCTCAGGAAGAGTCCATCAGCAGTACATATAAATGAGATGCATTAAAAGGATTTCTCTTTTCCCTACCTCAAAATATTGATATGATAGAATGTAAAATGTTGTTATAGATAGTTATTAATGAAATCTAAAAATATACATAACTATTTATAACTAGTTGTAAATTAATGTACAGCTAATATTAGACCTAGAAAGTGTTAATGGGGTACAGCCATATATATATATATATATATATATATATATTTACAGGGCCGACTCCAGGTTTTCATGGGCCCTTGGGCGACAGAGCCTCAGTGGGCCCCCTTGTGGAGGAGGCGGGAGTTGGGACACTGCGCGCTGCTGCAGGTGGACAAAGCGAGTGACGTCAAACAGGAGCGTGGCGTCACCTATGCCATACCTCCCAAATTTTGAAGAGTAAAAAGAGGGACAAATGTGCGGCAAATTTAGCTCTGCCCACTTTTATGTTGACTCCGCCCATTCTCATTCATTTTTCATGTGCTCCCACACAGTATAATCCTCCTACAGTCACCCGTAAATTATATGCCCCGCTCCATCTCTCCCCCAGTTTCATATACATCCTTCCTCTGCCCCCAGTTTCATGTCTCCCCCCTCCATCTCTGTCCCCAGTTCCATTCTGTTCTCCCCCCTTCATCTGCCCACAGTTTCATGTCCCCCCGTCTCTGCCCCAGTGTCGGGCAGTTCCCCCCCTTCATCTGCCCCAGTGTCATGCCGTTCTCCCCCCCTTCATCTGCCCCAGTGTCATGCCGTTCTCCTCCCCTTCATCTGCCCCAGTGTCATGCCGTTCTCCCCCCTTCATCTGCCCCAGTATCATGCCGTTCTCTCCCTCCTTCATCTGCCCCAGTGTCATGCCGTTCCACCCCTTCATCTTCCCCAGTGACATGCCGTTCTCCCCCCCCTTCATCTGCCCCCAGTTTCATGGGCCCCCTTCATTATGTTCCATCTTAATGTTTAACACAAAACAAACACACTCACCTTCCATCGCTCCCCCGCCGCTCTCTCCGCTCTCACTCCACTCACATAGTTGTAGGCCCGATGTAACTTCATCACATCGAGCCTACAAATGCAGAAACCGGGCCGTAGCATTAAAGCAGGAGCTGAGCTGTGACTGCTCCTGCTTTAATCGCCAATGTATTCAGCTCATCGGGACAGGCAAGTACTGGGGCGGGCAAGTGCCGGGGAGCCCCCAGAGGCTCTGTGGGCCCTGGCACTTGCCCGACTATGCCGTGCGCTGACGCCGGCCTATATATATATATATATATATATATATACAGTCCTATGAAAAAGTTTGGGCACCCCTATTAATTTTAATCATTTTTAGTTCTAAATATTTTGGTATTTGCAACAGCCATTTCAGTTTGATATATCTAATAACTGATGGACACAGTAATATTTCAGGATTGAAATGAGGTTTATTGTACTAACAGAAAATGTGCAATATGCATTAAACCAAAATTTGACCAGTGCAAAAGTATGGGCACCTCAACAGAAAAGTGACATTAATATTTAGTAGATCCTCCTTTTGCAAAGATAACAGCCTCTAGTCACTTCCTGTAGCTTTTTTAGTCAGTTCCTGAATCCTGGATGAAGGTATTTTGGACCATTCCTCTTTACAAAACAATTCAAGTTCAGTTAAGTTTGATGGTCGCCGAGCATGGACAGGCCGCTCTTAAATGATCTGATAACAAAGATTGTTCAACATAGTTGTTCAGGGGAAGGATACAAAAAGTTGTCTCAGAGATTTAACCTGTCAGTTTCCACTGTGAGGAACATAGTAAGGAAATGGAAGACCACAGGGAGAGTTCTTGTTAAGCCCAGAAGTGGCAGCCCAAGAAAAATATCAGAAAGGCAGAGAAGAAGAATGGTGAGAACAGTCAAGGACAATCCACAGACCACCTCCAAAGAGCTGCAGCATCATCTTTCTGCAGATGGTCACTGTGCATCGGTCAACAATACAGCGCACTTTGCACAAGGAGAAGCTGTATGGGAGAGTGATGAGAAAGAAGCCGTTTCTGCAAGCACGCCACAAACAGAGTCGCCTGAGGTATGCAAAAGCACATTTGGATAAGCCAGCTTCATTTTGGAAGAAGGTCCTGTGGACTGTTGAAACAAAGATTGAGTTGTTTGGTCATACAAAAAGGCGTTATGCATGGCGTCCAAAAAAACAGCATTCCAAGAAAAACACTTGCTACCCACTGTAAAATTTGGTGGTGGTTCCATCATGCTTTGGGGCTGCGTGGCCAATGCCGGCATCGGGAATCTTGTTAAAGTTGAGGGTCGCATGGATTCCACTCAGTATCAGCAGATTCTTGAGAATAATATTCAAGAATCAGTGACGAAGTTGAAGTTTCGCCGGGGATAGATATTTCAGCAAGACAATGATCCAAAACACCACTCCAAATCGACTCAGGCATTCATGCAGAGGAACAATTACAATGTTGTGGAATGGCCATCTCAGTCCCCAGACCTGAATATCATTGAACATCTGTGGGATGATTTGGAGCAGGCTGTCCATGCTCGGCGACCATCTTACTTAACTGAACTTGAATTGTTTTGTAAAGAGGAATGGTCCAAAATCCCTTCATCCAGGATCCAGGAACTGATTAAAAGCTACAGGAAGCGACTAGAGGCTGTTATCTTTGCAAAAGGAGGATCTACTAAATATTAATGTCACTTTTCTGTTGAGGTGCCTATACTTTTGCACCGGTGAAATTTTGGTTTAATGCATATTGCGCATTTTCTGTTAGTACAATAAACCTCATTTCAATCCTGAAATATTACTGTGTCCATCAGTTATTAGATATATCAAACTGAAATGGCTGCTGCAAACACCAAAATATTTAGAACTAAAAATGATTAAGATCAATAGGGGTGCCCAAACTTTTTCATAGGACTGTATGTATGTAGCATGAACCCATAGAACTCTATGGGCAGGCGTTTTTTCCACGTAGATTCTGACATGGATTCAGCGCCAAAATCCTCGCCATAAAACTGTGTGTGAATGGACCCTTAGTGTAGATCCTGTAGATCTACTAGAGTAGGCAGAATTTGGGAGGATTTAGTCTTTACAACACATCATGATATGATTCCTTACTAACAGAATAGCATGTTGAAAATAAGAGATTAATTTTGTGCTCCTCTCAATGTTTGTCTGTATGAAAATGTATTTGTTTATGGCGCCTTCACTGCAGAAATGAGTGAATTATTTTTAGAGACAACATGCAAATAAACAGCTTCAAATGACTTCACTGCAAAGTCATGTATTTGCATATTTCCTGAACCTTTCAAAGTATGTTTCCTTGCTATTGTGAAAAGCAGAAAAGATGCCTTTACAGTCAGAGAAACAAGGTAGAAGACGACACGGTTGTAATCTAGGACTTTGGTTCTCCAGTGATTTTTTATTTTATTTTCAAAGCCAGATGGGGCCTTATGCATGAATACTAAAACTGGTAACAATTTAAAGGGGTTGTCCAGGTTTCTAAAAATTAAGGCCAATCACACTCTCAGCATTCTGGTCATTTAGTTCACTAAGACAGGTTATCAATATCAAATCAGAGGGATTTGGGTGCCCCCACCAATCATCTGTTTTCAACAGGTGCTGGAAGGCGAAGTAAGGCCTCGTTCTGCGTTGGACTATAATGGGGTCCGTGTGCTTGCTGCCAGATCTCCGCAGGGATAATGCGCACAGGAAAGTAGTTCACAATCTACTTTCCTGCCCGCATGATTCATGCGGGTAGTGCATGGCAAGCACACGGACCCCATTATAGTCTATGGGGTCCATGTGCTTTTACTGCACACTGCTTGCAGTTGCGTTCGGTATTCCGTTCGGGGGGTCCCCATGCGGACTCCCCCGGATGGAATACCAATGCAGATGTGAACGAGGGCTAACACAGAAGCATAGCTCCATAGGAACTGTGCTGGACTATTGCAGCTCACTTCCCATTCAAATGTGCTTCTCGCTCTGTTCTCCGTGTTAGTTTGATGGCAGCTCTATTATGACCATTGTATTGTACATCAATCTTAATAAAGGCCCCAAAAGGTGCACACTATGGCTGGTTTATGACGGTATACCCCACAAAAGGGGGCCTTGTGCCAAAGATGAAAAACATTTTCACCTCTCTAAGCCAGAAAGTATAGAGAGGTTGATAAATCTCCTCAATATCTTTACAAAGTTCTTGTGAATGTCAACATCAATATGCTACTTTTAAGACATGCCAAATTGCAGGAACGTTTGCAACTTGCTTTAAAGAGATTGTTAGATCAGGACTATCCCTTTTCATATGCCCTATGAGAGCATATGGATGACATAAATGGGACTCTTCTGGAACCTTATTTTAAGCCAGAAAGTAGAGTTTAAGAGAAGCTTTTATTCTTGCTCTCTTGTATTCAACTTCATTACCTTATTATTTGACCTACTAAATGGCCATCATGCAATACTACGTGTCATACTACAATGGACATTGTAAGAGAAATGTATAGTTGGACGAAAATTATTTTTTTGTGGTATTCAGGTGTGAAGTGATGATCTCTTTAATACAAAATAAGTAAAAATTTGAGAGTAGCGCTGTGGAATATGATGGTGCTGTATAAGTAAGCAATAATACATATACAAAGGCTGACTGTGATTTGTGGAGAAAAGGGCACATGCACACTACCATTTTTGTGGTATGTTTTCTTAAAGGTCATTTAATAACAGGCAACTCAGTCAATAGATACTGCTCAAAATTTTGGGACAAGTTGTTTCCATAGTACCTAATCTATAGATATCCAATTAGAACTGTTTCTGTGGAAGTGCTCCAACATTGTTAGCAAGGCTTTACAAATAAGCTGTTCATTTTAATGCAATTATGATAACAATACTAGCATTAGGCATGTCATCTATTTCCTGATTCCAATTTCAGCTATTTTTGTTAGCTGATGGTACGTGTCAAGGTAAAAAAAAAAAAAAAAAAAAATCAATGTCAAAACACACTCTTACAGTAAGGACATTTATTAATGGAAATAAATAAAACAAAGTTACACTTCATTTAGGTTTAGAGTCTCTTACTAATCTGTTCTGAAATATGTTACCAACCCTGTTTTCATGAACAAAAGATTTGTAGGGAAATTTTGCTGAAGTCTGTGTTGATGTAAATTGTGCCAAGTTTATCCAATGTAACACGTGTTGCAGTGGCATAACTAGGAATGGCGGGGCCCCGCGGCGAACTTTTGACATGGGGCCCCCCTCTGACCGACACCCACGCCGAAGACCTCGACCGACCCCCTCCTACGCATTCCTGCGTGTTCTATTATGCCCCATAATGGCCCCTTCACATAGTATTATCCCCTATAGTGGCCCCTGCACACAGTATTATGTCCCATAGTGGCCCCTGCACACAGTATTATGTCCCATAGTGGCCCCTGCACACAGTATTATGTCCCTTAGTGGCCCCTGCACACAGTATTATGTCCCTTAGTGGCCCCTGCAAACAGTATTATCCCCCATAGTGGCCCCTGCACACAGTATTATCCCCCATAGTGGTCCCACCACACAGTATTATCCTCCATAGTGCCCCTCCACACAGTATTATCCCCAATAGTGGCCCCTGCACACAGTATTATGTCCCATAGTGGCCCCAGTACACAGTATTATCCCCCACAGTGGACCCTGCACACAGTATTATGTCCCTCAGTGGCTCCTGCGCTCAGTATTATTCCCCACTGTGGACACCCATAAACAATTATTATACTGTGGGGTCTCTTCAGACCCCAGAGTATAATAATCGGAGACCCGGGGGAATAAAAACAAAAAACTACTGTTTCTTACCTGTCCCCCGGCAAATACGCTGTCGGCCTCCACTGCCATCCTTGTTCAATGATGTCGGACGTCACATGACCCCGGACGAAGGCCGGGTTCATGTGACGTCAGAGACGTCAGAAAGGACGTTAGGAAGGAGGCCTGACAGGATCGTGGAGAGGTAAGTAACAGTGTTTTTTATGTTTCTTACCTCTCTCCGAAAAGACCCCCGAGTATAATGATAGCAGCGGTAGCGGCTGTCACCGGGCCCCTAATGTCCTGGGCCCTGTGGCAGTTGCCTCTGCTGCTATGGAGGTAGTTACGCCACTGACGTGTTGCTGTATTTAAAGGGGGTGTAAGGAAATTGCTAGTTGAGCAATTCCCTAGTGCTGCTGTTGCTGAAACCAGGAAGGAAGGGAAAGACAGAGACAGTGACTCCTAAACTCAACCCAGCCCATGTCCCTACCTACTTGCTACAACTGTCCTAATGACAAGGACAACTGGGCGACAGTCTCTTCTCTAGATGTGTAAACACTAAACGATGCAACACAACACAGAAGGGGAGTCAGCAAGCCAAAGGTCAAAGCCAGAGAGATAAAGCAGTATCAAATCACAATCCAAAAGAGTAGTCACAACTAGAGATGAGCGAGTGCTGTTCGGATCAACCGATCCGAACAGCACACTCGCATAGAAATGAATGGACGTAGCCGGCACGCGGAGGGTTAAGCGGCCGGCCGCCGTCAAAGCGGAAGTACCAGGTGCATTCATTCATTTCTATGGAGTATGCTGTTCGGATCGGCTGATCCGAACAGTACTCGCTCATCTCTAGTCACAACAAAAGTCAAATGTCAGAAGTCAGTAAGTACAATACAATAACAGAAAGTAGAAAGCTTAGCAAGGACAGAGTCACAATAGCCAGAAAACATGTGTGGGCTGATGACCTGTTTATAGGAAGTCCAGAGCCCGCCCCAGACTTGATTGGAAGATAGGCTGTCAATCACATAGCACAGGTAAAGCTAAGATTAACTATTAGAGGAGCAGAGAGAAACAAAGTTGTAAGAGATGTGTGTGGTGGAAAATCATTACAGAATAGGGAATAGAGCAGTGTTCAGACAGAGCCAAAAGCAAGAAATCATAACTGAACATGCCTCATGCGCCATAGCGCAGAGACCCGAACAAGCAAAGATGTTACAGGGGAACTATGGTATGTCTAATTAAGGTGATGTCATGCTATATTAAAATTATATAATATATACAAATTTTTTTTACAGTAAAATCCATACAATAAATTATCCAGTATTATAAATAGAGAGGTTACCTAGCTCTCTCCCCAGGAATATAGAAAGGGATATCCAGTGGATTTTTAATTTAAAGGAGTTCTAATATAGATATTAAATAATGTGATGGCTCAAATATAAATATACTGTATATGCCCAGCAAAACAACCTAAATAGTAATAAATGTACAGTCTATTGACTAGCCTATGAATCTCAGCATAAAATATTAAAATAACCCACATTTTAATTAACATGCTGTCCTAATTAGGTGTATAGATGAAAAGATGATGGAAAAAGTTCAAATGTCGGCATATGCACAAATAGAAACAGTGGATAACAATATAAGCCACTATTTACAACAAGCCATCCATATGAAGAGATAACCAGATGAACTTCAGATGGGTTAGCCGGGTTGCGTTCTGCTCAGAAGAAACTCTCTGCTGCTATCCTTGTCAGGGAAGGACTTTTTGTACCCCCTTGATTGTTAAGGTAAGTCACAGCTGTTGCATTGCCCAATAGGATCTTCACAGACTTCATTTTCCCACTGTGGAGGATCTTTGGGCTTGAAGGGCTCCCCAAACTGCTGAGATTTGAATAAGATTTTGAAAAAGACATACATCCAATAGCCCCTGGACCCAGGCTGCCTGAGAATGGGCTCCCAAGCCCCTTGAACTGGCATCTGTTGTAATCACCAACTGTTCTTGAGGTCTCCACAATATGCCCCTCTGAAAATTCTTTCCTATCATCCACTACTTCAGTGGCGCTTTCACCTTCTTGTCCAGAGATTTGTCCCAGACCAAAAGAAGGACTGAATCTGAGTCCAGCAGACTACAGGAATCGTAACCATCAGAGAACCTGGGAGATGCATAATCTGTCTGATGGAGTTTTAATGAACAGAGCAAAATGCAGATTTCCTGTGAATGACGTTTTTTTGCTGCTGAAACAGGAAGGAGGAGGACATGTGTTGAGAGTCCAGCAGGATCCCCAGAAACATTGTTGGCTTGCTTGGAAATAGGCTGCATTTCTCCAAATTCATCAGCCAAAATAGGTCTCTAAATGTCTTCTATTTGGTTTTCACTCAGCATGGAAGACATTATAAGGCTCCATTTATATAACGTTTCTGCCGCCCATTCAGCAAATCCATTTAATGGACCTGGTTTTTTAAACAGTAAAAACAAATACTGTGACAACTTGGGGGTTATTGTAGCTAACAGGATTGCCATCTCTTCGTCAAGATGGTTTCACACATCACTTTTCTCTTCCACATAGCTTTCCCAAAGTGAAGAATACACACTCTTTTTATGCCATAAATATGGCACTCCAGCAGTCACACCACCACAATACAAATAGGCACCTATTTTACATTAAAAAGCATATCCATGTAATTGAACAGGGCCATGAATACTGGGGTGTAGAGATTGGGGAATATCACAAGATTAATTTCATACTTCGACAAATATTAGTGAGTTTCACCCCTCCCCCCAATCACTATCCAGTTTGTTTCAGGGAGGTGAATGTAAATAGCAAACAGCTATACTCACCTCACCTCACCTCTCCTGCCCCCAGATCACCACTTAGGCCTATGATTGGATCTCATTGGTCACATGGGCCGCACTGACATCACAATGCTTTGACCTAGACAAAAATGCCAGGCGACTGTCGGGCACCCACGAGAGGTGAAAATAGTTGTTTGTTTTCTTTTACTAACCTCACTTGGGCCTCCTCTTATCATACTCTGGGGTCTGAGGAGATCCTGGAGTATAATAAGGTTTAATGTGTTGGATATAAAAGAAAAACAGCCTGGACAATCCATTTGCAGCTGTTCTACATCGGCATTAATGTTACAAATAAAGAAACAAAACAAAATAGATTTATTGTGGATCTGTAAAAAAAAAACAAAAAAAAAACAGAGGGATGGAGCGTTGACCTTTTTTAACATTATAGTCGATATGTCCATTGACAGATATACCTGATTACAAAACTGTATCTTTCGGAGTGAATTAAAGTGGTGTAAGTGCTCCCTAAAAATGAAACTATGGGATAAGATAAACTGCAGCAGAATGTCTGTGTGTGTTTCCCTGGTTCTCTCCCATTCTCTACCTTCTCCACCCTGTAGTGCAGCATTATTATTTTTTTGTTATGTAAGAAAATGGAAACCAGACAAAAGTGACCTTGGGGTGTATAATACACCAGTCTTTGACAAGACGCAGGCCTCTTAATGAATCAGACACATATGCTGGGTCGCAAGCTTTGGCAGAAATCTACATTAACTCATAGCTGGCATAGATTGCTGTCTGCCCATGTCTTGGCTCCTATCAAAAAAAATTAGAGAAGGAGCGTAAAAACATCACTTGCAACTATTTTAGTTACAATTGGTGGTAAAAAGCAGAAAATCGCTATTTTACAATTTGTTTGCACCAAAAAAGTGGTGCAAATTCATAGTGAGTCTGCTACTTTTTGTTTTGATTTTTGCATTGTGAATTAGGATAGATACAAATGGAAAATCTTACATTTGTATCTGTTAATAAAGGAAACTTTTATGTCAGTTGTTCTGATCCTCTGACAAATCAGAACAATGGACAATGAGCAGTTGTGTGAGTGTAGCTTTATTCACTTATGCTTTTGCTTTACAGTGGTTGCTTGTAAGTTTGTCAACAGTTCAGAATTTTTTTATATCTCTGCATAAATTTGACTTACAACTAAAAGCAGATCAAGAGAATCACAAAAGTTTTGTGTCTGGATGAACATTAAACTTTTGGAAAGTTCAATTTGAATCCTGTTAGATCCAAACCTCTAATAATTTATTTTTATTATTATTATTATTATTATTATTATTATTATTATTATTCCTCAGCGTTGACGTGACATTATGGTTTCATCTCTCCACAAAACAATGTTCTAATAGTCTTTTGACTTGTCCAAGTGATCTTTAGTAAACTGTAACAGGTATTAATGTTCTTTTTGGAGAGCAGTACCTTTATTTTGCAATCCTTCTATCCACACTATTGTTGTTAATGTGGATAGAAGGATTGCAAAGTAAAGGTACTGCTCTCCAAAAAGAACATTAATACCTGTTACAGTTTACTAAAGATCACTTGGACAAGTCAAAAGACTATTAGAACATGGTTTTGTGGAGAGATGAAACCATAATGTCACGTCAATGCCGAGGCCTAACACGGGCCTCAGCACTGACCCAGGGCATGTGACAACACAGAATTGTGCCAGGCGCTGGCTTTGGTGCCCTTGAGAGACATCACGCAAATGAAGGAGGAAAGAACACATCGCCAGATGCCAGGAAGAAGCCCAAAAGAAGTGTGTGTGGGGGGGGGGGGGGAGGGGTTATACCTCCCTTGGGCCTACTCTTATCATACTGGAGTCACCAGACTTTAGATTATAATTCACTGCAAATCATGTCAAGGCAAACCTCAAATTGTTTGGTATCAGTAAAAACTGAACAATTTGGAATATTGTGGATCAATTTGGCTTATTATGAGCTGATTCACGAATTATTCACTTCTCCCCTGCATCACTCTCCTGCACCAGCTGCATCATTCACGTCTCCCCTCCCAGTACCCGCCCGCACTCTCCTAAGCCACAAGCCCTGCCTTCTTCCTAGGTCTGTAACAATAACCTAGGAGGTGGGGGCAGCGAGGCGAGAAGAGAACAGCAATGTATGCAGGTAAGTGTTAGCTACTAGAGATGTTAGCTAGTCTCCCATTAGAATAAATGCACGCAGGGGGTTAAGCGGCCGGACGCCGGCACAGGCTGTGTGCCGGCTGCATCCATTCATTCCTGTGGGACCTAGCTAACATTGTTAGCTTTTCCCACAATGCTTGGCCAGTAGCAAAGCATTATGACCTTGCCACTTATTTCCATGATAAAATTGATAAGATTCGTCAGGAAATTACTGCCCAAGCCCCAGGTGGCATTTATCCCACCACCTACCATAGCAATGATCCCCTCACCAACCGCACTTCAGACTGTCCATTCTCATCTTTTGAACCTGTTACAGAAGAGGAAGTCTCCCAACTACTTTCTTCATCTCGCCCTACAACCTGCAGTAGTGACCCCTTCCCCTCACACCTTCTCCAATCTCTGTCGCCTGCTGTCACTACTTACCTTACTAAAATATTTAACCTCTCTCTCTCTTCTGGAATCTTCCCATCCTCCTTCAAGCATGCTGTTATAACCCCGCTATTGAAAAAACCCTCCCTGGACTCATCCTGTGCTGCTAACTATCGACCTGTCTCTAACCTCCCCTTCATCTCTAAACTCTTGGAACGCCTGGTCTATTCTCGTTTAATCCACTATCTCTCTGCTTGGCCCCTTACAATCTGGTTTCCGCGCTCTGCACTCTACTGAAACGGCTCTCACAAAAGTCTCCAATGATCTCCTAATGGCTAAATCCAATGGTGACTTCTCTCTTCTTATTCTTCTGGACCTCTCTGCAGCTTTTGACACTGTTGACCATCAACACTGTTGACCATCAACTCCTCCTCACTATGCTCCGCTCAGTTGGCCTCAATGACACTGCGCTCTCCTGGTTCTTCTCTTATCTCTCAGACCGCACTTTCAGTTTATCATTTGTGGGCTCTGTATCCTCCCCTCTTTCCCTTGCCGTTGGGATTCCTCAGGGCTCGGTACTAGGCCCCCTGCTCTTTTATCTCTACACAGCCCCCATTGGACAAACCATAGCCAGATTTGGCTTCAGGTACCATCTTTATGCTGATGACACCCAATTATACACTTCCCGTGACATCACCCCTGCACTCATACAGGACACCAGCAACTGTCTCTCTGCTGTCTCAAATATCATGTCCTCACTCTATCTGAAACTAAATCTCTCCAAGACTGAACTACTACTGTTTCCACCATCTAACAGATCTGTCCCTGATATATCCATCGTAGTCTCAGGCCTTACTATAACTCCTAGGCAGCAGACCCGCTGCCTCGGGGTTATGTTTGACGCAGACCTTTCCTTCACCGCTCATGTTGAATCACTCGCACGTTCATGTCACCTCCACCTCAAAAACATCTCCAGAATATGCCCTTTTCTTACCAGAGATGCACTAAAGACACTTATTGTCTCTCTGATTCATTCTCGCCTTGACTACTGTAACTCCTTACTAATTGGTCTTCCCCTCACTAAACTCTGCCCTCTACAATCTATTCTGAATGCAGCGGCCAGGCTCATCTATCAGGCTAGACGCTACAGTGATGCCTCTGGTCTGTGCCAGTTGTTACATTGGCCGCCTATTCATTATAGAATAAAATATAAAGTTATCACTCTCATCCACAAGGCTCTCCATAATGCCGCACCTCCCTACATTTCCTCCCTCATTTCTGTCTACCGCCCAACCCGTGTTCTCCATTCACTCAATGACCTAACACTTACATCCTCTATTATCAGAACCTCCCACGCTCGTATACAAGACTTCTCCCGAGCTGCACCACTCCTCTGGAATGCTCTACCCCGGACAATCAGATTAACTCCCAATTTCGACAGTTTCAAACGCAAACTAAAGACACATCTTTTCAGACAAGCCTATCACAATTTCTAACGTAAACCCTTAACCCTCCTCTGTCCCCGCTCCCACATTTCCCCACATGATATGATGTCATCTCATGCTAACTTTATAGGTCCAAGCTCCATCCACATGTTAAAGGACACGACTGTTGACGGCTCATAAAGTCTTATGTTTATGTAATGACAGTCACCTCTATTACAAAAGTGTCTGACCTCTGCTTAAGCAATGCCGCCCCTGCTACCTCTTGTGTCACCCCCTCTACCTCATAGATTGTAAGCTCTAGCGAGCAGGGCCCTCAGTCCCATTGTGTGAAATGACTTTCTTTGTAATCTATCTTCCTGTCTGTATTTGAACCCTACAAATTGTACAGCGCAGCGGAATATGTTGGCGCAATATAAATAAAATTTATTATTTATTATTATTATGGGAAATAACCCCCAAGTTCGATCCCGCCTAAAAAGATTGGAATCGGAATTCCGATCGCGATCGTGAAATTTACTCGATCGCCGATTGGAATCCGATCGTGATCGCTCAACCCTAATAAGGACTTTTTGGGCAATTAATTAATTTAATTAAATAAATATAAACTGCTTTTTTAACAGTGAAGGTAAAGGATGATGCAAGAGGATGAGGATTTGGGTCAGGGTCTTTATGGTGGAAGAGTTGGGACTCCTAAATTATAAGAGGAGAAAGACTCTCCTTTAGAAGCAGAGGGCACTCTTGATGCAACCAACTTATTATTATTATTTTAAAGATGATGATGACGCAACATACCACAATGGCCAAGAATATCACCCATGGCAGACCCTTGGGTTCATGCACAGGCTGAAAATCTTGGCAGGATGTGTACTTCGCTACTTACACAGTGACAAGCATATTATTAGCATCAAGCAGAGAGATGAATATTGGATAGCAGAGCTCTTAGACCCTTATTATAAAATCAAAAATTCTTCTTTGTCTCCCAAATGGACAAAAATTGGCATATTTATAGATATGTACCCAGATTACCACATTTAGAGAGACCACTGCAATTGCCAGTGGTGTGAATATCCATGTGGCCTCTGCCAGCTCCTAGTCCACCTCAGTCAGTGCTCCACCTCCTCTGCCAGTGCCACAGCTACAAGAAGCAGGAGTAAAGTCAACAGCATCAGCAGCCTCCACAGTATCTGGAACATAATGAGCCAAAAAATTTTAAGCTTCCAGTGCCAACCGGATCCACAACAGGAAAATGACACCCATTGGCAGCACCAGCAGGTACAGTCATACCTAAAGTGCATCTATATTCCAATAAATAACTGGGACCCCATGGAATTCTGAGCCAAATTGTATATTAAAGCAGTGGTAGAAGGTGGCCCAGTTTCCCATGAGAGTTTTGTCTTTCTTGTCCATCCTCAAGCATAATGGCCAGGAGGGTGTTCAGTGTTGTTGGTGGAACACCTAGAAGGACACAACTGTCCACAGCTAGTGTGGAAAAAATTACTTTTGTCAAAATGAATCAGGCATAGATCCGTGGGACTTTTCACACACTTCTGGCTGATGTCTCCATGTGGCGGTGCCAGCATATTATATTCCATTTACTATGCTGCTGATGATGCCTGCTACTCCTAAACAACTACCACAGATACACCACTCATCCAGACATGTCCTGCAGCCTGGTCAAGTCGCATTCCACTTTTATCCCAAAAAAGGATCTGAAAACAATCCTGGAGCTACTGGTGGTGGTACCAAGACCAAAAGTAGTGTTGCTGTTAACAGCCATATTCTTATTGATAGTAATACATGCACACATCTTTCTTCATGCCCCTCCTTTTGCCTGCCTTCTGTCCTATTTTATTCCAGTATTTTTTTTTTATTGCACACACTGCTTAATTATAGTATAAAGAAAACAGTAAAAAAAAAATCCAGCACGCCCAAAAATTTGAAAAATAAAAAATAACTTTTACTTCAAATCATTAAAAACGAACAAAGCTCCACAGAGCATGGATCCAGGATAAAATCAACGCCTACGCGTTTCGAGACCGATATCATGGTCTCTTAATCATGGTACCCATGATTTGTGTACCATGATTAAGAGACCATGATATCGGTCTCAAAACGCGTAGGCGGTTGATTTTATCCTGGATCCATGCTCTGTGGAGCTTTGTTCGTTTTTAATGATTTGAAGTAAAAGTTATTTTTTATTTTTCAAATTTTTGGGCGTGCTGGATTTTTTTTTTTTTACTGTTTTCTTCATACTTGATTACCACCTGACGGTCGGAGGTTTCGGGCAGCCTGCAACACATTGGATACCATCTGGTTAACAACTCAGGTAGAGCGATTTCCTTTTTGAACTTAATTATAGTGGTTAACAACAATTCTGTCACTGTATGTATGCTTTTTCTTTTTTTTTTACAAAAAAGTATTTCAAGAAAAGTCAACTTTAAATAACAGAGTTGTTTTTTTTAGATTAGTGCAAGTTGCAAAAACAAAAACGAACACTTAAGAAATGGTTTTAATATTTTTTTCACAACACTCCACATGATGAGCAAAGTAGAGAATAAAAAAACGTTAAATAACAAGAATCTTTTTCAGATTAGCACAGGCTAGACTGTATATTCGGTAAACAACTACATAACACCTAAATAATGCTTTTTTTTTTCTTTTTCTTTTTTCAGATTAGCACAGACTAAGATGTATATTCGGTGAACTGAAAACAACAAAAAAATGCTTAAATAACAAAGATTATTTTTTTAGATTAGTGTACACTGCAATACTGAATATATGCACAGCAAAAATAAACGCTTAATGTCTTATTTCAATATTTTTTTCAGATTAACACAATTCCATCACACTGTTTTTGGTGAGCAGAGTAGAAAATAAAAAAACAAAAACATTGGCACAGACTAGACTATATTTTGGGTGAACTGAACGCAACAAGAAATTCTTAAATAATTGAGATTCCTTTGTTGTAGATTAGCGGAGACTGCAATGCTGTATGTGAAGAGGGACAAAACACTTAAGAAAAGATTTGAATATTTTTTTTTCAGAATAACAACATTCTGGTCACACTATATGTTTGGTGGTGAGTAGAATAGAAAATCACATTAAATAACAATATTTTTTCAGATTAATAAAGGCTAATGCACAGGTTTAAGAAACTGCTTTAATAACAGAGTTTTTGTTTTAGATTTGTGCAGGAAGAATAAGCGCTTTGCTGTTAGAAAATCAGTTGCTATGTATTGTATGAAAATATTTAAACTGCTGTCCAAAAAAGTCTCTAAGAACAGGAGCTTTTCAGACCCTACATTCTTTCTATCCAGGGGTGAACCTACCTTTTTTGCAGCCCGAGGCGGATGACAGAAAGCCGCCCCCCCCCCCCCCCGGGAGGAGGGGGCGGAGCAGAGGAGGCAGGGCTGAGCAAAGGTGGCGGGGCCGAGTGAAGGGGGCGTGGCGGAGCGGTGTTAGCAGGCAGAGAGCAGGCAGAGAGAGGACCTGCTTAGCGCCGCCTTAAGCGGTCGCTTCAGGTCGCCTCATGGGAGGTGCGGCGCTGTTTCTATCTTATATACAGTGACATGCTATGACATCAGCACTGTAAGCAGGGGCATAACTTGAGGGGGTGCAGTAGGTGCAGTCAAATTGGGCCCAAGAGTCTTAGGCGGGCCATAAGAACTGGCATCAGTATTGAGATTGCAGCTTCCACCTGGCCCATAAACCAAGGAGATCCACAGATTACCCTAACCACTAAGGTTGAGTAAACTCCTTAGTACCCATAACCATCACTATCAAGAATTCACTGTACGGATGAGGTAGGGGGCCCCGGACAAAAGATTGCACCAGGGCCCACAATACTTTAGTTATGCCACAGACTGTAAGGTGTCCACCAACTACTGTCTGTTGGCTGAGAAGCTGCCAGCTAATGTCAGATGGTGCTAGAACATCACACAGTGAATCAGTCACAGTCAACATTTGCTTGTTTTCATTAAAAACCAAACTATTTCGAATAGTTGTATTGAATCTGATCTCTAGTTATACCCCATGTTTTAAGCCTATTTAAGTTGTAGGTTATACCGAATAAATTTGACCTGAAACTAAGGTCAAACTAAGGTTCCTAAATGCTTCCACTTTTCAATAATACAACTCACAGTTGACGGTGGAATATCTAGGAATAAAGAAATTTCACAATCTGACATATTGTAACGGTGGCATTATGTTATCTAGTACCACCCTGGAATTCAGTAAGATCACTGGAACGAGCCATTCCTTCACAAATGCTATGTAAAGGCAGACTGCTTGGCTACATGCTGGATTTTATACACCTGTGGTAATATAACGTAATGAAATATCCGATTTCCTTCATTAAGAGGTGTGTCCGAATACTTTCCACTATCTGGCGTATATGATCTACAACCTTTGTTCTCAGAGCTTGGACAGAAGTTCTCATTCTAACCTCACCCAATTCCAATAGGTTACACCCACATTTTGATCAGACTTTATTTCCTTCTGCGCCTTTTCAGATATCAGAACATTTAACTCTGGAAGTTCTACAGAGTAAATGATTAATGATTAATAAAAGCAAGATAACTCCCTCACTGTGATCAGATTTATGATCTGTTTGTCTGGGAATTTTTGTCACCTATAATAAAGGATTAACATGCTTTAAAGACTATGCAATCTCTACTCTACATTTTTGTGATGCTTAACAGTTTCCTGCCGGATTTTCCTTTTTTACTCACCACCATCCAAACCCCATATCTTTTTTATTTTTCTGTTCACATATGAGGGCTTCATGGTACCATTTATTATTCTGTACAATGTACTGTGAAGATGGAAAAAAATTCAGAATGGGGTGGAATTGGAGAAAAAGTGTATCTGTGCAACTTTCTTCTTTTGGCTTTGTTTTTCACTGTGTAGCTAAAATGACAAATCATCTGTTTTCTATGTTTCAGTATGATTCTGAGGATACCAAATTTATATACTTTTTTCTTAAAGTCATTATATTCTGACAACTTTTTAATATTTCCATGTATAGGGATTAGGGTTGAGCGATCGTGTTCGGAAAAGATCGGATTCCGATCGGCAATCGAGAAAATTTCACAATCGCCATCGGAATTCCGAACACGATCTTTTTATGTGGGATCAAGATCGGTGATTTTTCCCACAATGCATTGCTTAGCCTTCACACTGAGTATACGCTGTATATTCAGTGTGAAGGCTCCGCTGCAGTTCCATAGGAATGAATGGAAGCAGCCGACACACAGCCTTAATCCCCTGCGCGCCGGCTGCCTTCATTCATTCGAATGGAAGGCTATACTAAATCTCTAGCAGCTACTTACCTCTAGAGATGGCTGCTACAGTGCCCTCCTTCTTCTTGACTCGCTGCCTGGCCTCCCAGGTTAGTGTTTAATGCGCTAGGTAGGCGGGGCTTGTGGCTTTGTGTGGGCGGGTACAGGGCGGGGAGACGTGACATCTCCCCTCACAGTACCCGCCCACACTCTCCTAACCCGCCCACACTCTCCTAACCTGGCAGGGAGGGGGCAGCGAAGAGAGAAGAGCAGCATGGAGCAGCAGCGAGGCGAAGAATGAAGGCACGGGGCACAGGACCAGCCATCTCTGGAGGTAAGTGGACACCAGGAGATGAAATAAATTAATTAATTAATAAAAAAAATCCCATTGACTTACATTGGGATCGGAATTGGGTTCGAGATCGGGTTCGAATGAAAAATGATCGGAAATCGGATTTTAAAATCGATCCTGAAAAGTCAAGATCGGCTCATCGGGATGCATAGAGCATTTTTTTGTGAGGTCAGGTGCACTTTTTAGTTATACCATCTTGGGCAATATCTATTGCTTTCATCACTTTTCATTCAAATTCATCACTTTTGATTTTTGGCCTTCCAGGTTTCAGACCTGCATTGTCAGACTCAGAGATACCTGTGCATGTGTTTCACAATAATTTTCTACTTATATATCTATTCTAGGGAACTGGGGGTGATTTGAATTTTTAAATAGTTTTTAATTTTTTTTATTTTTTGAAATACTGTATGTATTAGACTCTTTAGGGGGTCTTATAACTAATGCAATGGGAAAATGGTGTCCTTGGTCAGCGATCCGCATATTTAGGGGCAGTTGACTGCAACATACCTTTTTTTAAAGATAAGAAATAACAGGTTAGAGGTACTAGATTACTGGAGATTAGAGATGAGTGAGTACTGTTCGGATCAGCCGATCCGAACAGCACGCTCGCATAGAAATGAATGGACGTAGCCGGCGGGGGGTTAAGCGGCCGGCCGCCGTGAAAGCGGAAGTACCAGGTGTATCCATTCATTTCTATGGAGCGTGCTGTTCGGATTGGCTGATCTGAACAGTACTCGCTCATCTCTACTGGAGATTAGTTGCTGATGAAGATAGTGTGATTGCCATGGGATTTTTCACACCTTGGATGAGAATAAATGCCTAAGGCCTTCTATTTCTTGTTTTTCCTTGCAAAAATGTTCATGCATGCAGTTAGTAAACTCCATGGAAAATGTCAGCATTTATAGCTAATGTTTAATTAGACCCTTTTATCAACAAACTTTGAATAAATGTCTTATGAGAGAGAAATGTCACTTTTTCCTCTTATCGGGCAGTTTTCCTTCTCTCTTCCCTCTGATAAACTACCATTGAGGGTAAGTTCACACAGGGTTTTTTGGTCAGGATTTTGAGGCTGTATCCGCCTCAAAATTCTGACCAAAAAGATGGCTCCCATTGAAATCAATGGGAGCCGCTCAGGTCTTTTTTCCAGGAGCTGTCTGTTCCGACTCCTGGAAAAAGAAACGAGATGCTCATTCTTCAGGCTGAGTCGCAAGACACACCCTCCTCTGGACTAGGCCCATTCATTGGGCCTAATCCGTAGCGGAGTGCGCGACTGGATGCCGATGCAGTGCATCGGCATTCAGTCACGGCTACCTGTTTTTTGGTCTGGAACCTGAGGCGGCCTCTGCCTCAGGTTCCAGAACAAAAAACACAGTGTGAACTTACCCTAACTCTAAAAATCACTATGAGTTCCATCCGGAGGTGGGCTGCAGGTCATAGAAGTCTATGGAGAGGGGAGGTGGAGTAGTAGGCAGGAAGATAAGCAAGACAAACAGTGTAATGCTGAAGCTAAACAGAAACTCTCCGTATAGAAATAGAGGACTGTCTGAATGGACACTTAAATTAAAAATATATATTTATTAAATACCATTAAAAATGGGGCATCTTGCCAATGTTACAATCATAAGGCATTTCCCACATCAAAAACCAGTGTACATTCACATGCCCTATGAATGGTAATGTTGAACGTATCCAGGGTTCTATTTACCTAGTATGAAGGTAACCCTCCATTTCCAATATAGGAACTAGTTTATTGCCAATTACTAGTTTATTGCCAAATACTACTGTACACCTCCCAATATATTTCACATTGATCAGGGAGACAGGAATGTCAGCATGTATGTGTAATCGACCTAGATCATTATGATGTGTTTACCTCCATAAGAATATTCATATTAGGGGTTCATTAAAGGTATGTGGGTACAAATACCATGGATATTAGAAATAGTGAGGGTAGGGAGTCCACGCTAAATTGCTAGAAAAACAGTAATACCTAGCTCTACTGTATTTTTCTCAGATTCTAGGGATATTAGGGATAGGGACTCCCTACTAAATTCTAGCATAGTGTATTGCCTCTTTCCACTACCCCCCCCCCCTCTTTGCTATCTCCCCTTAATAACTGTATGACACGGTTGGTAACTGTCATAGAACTGATCCAGAAAATCTATTATTTTCATTGTTCTGAGATTTTCCAATCAGTATTTTCTCTTATTTTGACGTGATTCTGTCTTTTATCTACTTTAGTACCTGTAGGAAGTAATGTCTTTTACTGGTTGGACCTTATAAATATGAGAAGCGGCTGTAGTGTTTGTCTAGGAGCATTTGCTGACCAAATGGAAAATCTGCCCTTTATCATGCTTGTTTAGATTTAGCATTTTTCTTCAATTCTCTGTCTACTGTAGCGACGTTATGACTTCACAAGTATTACTATACACTGCAGTGTGTAATTCCATATTAAATCTAATGACACTGATGTAACACACCAAATTGATGGAAACGTATCATATGAAGAGGACAATAAAGGATTTTATCATCTTTAAAACAAGCTACAAAATAAATATTCTGGTATACCGTAGTGTTATATTATTGTGGTGTTACATACCTGGAATTCTATTCAGTGTCACCCAGTAATGTTCATCTGGACTGTAAGTGTCCTTAGACCATTTCAGAAAATCCAAGGCTCTCTGATCTTCTAGAATAAATTTTGTAAATTCCCTCGTAAGAGCAACGTATGCAGACCCAAAGTAAATGGTAATATTGTGAGGAGGGGGAGGCTTTAAGATATTGGTCCTGAGCACATAGGAATGTACTATATCCTCACGATGAACATATTTGGTGCGGGGGATGGCATGATCTGGAGGCAGGACCCCAGGTGTGATATTTTTCCCATTGAATTTTTTTAAATGCTGTACAATCTCCCTATTAGTCTTCAAAGGGAAATCCTGTCCACACGTATTGATCACATACTTCCACTGCACCTCAGATTTCAGCAGATCTTTCATGCAGTTCAGATCAGCCTGCAGTCTGGATATTCCAGCATAAACCACAGGCTCCATTTTCGAGGCAAGAAAAGCATTAGGAAAACAGTCTACAAAATCATTTACTGCTTGAATATAATCTGCGCTCGACTTCTCATCTACATGGATACAATAAATATTTTGGGGCATGTAGATCGCTCTAAACAGTCTCTCGAATGTATCAAATTCCTTGTGCAATACAATTATGTAGGCTAGGGGAAAATTTGCCTCTTCATTCGAAAGAGGAGCTGTGATGTAATGGTTCTGGATTAGATAGTCTTCCATACCTTTTATTCTTTTCAGAGTAGATGTTAAGGAATTTACCCAAATAAAGGAATTTTTCTGTTTGGCTAGTCTGTCACAGGCAATCTGTAACAAAGATGCATCGTGGGAAAACTGCAGTCTGTGTAAGTTATTCTGTCCATTGAATTGGCTGAAATTACACAGGAACAATAGCACAACTCCTAACGCAATCACAAAGATAAATACATGAATATACTGAGTCATTCTCCCCAGGGTGAAATAAATGAAGAGTTTATCGTACTTGTATTCCTCTAGCTGTGTGTTCCAGGTGTCATCATGTTCTTTCTCGCTGCATGGGAAGGATGTTTATCAGCTCTGTATCACAGTGAGTCTGTTTCCTCTAAATGCTCTGCTATAACAGTGCCCAGCCTTCTGGAGCAGACTACTTGCATATGAAAGCTGAGATCCTGCTATTGCTTGATCTAATATGAATGACTAACACTTTCTCCTCCTTTTCCTTTGCAATAAGGTCAGATTACCTATTAAAACCTAGGGCACACTACTTTACAAGGTGTTTATTAAACATTACGCAATTATTTTATATTGCTTCAACTCAATGGCTTATCTGCTGAACAAATACTGATACAGTATTTTAGTCTTACAAGGGCAAGTGTTCTCAATTAGGTAATGAGAAGTTTAGTAATTATGTGTATCCATTCTGAGACATTAAGGGTGCATTCACACGATGTAACGTGCAGCGTTATGTGGCACATATACGGCGTGTGAGAGTTTGCGCGCCGTAAAAGCTCCCATTCATTTCAATGGGAGTTAGGATCATATACGCCACGTTATTTTGCGGCCGTGATTTTGCAAAATCACGGCCGCAAAATAAAGCGGCGTATACGATCCTAACTCCCATTGAAATGAATGGGAGCTTTTACGGCGCGCTGCTGTGAGGAAGGGCGTTCCTGAACGCCCTTCCTCACAGCAGCACCTATAGAACGCCCCCCTCCCCTCCTGATAGTACTCCTCCATAGACGAGTACTGGAGGAGGCGTTCCTCCCCGCTCTCACAGTACAGCAGTATCGGCGCTGCTGTGAGGAAGGGCGTTCCTGACTGACTATCAGGAATGCCCTTCTGACGATGAAGAGCTACGGTATCGGCACCTGGGGCACAGACCGTGAAAACCGACAGTGCGCTGAATTCATCTCACTGTCGGCTTTCTAGCGGTATATAAAACCGCATGTGCCCCAAGTGATAAAGGTCCTCTTTAAGACTGTTGTGTAGTACGCCAGTCTTAATACATCCACTCCATGGTTGAAGCTTGCATCAATAATTGACATGCTGATGGTTTAAATCCAATATAGCGCAGGTCAATTTGTGCTGTGGGCTTTAGTTTGAAGTATGTGGATGCCATTTATTTAATCTCATTCACAATGCTGCCACTGTAGATTGCAGTAGGTTAGCCTGTTGCAATCCATGCTTGTGTGGTCTCTTGCCTTAAACTAGTTTCTCCAAACTGTTGGTGTCAGAATTGTTGCCAGTTAAGTAGTGTGCATTAAAATGACTGGAAAAAAACAGGGAAGGGGACAGATGAAAGGAGTGGGAGGAGGAAACACTCGTACAAATACTAACAATAAGAATGTGGGTGGCAATAGCAATACTTTTGGTCTTGACTGCCCAGGCAATAACTGCAGTGAGTAAAAAAAATTTTGAAAGCAGTGAAAAACAAATTTTAAGTCAGAGTTCTTCTCCTTTGTTGTAACATGTAATTTAGCACATTATCTTTCTGTAGTGTAAACCAACTGCACTCACTGAATTCCATAATATGCATAAACAAATCCATGCTAATAACTCAGAAAGTGTACTCTGGATACAACAGACAAAACACTAGAGAGGAGTGTGAAAGAGTGTGTTTATGCATACTATGGAATTCAGTGAGTGCAGTTGTATTGTCCTGAGGTTCATAACAAACCAGCTATAATTCTTTGCACTGTTTTATATTTTCTACAACTGAAACAATCACACAGTATTTTTTAGCCTGGGGCATTTTATATTGTGTCAAATAGAAGTTACATTTTATTTCTCACTTTCTGTGAAACTAGTTTTCAAACTTAGTGAGATAGCACCTTTCAGTGAATTTATGACTTTTGGAAGATAGTCCAACTTTTTCAGCTGGTAGCCAGGTCAGGAATGTGAGTAGTGTACCCCAACTTTTTCTAGAAATGCTGTCAATTGTCACTTCACCAGCACAACGTGGATGTAGAATTTTCTCTCATACAGGGATAAACAGCAGTATCAGAAAGAATCCTTTCCATTTCAGAAGAAGAAAAAACCCTCCAGAAGTAATGATTTTTTGCCATCTCACCTTACAAAATATGCTATAAAAAGTGATCAAAAAGTCATATGTACCCCAAAGCAGTACCAATAAAAAGCACAGGTTGTCCCGCGAAAAATAAGCCTTCAACCAACTCAGTCAAATGAAAAATAAAACATTACGCCTCTCAGAATATGGCGATGTAAAAATCATTGATTTATGTCCCCAAATGTGTTTTTGTTTGACAGAATTACTAATGCATAAATAAGTAATATAAATGAGGTATCACCGCAATCTTATCGACCTGAAGAATAAAGGTCACGTTACTTATGCTGTACACTGTATGGTGAAAAATTTAAAAGGTAAAACGCAATGCCACCATTGATTTTTTTTTTTAATCCAACAACAAAGTTCAATAAGTTGTAGGCACCCAAAAATGGTGTAATTACAAAATACATCTCATCCCACAAACAACAAGCCCTTATATGGCCACGTCACCAGAAAAATAAAGAAAATATAGCTTGTACAATGTGAAGACAAAAAAAAAAAAAAAATCGCCAAATCATTACAACACAACTGGCTGCATCAGGAAGGGAATGTACAGTCCTATGAAAAAGTTTGGGCACCCCTATTAATCTTAATCATTTTTAGTTCTAAATATTTTGGTATTTGCAACAGCCATTTCAGTTTGATATATCTAATAACTGATGGACACAGTAATATTTCAGGATTGAAATGAGGTTTATTGTACTAACAGAAAATGCGCAATATGCATTAAACCAAAATTTGACCGGTGCAAAAGTATGGGCACCTCAACAGAAAAGTGACATTAATATTTAGTACATCCTCCTTTTGCAAAGATAACAGCCTCTAGTCGCTTCCTGTAGCTTTTAATCAGTTCCTGGATCCTGGATAAAGGTATTTTGGACAAACAATTCAAGTTCAGTTAAGTTAGATGGTCGCCGAGCATGGACAGCCCGCTTCAAATCATCCCACAGATGTTCAATGATATTCAGGTCTGGGGACTGGGATGGCCATTCCAGAACATTGTAATTGTTCCTCTGCATGAATGCCTGAGGATTTGGAGCGGTGTTTTGGATCATTGTCTTGCTGAAATATCCATCCCCGGCGTAACTTCAACTTCGTCACTGATTCTTGAACATTATTCTCAAGAATCTGCTGATACTGAGTGGAATCCATGCGACCCTCAACTTTAACAAGATTCCCGATGCCGGCATTGGCCACACAGCCCCAAAGCATGATGGAACCTCCACCAAATTTTACAGTGGGTAGCATGTGTTTTTCTTGGAATGCTGTTTCTTTTTGGACGCCATGCATAACGCCTTTTTTTTATAACCAAACAACTCAATTTTTTTTCCAAAATGAAGCTGCCTTGTCCAAATGTGCTTTTTCATACCTCAGGCAACTCTATTTGTGGCGTACGTGCAGAAACGGCTTCTTTCTCATCACTCTCCCATACAGCTTCTATTTGTGCAAAGTGCACTGTATAGTTGACCGATGCACAGTGACACCATCTGCAGCAAGATGATGCTGCAGCTCTTTGGAGGTGGTCTGTGGATTGTCCTTGACTGTTCTCACCATTCTTCTTCTCTGCCTTTCTGATATTTTTCTTGACCTGCCACTTCTGGGCTTAACAAGAAATGTCCCTGTGGTCTTCCATTTCCTTACTATGTTCCTCACAGTGGAAACTGACAGGTTAAATCTCTGAGACAGCTTTTTGTATCCTTCCGCTGAACAACTATGTTGAACAATCTTTGTTTTCAGATCATTTGAGAGTTGTTTTGAGTAGCCCATGATGCCACTCTTCAGAGGAGATTCAAATAGTAGAACAACTTGCAATTGGCCACCTTAAATACCTTTTCTCATGATTGGATACACCTGGCTATGAAGTTCAAAGCTCACTGAGGTTACAAAACCAATTTTGTGCTTCAGTAAGTCAGTAAAAAGTAGTTAGGAGTATTCAAATCAATAAAATGATAAGGGTGCCCATACTTTTGCACCGGTCAAATTTTGGTTTAATGCATATTGCGCATTTTCTGTTAGTACAATAAACCTCATTTCAATCCTGAAATATTACTGTGTCCATCAGTTATTAGATATATCAAACTGAAATGGCTGTTGCAAACACCAAAATATTTAGAACTAAAAATGATTAAGATTAATAGGGGTGCCCAAACTTTTTCATAGGACTGTATAAGCTGTGTGAGCGTATATATGGGGACACCCCAGATTTAGAGCTTATGAGGGAAAATACACCAGAAGTGACCCCCAAAATGACCCCCTTAGTGACTCCCCCAATCATAGGAGCTACTGGGATACAGTAGGAAATGTCCTCCACACAGCTTACATACTCACTCTTCACCATCCGCTGTGCAGTCCCGTCTGGGATACTAATACTCACTAAACAACCTGATAAATTCTTTGAGGGGTGCAGTTTTCAAAATGAGGTCACTCCTTTGGGGAATCCACTTTTCTGGTACCTTACAGGCTCGACAAACATGACATGGCGTTCAGATACCAAACATCTGAAACTGTACTCCAAAAGCCGCATAGCGCTCCTTCCCTTCTGCGCCCTGCTGTGTCACATGCCACATTTATGACACTGGTGTACCCAGGATAACGTAAGTAATGTCATATGCGGGTATAAAGTGATATTAGGGCACAGTCAGACACAGAAGGGAAAAAGCGTTATTTGTTTTTTGGATGCCATGACACTTTTGCAGAGCTGAAACGCTAGCAAAGTGGAATCTCCTGATCTGTGACCTTATTTTGGAAACTACACCCCTGAAGGAGAGACCACCTTCTCAGGTATGTGGAGTCTTACAAAAAACCATTTTATCTCCATTGGGGGGATTATGGGAAAAATATGGAAATCTCTTTCCCAAGATGTAAATAGGAAAACAGTGCCTCTTTTTGCTGCCCTTTAGGGGTAGCTCTCTTGAACACCATGCCTGACTTTCCAACAAGCCTTTACTGCAATAATGCAGGATTTTGCCAAGTCAGTATCCCAGCTGTGGACTGCACTGTTTCGATTTGGTTGGATCACTTCAGCACAGCGTAGGGAAACTGACTTGGCAGAGATGAGAGACTTCTAGACCAGGTTATGGGGATAATGTCACTCCCTAAGGAGAGACCACCTTCTCAGGCATGTGGAATCTTACAAGAAACCATTTTAGCTATGTATCCTCCTCAAAATCCTGACCAAAAAGACAGATCCCATTGAAATCAATTCTTTTTTACGGGAGCCGTTTGTTCCGGCTCCCGGAAAAAGAAGCGAGATGCTCATTCTTTCAGGCAGATTCGCCTTGCGACATCCGCCTGAAGACGCTCCCTCCCGACTAGGCCCATTCATTTAGGCCTAATCTGGAGCAGAGTGTGCGGCTGGATGCCGGTGCAGTCGCAGCTACCTGCATTGTGGTCTGGCACTTGAGGCAGCCTCCGCCTCAGGTTCCGGACCAAAAAACCCTAACACTTACCCTAACACTTACTGCTGCTTTAGTTTGACATTTGTAGGCTGAGAACTAAAATGTGCTCATTGGCCAGGTGTGTTCCAACATAGTAGGGGCCACATGCAGACAAACCCTGCCTGCATATGGGCATGCAACCATTGGCAGCCACAGGCAGGTGGAGTTTCGTCCCCTTGTAGCTGCCACTACATTGGAAAAAATCCTTCCATTAAGGCATTAGTAATCTACTTAGAAACTTAAATTCTCTTGAAAACTAGTCACTATTTCAACCATCCCAAAGCATGCATATCTTGTTAGTTACTCAGTTAGCATAAAAGTAGCTACTTATTCTATTAAAATGAGCCAAGTTACGAGTGTTTTGTTATCTGACCAGCAAACCACTTTTGCGGGTTGGGTCATTTCTACCTGCTTTCAGGACTGATGATTTGCTTTTCCCTTCATACAGTTTTGTGTGTGCCAGAAAAACGTGGTTTTATGAGACTAACATGGAAGGGAACACACCCTGTGCATACCTGAGCATAAAGGCTTGTAGACAGTTGTATTGTTTTCACGTATTCAATAGCAGTTACATAGCGATAACAAAAGAGGGAATTTTCCTTTCCATCAGTGGCATTATTATGTACTGCGTTCAATAAGAGAACCATTGTCCTGCTAGTCCTTGTGTGGTATATTTTATTCTAGACTGCTATCATTTCAGAGAATTGTTATATTATTAGCATGAGGTAGTGTCTCAGGGCATGTACATGCAACAGAAAATAATGGTTGAAAAATCCAATGCAAATGGAAGTCCGAATCAGAAATCCATGTGTATGCTGCATATTTCCTGCAAACTTTTCACAATCAATTACACACATTTTAGCTTCAATTAGTAACAATCATAAAATCTAAACAGAATCAGCATTAGCCTGAAGCCCCACGTTGCAAAAACACTGCGTTTTACAGTACCTGCAAAGTGGATGGGATTTTGGCTAAACCCATCCAGAAAAAAATCTGCAACAGAAAAGCTGCATGTCAATTATGCCCGTGGAAACGCTACTATTTTCCATGTAGGTATAACCAGGGTAGAAAGACTGCAGAGGAAACTGACAAATTGCAAAGAAAAATGCAGAAAAAAACACAATGCACTTCCGCCATGTTTTCCACAGCCTTTTTTTTTTGCAGCGATTTGCTGTGTGGCGGCCTTAGCTTAAACTGAATTACGAATTTGCTTGGGAAAAAAGTCACGCGATCTTGCCCTTAACAAACTAATTCTGCTTCTTTTATCCAGGGAATCCAAAGAAGATAGATATAAGATAAGTATGTGCCTCTTACCTCTTTAGAACAACAGCAACACCCTTAGTGCAGCAAAGAGCTCATTTGCATGTTAACAGCGATAACTCACAGTGGGAATTGTGTATTTGTGGGACTGGGCTGATTTGCTGTATTTTGGTCGCAGATTCCCTATATCCTAAGGATAGACCATCAATCTTAGAAACTAGATAACCCCTTTAACCCCTTCCTGTCGGTGACATTTATGGATTTGGATTTTTGTTTTTGACTCCCCTCCTTCCAAATCCCATAACTTTGTTACAGGCTGTAAAAATGAAAAATTACCATATATACTTGAGTATAAGGGCGGGTTCACACCTGAACTCCGTTATGCAGGTTTCCATTTCCTGCCCGAGAAACTGGGCAGGAGACGGAAACCAGCAAGCACTTTTCAAACCCATTCATTTGAATGGGATTGAAAAGTGTCTGGCCATGAGTGCCTGTGAGTGTTTTGTAACCTCCGCGGCGAAACCGGTTTTTTTTCAACTGGACACCAAGTTGGACATGCAGGACTTTGTGTCTGATTTTAAAAAAAAACGGTATCGCCGCGGAGAACACAAAACTTGCACGGGCGCTCACCGGCAGGCAGTGAATGTAGTGTTCCGTCTTCTGCTGGCAGAAAACGAAAACCTGCATAACGGAGTTCGGGTGCAGGTGTGAACCCGCCCTAAGCCAAGTTTTTCAGCACAGTTTTTGTGCTGAAAAAGCCCCCCTCGGGTTATACTCAAGTCAGGCGCTAGAGCAACACAGTCGGCAAGACACCTGTGGGTGACCGCTGGAGCAGCGCTGCTGCTGACAGGCTTACTATTCATTTCAAACTGCAGAACTGTACTTATGGTACTTCTGCCAGCAGGCCAGGAACGCAGACACACGTCGGGTGCGGGCCTGAGCTTACGTGGCCATGTCACTCGGCGTGTGATGGAGCAGTGGGGGGCGAGGTCTTCTCTGCTGAAGGCAGCGGTGCACTAAGAAGATGTAGACAAGCTACTTTCACGCAGGAGGTGTTCATATCTTCTGGGACCTTCCAGGGATTCGTCCTTTCTGGCTGGAGGTCAAGTTCCTTACAGATGCTCTATTTATCCAAGGTGTCCCCTTAGACTCTCTCACCAATCTTCTCAATCTCCCCCCTGTTTACTTAGGCAGTCATCTAGATTGTTCTTTTATCTCTGTACCGCAGCCAAGACGCTCATCGCTCTCCGTTGGAAGAGAGCCTCTCCTCCTTCTGGCTCAGACCTTGTAGCCCGAGTAAAGGATGTGTGTAGTATGGAGAACCTGACGGCCTCGCTTAATCACACTGTTGAAGCGTTCCAGGCTATATGGTCATCTTGAGTGGGGACCGAAAATCAATAAGGACCACCGCGCTCGACCAATTATTCAAACAGCGCTTTAATTCCGAAAGTAGAAAACAACGCGTTTCGGGCCTATGCCCTTTTTCAAGTGCAACAACTTTTTTGTTTTTTCGTATAGCCCGGACACAATACCTCCATGTGGTTTTGGTGATAGCAGCTGTTGTTCTCAAAGTGGTAGAAGTATCTGTTCTACTTGCAGTTTTCCTTGCCCAGGACTCCAGCAGTATCTCCTTCAGGTAGACATGTCCTCTCCATGTTGTGAGAAGTCTCTGAGTAGTGAACACCTCAGAGACGTCTCACAACATGGAGAGGACAGAGGACATGTCTACCTGAAAGAGACACTGAGCTCTAAAGGTTGACCATCACTGGCACAGGCTGACAACTCTGACTAATTTATCCTGCTGGAGTCAGGATTATAGGCAGAGAGGAAGGCAGATTGATTACATCCTGGGTGGCCATGGAAACTAATCAACACCCTTTTCCCAAGGGCAGGGACGGGAGGGGGGGCACAGACTTTGTAAAACACCTTACATGAAGCGGTCATGATTGTGTGTGCCATATAAACAGTAAACACCTACAAATGTTATCTCCGACTGCAGTTACTACATTGGGCATACAGCTGACATCCACTATCCATGGCGCCTGGTCACCTCCACCTGTTCCTGAGCAGAAGCCATGTTCATGCCACAATAGAATTACCAACTTCTCATGCCATACTATTAGGGCATAGTGCAGCTAGGACTTAAAGGAATGTAATAGTCATTATGGCTGCATCTGCAAAAGAAACGTACACCAAATGACCAACCTACCTCTATTTAATGTATTTGCCATCTTTTTTTTTTATGTAGATTGTGAGCCCCACATAGAGCTCACAATGTACATTTTCCCCTATCAGTATGTCTTTTTTGGAATATGGGATGGAAATCCATGCAAACACAAGGAGAACATACAAACTCCTTGCAGATGTTTTTTTGCCCTTGGCAAGATTTGAACTCCAAGACTCCAGCGCTGCAAGGCTGCAGTGGTAACCACTGAGCCACCATGGCATCTTTAAAAGGTTTTTGGGACTAAAATATTCTAAAAATGTATCAATATCAGTTTGGTGGGGGAAAGACACCCAAGCACCCCACCAGTCAGCTGTCTGAAGAGAACACAGCATTCAGATGAGCATTGTGGCCTCTTTGCTACCTATCAAGCACAGGGCTGTACATTGTATAGTGGTTGTACTTGGTATTGCAACTGAACTTCATTTACATGAAAGAGAATGCGCTGCAAAGAGGCCATGTGACCAATGAATTTTATGTCACTTTGCTTGTGAGGCAGAAGCCACAAATACTTTGAACAGCTTTTCCCCCTACGCCCAACAGCAGCACAACTGGGGTATTTCTGCCCCTAATAAGCTGTTAGGACAAGTGGAATTTTTAATTACCTAACAGCTTTTGACCCCTATAAGAGGCCGGAAGACCTGCTCCTCCCTTGTGTTTTTTTCTGTCCTGTGGGACAGGACAGGTGGTCAGGGGGAAGCAGGTGTTCTGACCTCTCATAGGGGTCCACTGCTCTCCCCCTTCCTTACCTGACAGCGGAAGACCTTAATTTTTTTCCTTTTCATTATGAGGTTTCTTCTTCCTCCCGGCGGGGGAACCTGCCGCTTCATGCGCGCTTCTGTAGTTCTGTCTGGGGCTTCCCCATGCGCAGGAACTTTAGGCCTAGGAACCTATCTCAGGTTCCTCGGGTCTACCGGCTAACTGGTCCACCGTGCATGCGCAGTGCGTGGTCTCGCGGCGGACATAGAAAGAAACCCCTAGACGCGAGCTTTGCTGTGGAGATTCAGGGGGGGGGGCCCTCCGTGTTCCTGGGGATCCCAAGCCTGAGTTGGATCCCTCTGCCCCCCCCTCTCTTTTTTAGATTCATATTGCCTCCTTTGAAGGCCCCGCCCCCTTTGGGCATTGCTCTGGACAAACCCCGCCCCCTGGCCTATTTAAAGTCCCCCTAGACCATCATTCAGTGCTTGTCGCTCCGCTTACAAGCACATCAACTGGAGAAGCTCCTCGGTCATTCATTTGCCCTGGAAAGCTGTGCTTCGTTGATTAAAGTTTGGTGGACATGGCCAGGGGGAGGGGCAAGGCAGGTGTTGGTTCCCTGGAGCAGTAAGTTGTTAGTGGATCTCTCTTTCTTCCTCCTCAGAATGTCTTCCTCTTCCTCCTCCACTATTCCTCCTCGAAGGAAAGTTGCGTCCAAAACGAAGCATCTGGCGTGCGCTACCTGTAAGGTTCCGCTTCCTGACGACTCTCAGTACCGGTTCTGTCAGGGGTGCAGAGCCCGCCCCTCTGAAACAACTCCCATGCGAGAGATGGTTTCCTGGGTGAAGGGGTATGTCCAGGACTCCATGAAGAGGATGGAATCCGTCTCCCTGGCCAAGAGACCGCGCCTGGACTGTGAGTTGTCCCTGCCGCCCCTGGAAAAATTGGGCCTCAGGGACGTGGAATCGTCATCAAGTACTGAGGAGGAGAAGGAGATTTTTCCCCTGGACAAGATGTCCAGAGTATTCAGGACCCTGAGAATCAGAGACCGGGAAGGCAGGGAAGGCTCAAGCCGCAGGTCCCGCACTTTCAGGCCTTCTTCGGAGATGCTCCGCCTGATGGAGGGCAAATGGAGGCACCCGGAGAGATCCTTTGCGCCATCCAGGTGTTTTAAGTCGCTTTTTCCTGTCTCTGAGAGTCAGCTGAAGACGTGGGGTCCTCCACCAAAAGTGGACGTCGCCGTGGCCAAATTATCAAGGCGCACTGTCCTTCCATCTGAGGATGGGTCTGGTCTCAGGGATCCCATGGATCGCCAAGTGGAAGGATCTCTGAGGCGGGTGTATTCGGCCGCCTCTGCCCAGGCCTCTTTAGGTATTGTCACGAATGAGGTAGCGACTGGCTTACGGGCAGAGCTTTCATCTCTTGCCAAGGACATCGATTCCGGCATGGATCGAGATGATCTCCTCGCGGCAATGTCGGATATCACTTTACTGGTGGATCACCTGACCGAGGCTACCCATTTCCAGACCCATCTGGCGGCCAGATCTATGGCGCTGGCTACTGTGGCTCGCCGACCTCTGTGGCTGAAACCCTGGAAGGCTGATCTCACCTCCAAAAACAGCCTGTGTGGTCTCCCCTTTGAGCCCGGACGGCTGTTCGGGAGGGAGCTCGACCACATCATGGAAGGATTGGCCGACTCCAAAGCAAACAATCTGCCACAGCCTCTTGAAGGTCGGAGTTCCTCCTTTCGAGGAAGAGGCGCCACCAGGAGAGGAACCAGAGGCCAGTGGCGATCCGGCAGAGGAAGAGGTCAGGGCTCATCTCGTGGGCGTAAGAATGCCCCCTTCTAATTCCCCCACATTCAAGGCATATTCATAGTCCTGTACCTGGACGACTGGCTTCTGAAGGCTCATTCAAAGGAGGTTCTTACCATGCAGTGCAGACCGTCGTAGCTCTACTAGACAAGCTGGGGTGGCTGGTAAACTGGCAGAAGTCAGTAATGGTGCCATCAACACGAGTTCAGTTCCTGGGACTTATTCTAGACTCTCTCAACATGACGGTCTCTCTACCCTCTCCTCGCAAAAGGAAAATTGCTCGGGCAGCACATCATTTGTCTTCTACACGGAAGGTCACCATCAGGACGGCTATGAAGGTCCTTGGATTGATGTCTGCTACCCTAGATGCAGTTCCTTGGGCCCTATGGCATATGCGCCCTCTACAGAATGAGATCTTGAGAGTCTGGAATCACAGTCCTTCAGGTTTAAAGAAGCCAATCCAGTTAACCATCAGCACCCGGCAAACCTTGCCCTGGTGGACCCATCTGCGAGATGGGAAGTCCTCGGTCCAGCCTGCCTGGACCCTGTTGATGACAGATGCCTCCCTCACAGGCTGGGGAGCTCATCTGGGGGAGACCCCGGTTCAAGGTACATGGAATCAGCGGGAGAGGACGCACTCATCCAACTGGCGCGAGCTTACCGCAGTTCATCGAGCCCTTCTGTCATTTGCACCACTTCTACGAGGGAAAGCGGTCAAAGTAAGATCAGACAATCTGACGACAGTCCACTATATCAACAAGCAGGAAGGAATCAGGTCCCCCTCGCTCCTGCAAGTCACCAACCTGATCTTCTCTTGGGCAGAACGGAACCTCTCCCAGCTGGCCGCGGTACATATCCAGGGCCGCCTGAACATCCTAGCGGATCAACTCAGCAGAGGCCGCCCGACCGCAGGCGAATGGTCCTTGAATCAGGACATCTTCCACTACCTGACCAGGAGGTGGGGTCTCCCCGAGGTGGATCTGATGGCCACCCAACACAATGCCAAAGTAGAAAGGTTTTGCTCCCTGTACCGGGAAGACAACCCTTTGGCTGTGGATGCCCTGTCAATACAATGGAGGTTCGAACTGGCATACGTGTTCCCTCCAATCCCGATGATCCCAAAGGTATTGGCGAAACTCAGGCAGGACCAGACTTCGGCAATAGTGATCATGCCATTCTGGCCAAAAAGGGCATGGTTCACCAACCTTATCCTTATGAGTCGGGGGAACTACTGGAGGCTTCCACCAGTCAGGAACCTGGTGTCACTGAACAGTCTGCCGTGCCTGGGCCTAGACAAATTCAACCTCACTGCCTGGAGGCTAACCGCGCCATACACGCAGACAGAGGATTGTCCCAGGGATTGCTAAGTACCTTAGCCCATTCAAGAGCAGAGGCAACCAATCAGAGCTACCAAAGGATCGCCCGGATATTCCGAGATTGGTGTACAGGCAGCCACCGCGATCCAGACAGAGATGCAGTCCTAGAGTTCTTACAGAACGGCCTGGAGAGAGGACTAGCACCTGCCACCCTCAAGGTTCAAGTGTCAGCTCTATCTGCTCTCCTGGAGACACGGTTATCACAAGATCCTCTCGTCAAACAGTTCCTTAGGGGGGCTGCCAGGCTCCGCTCCCAGGTACGGCCCCCTGTCCCCAGGTGGGACCTGGCCGCGGTTCTACAAGGGCTGTGTGCGCCCCCCTTCGAACCATTATCTGAAGTGGACTGGAAGTACCTGTCATTTAAGGTGACTTTCCTGCTGGCAATAACCTCCGCCAAGAGGGTTGGCGAATTGCAGGCCCTAGCGGCCTCCGAACCTTTCATAACCTTCTTCCCTGACAGGGTACAGCTAAGATTCATTCCGGGATTTTTGCCAAAGGTACCAACACTTCAGAACACCAATCAAGTGATCACCCTACCGGGCTTCTTTCCCTCTCCTGCTACGGAGCAGGAGGAGAAGCTACACACACTGGATCTGGTAAGAGCACTACGTATTTACCTAGACCGTACAGCACCGTTCCAAAGATCAGAGAATCTTCTGGTTAATGTGTTTGGCCACAATAGAGGCGCTAAAGCATCAAAGGTAACCCTGTCTAGATGGATCAGAGAAGCTATCAGCTGTTCCCTTCGGGCCCAGAAGCTTCCTGTTCCAGATTTTCTACGAGCCCATGCCACCCGACCAGTGGCGACATCATGGGCAGAGACACAGTTCCTCTCTCTAGAGCAGATATGTGCTGCAGCCTCGTGGAACTCACAGCTGACTTTTGCCAAACACTACAGATTGGACTGGCGTACGGCCGATGCTACAGCATTTGGGCACTCCGTCTTGGAATCAGCCTGCCAGGAGGACCTGCCCTAGGGGAAACAATACTTGCTAAATCCCCAGTTGTGCTGCTGTTGGGCGTAGGGGGAAAGAAAGATTATGAATGATAATCTGTTTTCCCTTAGCCCAAACAGCAGCACAAGGCTCCCTCCCTAGGAGGTACTGTTGTACAAATATGTGGTGTATATGTGTGTATCACTTTTATAAATTGCTCTTTGTATATCATACTTGTTACTAACACAAGGGAGGAGCAGGTCTTCTGGCCTCTTATAGGGGTCAAAAGCTGTTAGGTAATTAAAAGTTCCACCTGTCCTAACAGCTCATTAGGGGCAGAAATACCCCAGTTGTGCTGCTGTTTGGGCTAAGGGAAAACAGATTATCATTCATAATCTTTCTTTTTTAACCTAGTGCCTGTGCAATCAAACATGACTTGACCTGGGACCTTTGTTTGGACTATCTTTACTGTAGAGGATGAGAGTTATAGTGGTCAACGTTGGATCATCCTTGTTAGGCCGGAAATCATTTTCACTGGGCTATCAAGATACACTGTTTACCAATAAGGATTTGGGCATGTGGTAGAATAGAAAAACAACATTAATTCATATTCAATAGTTGGTAGAACCCAGCAGATGCTTCCTTACGAATGGTATAAGATAAGATAAGAGAATCCTTTATTAGTCCCACAGTGGGGAAATTTCAGTATGTTACAGTAGCATAGTAATACAGATACAGGATAATACACAGTAATATATTACAGACGTAGGCACACATATGCTGGGAAGAGAAGGTATACTAGGAGTCCGTAGCAGCTTAGGAAGAGAAGAAAGAAAGAAGGAAGACTTCATAATCATACTCATTTAGTTTTCTGTGCGGGGTGATCTTCGCTTGGTCTGATGTAGATTATACAGCCTGATTGCGGTTAGAAAGAAGGACCTGCGATAGCGCTCCTTCTCACACTTGGGGTGAAGCAGACGGTCACTGACAGTGCTGTCAAGTGCCATCAAGGTCCCATATATGGGGTGGGATTTGTTCTCCCGCATGGAGGTCACCACGGACAGTAAGCCTGTTGAAACTCCTGGTGTATGTGAGACATTGGTTAGGTGCGGTTCTTCCGAATCTCTCTAGCCAGCACCCGTCAGTCTCTATCTCCCAGTTTCGGGGGTCTGCCAACTCGGGGCACATTCCAACAATCACTGTTCACCTTCCACTTCATAATCACATAGGCCTCTGTCGATTTTGGGTAAATCAGTTCGCTTGCTATGTCCCTTAAGGATCGACCATGTCTGTGGTACCCGACATTTACCCCTTTCTTGAAATCGGACAACTCTGCACTTCGTGGCATCCTGCATGCGACTAATGCCAATGCTGTTTCCTATTTAACGTCGGAAGGTGTGACATCCATCACGACCACAGATATCTTTTTGCATGGGTGTCCAAATACTTATTGGTAGGCAGTAGAGATGAGCGAACACTAAAATGTTCGAGGTTCGAAATTCGATTCGAACAGCCGCTCACTGTTCGAGTGTTCGAATGGGTTTCGAACCCCATTATAGTCTATGGGGAACATAAACTCGTTAAGGGGGAAACCCAAATTCGTGTCTGGAGGGTCACCAAGTCCACTATGACACCCCAGGAAATGATACCAACACCCTGGAATGACACTGGGACAGCAGGGGAAGCATGTCTGGGGGCATAAAAGTCACTTTATTTCATGGAAATCCCTGTCAGTTTGCGATTTTCGCAAGCTAACTTTTCCCCATAGAAATGCATTGGCCAGTGCTGATTGGCCAGAGTACGGAACTCGACCAATCAGCGCTGGCTCTGCTGGAGGAGGCGGAGTCTAAGATCGCTCCACACCAGTCTCCATTCAGGTCCGACCTTAGACTCCGCCTCCTCCGGCAGAGCCAGCGCTGATTGGCCGAAGGCTGGCCAATGCATTCCTATGCGAATGCAGACTTAGCAGTGCTGAGTCAGTTTTGCTCAACTACACATCTGATGCACACTCGGCACTGCTACATCAGATGTAGCAATCTGATGTAGCAGAGCCGAGGGTGCACTAGAACCCCTGTGCAAACTCAGTTCACGCTAATAGAATGCATTGGCCAGCGCTGATTGGCCAATGCATTCTATTAGCCCGATGAAGTAGAGCTGAATGTGTGTGCTAAGCACACACATTCAGCACTGCTTCATCAAGCCAATACAATGCATTAGCCAGTGCTGATTGGCCAGAGTACGGAATTCGGCCAATCAGCGCTGGCCAATGCATTCTATTAGCCTGATGAAGTAGAGCTGAATGTGTGTGCTAAGCACACACATTCAGCACTGCTTCATCAAGCCAATACAATGCATTAGCCAGTGCTGATTGGCCAGAGTACGGAATTCGGCCAATCAGCGCTGGCTCTGCTGGAGGAGGCGGAGTCTAAGGTCGGACCTGAATGGAGACTGGTGTGGAGCGATCTTAGACTCCGCCTCCTCCAGCAGAGCCAGCGCTGATTGGCCGAATTCCGTACTCTGGCTAATCAGCGCTGGCCAATGCATTCTATTAGCCCGATGAAGTAGAGCTGAATGTGTGTGCTAAGCACACACATTCAGCACTGCTTCATCACGCCAATACAATGCATTAGCCAGTGCTGATTGGCCAGAGTACGGAATTCGGCCAATCAGCGCTGGCTCTGCTGGAGGAGGCGGAGTCTAAGATCGCTCCACACCAGTCTCCATTCAGGTCCGACCTTAGACTCCGCCTCCTCCGGCAGAGCCAGCGCTGATTGGCCGAAGGCTGGCCAATGCATTCCTATGCGAATGCAGACTTAGCAGTGCTGAGTCAGTTTTGCTCAACTACACATCTGATGCACACTCGGCACTGCTACATCAGATGTAGCAATCTGATGTAGCAGAGCCGAGGGTGCACTAGAACCCCTGTGCAAACTCAGTTCACGCTAATAGAATGCATTGGCCAGCGCTGATTGGCCAATGCATTCTATTAGCCCGATGAAGTAGAGCTGAATGTGTGTGCTAAGCACACACATTCAGCACTGCTTCATCAAGCCAATACAATGCATTAGCCAGTGCTGATTGGCCAGAGTACGGAATTCGGCCAATCAGCGCTGGCCAATGCATTCTATTAGCCCGATGAAGTAGAGCTGAATGTGTGTGCTAAGCACACACATTCAGCACTGCTTCATCACGCCAATACAATGCATTAGCCAGTGCTGATTGGCCAGAGTACGGAATTCGGCCAATCAGCGCTGGCTCTGCTGGAGGAGGCGGAGTCTAAGATCGCTCCACACCAGTCTCCATTCAGGTCCGACCTTAGACTCCGCCTCCTCCGGCAGAGCCAGCGCTGATTGGCCGAAGGCTGGCCAATGCATTCCTATGCGAATGCAGACTTAGCAGTGCTGAGTCAGTTTTGCTCAACTACACATCTGATGCACACTCGGCACTGCTACATCAGATGTAGCAATCTGATGTAGCAGAGCCGAGGGTGCACTAGAACCCCTGTGCAAACTCAGTTCACGCTAATAGAATGCATTGGCCAGCGCTGATTGGCCAATGCATTCTATTAGCCCGATGAAGTAGAGCTGAATGTGTGTGCTAAGCACACACATTCAGCACTGCTTCATCAAGCCAATACAATGCATTAGCCAGTGCTGATTGGCCAGAGTACGGAATTCGGCCAATCAGCGCTGGCTCTTCTGGAGGAGGCGGAGTCTAAGGTCGGACCTGAATGGAGACTGGTGTGGAGCGATCTTAGACTCCGCCTCCTCCAGCAGAGCCAGCGCTGATTGGCCGAATTCCGTACTCTGGCCAATCAGCACTGGCTAATGCATTGTATTGGCGTGATGAAGCAGTGCTGAATGTGTGTGCTTAGCACACACATTCAGCTCTACTTCATCGGGCTAATAGAATGCATTGGCCAGCGCTGATTGGTCGAGTTCCGTACTCTGGCCAATCAGCGCTGGCCAATGCATTCTATTAGCCCGATGAAGTAGAGCTGAATGTGTGTGCTTAGCACACACATTCAGCTCTACTTCATCAGGCTAATAGAATACATTGGCCAATCAGCGCTGGCCAATGCATTCTATTAGCTTGATGAAGCAGAGTGTGCACAAGGGTTCAAGCGCACCCTCGGCTCTGATGTAGCAGAGCTGAGGGTGCACAAGGGTTCAAGTGCACCCTCGGCTCTCCTACATCAGAGCCGAGGGTGCGCTTGAACCCTTGTGCACACTCTGCTTCATCAAGCTAATAGAATGCATTGGCCAGCACTGATTGGCCAGAGTACGGAATTCGGCCAATCAGCGCTGGCCAATGCATCCCTATGGGAAAAAGTTTATCTCACAAAAATCACAATTACACACCCGATAGAGCCCCAAAAAGTTATTTTTAATAACATTCCCCCCTAAATAAAGGTTATCCCTAGCTATCCCTGCCTGTACAGCTATCCCTGTCTCATAGTCACAAAGTTCACATTCTCATATGACCCGGATTTGAAATCCACTATTCGTCTAAAATGGAGGTCACCTGATTTCGGCAGCCAATGACTTTTTCCAATTTTTTTCAATGCCCCCAGTGTCGTAGTTCCTGTCCCACCTCCCCTGCGCTGTTATTGGTGCAAAAAAGGCGCCAGGGAAGGTGGGAGGGGAATCGAATTTTGGCGCACTTTACCACGTGGTGTTCGATTCGATTCGAACATGGCGAACACCCTGATATCCGATCGAACATGTGTTCGATAGAACACTGTTCGCTCATCTCTAGTAGGCAGTGTATAAATACCAGTATCTTGAATTTTGACCTCTGACATCCAAGCTGTTGGTACCAGTATCCTCAATATCAGCGCACCTTCCTTTACTTTGTATATGGGTACGTAGATTTTGGCTCTCGTGCTATGTATTGAGAAATCTGATGCCATATCTTATATTGTGTATGTTTTTCTAGCTTAAATGTGGCAGTTTTAAACTTCTAAGTAAAGCTTAAGATTTATGATGGACTTATTCCTGTGATTATGCTTTGGCCGTGATAGATAGCTCTAGGGTCAGACTAAAAGTTTTCTTCTTTGTATTATCTCCCTCCTCTCTTCTCCACCTCCCCTCTCCATAGACTTGTATAGACATGAGTCATTTCAGTCATGAGGTATACTACAAAGTTTCCGGGAATCAATATTCATTTATGCTATGAAAAAAAAGAACCATAAAGAGATAAAGCTAAAAGTCCAGCACCAGTGGTTAAAATCAATTTTATTTAGCTCAGAAGCTGCTGAACATGTTACTTTTAAAGTAAAGAAATAAAGTGGATATTAAACACTGGAGACTTTCAACTTTATATCTTTCTGGAACTGTTTACATATCTCATGGTTAAGGATTAATGGGATTTTAATGGCGCATAGTCAGGTTTAAGACATAGGATTGAATGAGGTGTACATACGGCCCTGCAACAAATTTATGGTAAAGCAAGATTCTACATTTTGCTAGTTGAAGTGTCATAAGTGTCATAAAGTGCCATATACTGGTAACTGTCCTTAAAAACTAGAGTTCTGTACTTAAATGCCAATATTCAGACAGTTCTTCCAATCCAGTTGTTAAAAATACAACCAAAGTGAGTTGGTAAGTAAATACAAGCAGTGAGGGGTAAGTGTTAGTGCAGAATTTACCTGTCTGCCCGGGTCCTCCTGCTCCTTCCTCCTTCAAGCACACATGATGTCACAGCAATGTGCCCGAGGCAGAGTAGGAGCGCGGCCAGGAACAAGCAGAGAGGTAAGTATTATATTGAAACACTGAGTGGGGGCACTGTTTGGGGACACTGTGAGGGAGACATTATATTGTATTGAGGTCACTATGTGGGACAATTATATTGTATGGGGGCCATTATACTGAATAGGGGGCCGTGATAGGGACATTAGGCTGGGGGGGGGGCATTAGGAGGGAATATAAGTACACAAGATTTTGAGGTGTGTTCTGTTGATTTGGTTCATTCATTTTTTTCCCCCTGACGAAGCCACGGTAGTGGCGAAACGCGCGTCGGGGCGCGTTCACTACATGAAGGTCCACCCATAGGTAATTTATTACTTGGTATCATGTTATTTCACAGAATATTTGCACTTTAAAAAACTATGTATGTTATATATGCACTTTAGAAACTATGGATGTTTTACATATCCTTATATACTGTATATGTAATGTAAGTGTCATTTATTCATCATCAACCATTAGTATTCCATCTTGGGCCTTCATTGTTCTGTTTGGTTGTATCACCCCATTCATTATTTCTTATATATGTTTTAAAATGTATTTAAATAAAGCTTTATATATTTTTTGCTAAACATTTTCTGTGGCAGTGCGCTTTTTTAGCATAGTGTTCTCTTGGTTCATTCATCGCAGACTATTCAGAAAGTTATAGCTGTGTTAGTAAATCCATCTATCAATATAGCACCTGCGAGGGGTCCTACAGTCCAGACTCCTGCAGAGCTGCCTATCCAGAACAGTAAGATGATTGGTAACATGCCGGGAGTCATGCTGCTCACTCATTGTACAATGTGCATGGTGAGTTTAGGTACTGTAGCAGAATACATACAACAGATGAGAAGCATGGTTCTTAGCATGTTAACATTACCAGACACCGTGTTGTCCTGATCCTAATGGGTCCCGGTGAAACCGGCTTTTTTAACCGGACACAAAGTCAGACATGTAGGACTTTGTGCCGTTAAAAAAAAAACGGTTTTGCCGCAGACAGGCAGAAGACGCTCACGGGCGGTCACTTTACAAACCCATTGAAGCTAATGGGTTTGAAAACTGACCGCAGGTTTCCGTCCCCTGTCCAGTTTCTCTCGGCAGAAGACAGAAACCCGAAAGCGGAGACTGGGCAAAGGTGTGAACCCGCCCAAAGCTTTGTGCCATTTTACCTAATTGTTGTAAAAGCTTTACTATATTTTGAATCTGAAGCTCCTTAAAACATTAATCTCAGCAGGCATTTATGCATAACCCAAATCTAGGATCCAACCCTATTCAGAGGAAGGAGGTCTCCCCAAATACTCTCTACCTGGGGAGGGGGACACCGATTGCATCTCCCTGTTTAATGGAAAAGTGGCTGCGCACTTGACTCTCTATTCACTTTTATCAAAGTTACAGAAGTTGTACATGCTTCTTAATTGTGAATAACTCTTTAAGCTTCAGGTCTTTGGATGTACTTGTGTAGTAGGGAATGGTACTATACCCAAACTGTGTAAAATAAAAACTTCAAAAATCTAAAGAACTTCATGCTTTAATTTTATTGTTTCTAATTCCCAGAACATGAATATTTTTGACTTTCTTGAGCACAAATAACAATAAAATTTAATAATTGATGTCTTTTTTTCTGTTTTATTACACAGAGGAATGAATGAAATTTGTCTCAGGCAAAAAATAAATTAGTTGTCCTTCCAATGGTGATAAAAGACTACCACCTAGTGGCAGCATCTATGAATGGCATGCAACATACAATGAAAATGAAAGGCTAACAGCATTCTGTGTATATGTGGATTTCATTCCTCACTGCTGCTTCTGTTGTTACAGCTCATGCAGCCCTAGTTACTAAACCTGACTATGCCACATGAAAAACTCACTTACACTTGCCAATAATAATTATTTGTTGATCATTTTGATCCATTATAAAGATAACTGGTCAGCATTAGGACAGCTTTTTACTGGTATATTTGGCCCTTTTAATATGGACCACATGTAGCCCAGAAGGAACACTGAGCCAGGTCCACGATTTCCAAGCATCATAATGATCTACATGATTGTGATGTTTGGAGTCTGGTTCATGGTTTAGTGTTCGGCCCAGGAAATAGAGCTAACATCTTTTCCAGGTTTCATGGACTAAATACGTCCATGAAAAGCCAGCCTTAGGGCGCTATTAAATGTGTGAGGGTAGCTGCGGGCAACATTGGGGTCTACTGCTAATTGTTGGTCTGCAATTTGAAACAATAGCAAGATCAGTTGAGGCCCAACAATTAGCAATAAATTGCAAATGTTAACGTTGCATTTTAAGTGATCTACTGCAGCATAAATTTTGCGTGGTGGGAATCATACATAACATGTTAACTTTATTCCGCTAGTCAGTACGATTATATGATACCAAATGTATATAGGGTTTTTATGTCATACTCAGGCGTGCAACTAGCAAAGATTGAGCTTAACTTTTGAATTAGCCTCCCTTTTTCCCCCTTCCTCCAACCTTATAGCTCTCCCCTTTCCTGGTTCCCACACAGTATAACGTCCCATTTACAGAGGCTATACTGTCCCAAAGTGGCCTCGACACAGTATAATGTCCCATAGTGGCCCCTCCACACAGAATAATGTCCCATAGTGGCCCCTCCACACAGTATTATGTCCCATAGTGGCCACTGCACACAGTATAATGTTCCGTATCAGCCTCCATAGAGTATAATGTCCCACAGTGGCCCCTCCGCTCAGTATTATGTCCCATAATGGCCCCTCTACACAGTATTATATCCCACTATGGCCCCAACAGTGTTTGTTGTAGATGTTGCAAAAATTTTGCTTCAGCAGAACTTGAAATTTTTAGGGTACACCGCCTACAAACTATTATACTCTGGGGGGTTTTCAAACCCCAGAGTATAATGATTGAAGGCCCAGTTTAGGTGACAAACATAAAAACCAGTCACAGTAGTTTACCTCTTCTGGGCTCTGCTGCAATTTCCAGCTATTTTCGGTCCTGTTCAATGATGTCACAGACATGGGTAACACTGGTGTCATTATGCATCACAAGAGAGGAAGAAGAAAGCATGCTGTCACACCGGAGAGTTGAGTAACACTGTTTTTTATGTTCATTCACCTACCCATGGCATCCGATCACTATACATGGGGGTCTGAAGATAACCCACATCCACTTCCCCTTCTTCCCTCCAGGGGGCCCCAGTGACATATTATGAAATGCACGGGAGGCCTCCTGAAGGGAAGAAAGGGAAGTGGAGTTGACCATGAGCAGGAACACGAATCGAGTAAACAGAGTCCATTACCAGCTGGGGTTACTTCTTCACAATAAAATTACTTATCTGTCAAAAAGAATTTGTTTATTGCCACCATATTATGAAAGCCATAACTTTTTTCCATCATAGGATCTGTTCTAGAGTTTTTTTGGTTTTTTTTTTGCAGGATTGTTGTTTTTATTGGTACCATTTTGGGCTATATGTCACCTTTTGATAATTGTCTTTTTTTTTTTTTTTTTTTTTGAGGCAATGTGACCAAAAACAGCAATACTGTTGTTTTTTTTTCAGCATTCAGCATTGTTCTATTTTTTGGTATGGGTTATTACAGATGCATCAATTACAAATATGGCTATTTTTTATCATAAGGGGGAAACTTATATATAAGAGGGCTATTATTGTCAGGACCTGAGTTGTTTTATAAAATTGCTGTGTATTTTCTGGTGGTGTTTGTCTGGGGATTTGAGCTTTTGTGGCTCTCTGGTTGTTCTCTTTGCCACTGAGCTGTTGAGTTGGTGGTTGGGTGTCTGCTGAAGTGTCTACTTGAGCTGGCTTGGTGTCTCAGTACTGTAGATGCGAACTTCAGGTGTTTGACATTATCATCAACCTATCAAGTCTTTCCGGGGTCTGTATGAGGCTGACTGCTGGCTTCAGTTCTCGCTGGTTTTTGTTGTTACCAACCAGGATTCTTGGCCCAGTTTAGGAGGAGAGTTTTGTGGAAGTTGTATGGTCTCAGGAGCTGATTTGGAAGTGGTGTGAGTTTTGTCTTGTGTGAGAGTCTGTCTACACTAAACATTTTTACTCAACCCTTTTGATCCTTTTGAATCCTGCATTTCTGGCTGCCTGACACTGTTTTGGTATTAGTGAGATTTTGTTTAGGGCTTCAGGTTTATTTTGCCCCTGTTCTTTGATACCCTTTCCTCACTACTCCACTTTTTCCCTCCTCAAACTCCTGTTGTGTGTTTATGGTTGTGCTGTGCCTGTTAGTTCTCCAGCACATCCCATCCTAGTTTTTACCGTTCGCAGCTGCACCTATTCTTAGTTAGGGGTGACCGCCTCTAGTATCCCAGTCCCTAGCCTCTTTCAGATATCATCCTACCTGTCTGTTAGGTCTCCGCGTTTAGAGAGCTAGTAGTTGTCGAGGGCAAGTTTAGCTTGGGTACAGCTGACCAACACGCTCAGGCAGGTCCTAGTCAGTCATCATAGCGCCAGGGACAGCGTTCCTATCCCATTCCCATAGAGGTGCTAGCAGCATTCGGTATCGCGGTTGCTCGGGCAGTGACAAAACCTTGAGAATTATAAGGTGGGAACTATTATATGTAAGAGTGGCTATTTTAATGGGGAGACTGTTATAAAAAAGGGGGAACTATTTAGAAGGGGTGATATTATAATAAGTAGATAGTAAAATATATTATAATAACATAAGAGGGAACTATTATTCATTTGAAAGGGGGGAACTGTAATATATATATATATATATATATATATATATATATATATATATATATATATACATGCGCTGTGATGTCATGTGTGTTATGGTCAGTCTATGGTAGAGCAGTGTCTTTTTAGCTCCCTGCTCTTTTTTTCAACTGAACTAGTATTGATGTGAACAGCACAGTACGCTGATACAGCTGTGGAGCTCCCCAGTTATCAGGCTGAAAGCCTGATGTTCTCTATCCCAGGGACCCTTTGGGGGATGGAGGCTCTGCCTATGGCCACAGAAGATCTCTAGTTAGTTCTCCAAGATGTTTGGAACAACCTTCCTGCAAAGTTTCTTCGAAAACTGTGTACGAGTGTATCTAGAAGGATGGCCCACCAAATATTGATTTGATTTAGGTTTTGTTCATTCAAAAAAGTAGACTATTAACATTTTTTTTGTTTGTTTTTTAATGCATTCTTACTTTGCAACATTTTTCCTAAAACATTTGCATTTGAGATGAGCGACTACTATTCAAAACTCTCGTTTCGAATAGCACGCACCCATAGGAATGAATGGAAGCGCCCGGCACACAGACTTTGCTAGCGGCCGGCCGCTTAACCCCCTGTGTGCCATCCACTTCTATTCATCCTTATGGGTGCGTGCTATTCGAAACGGCCATTTCAAATAGTACTCACTTATCTCTAATTTGCACAGCAGTGTAGATCTCAATAGCAGCCTGTTCATTCTGTGTTGTCAGGAGATTTGCTTCCTGCTCTAGTCTATTTGGCATAAACTCCTTCATTCCTAATGTCAGGAGGGTGACAGAGCACTGCTGAGCATACTGGAGAACTTCCTGTTCTATGTTCACATCTGCACCAGAGTCTTTGTTATTGAAAAATATAAAACTTTCTTCCTGTCGCCATACTGTTACCCATAGCTTTTTTATATTTCTATGTACGTTACTGTGTAAGGGCTCTTTTTTAGCTGGACAGATTGTAGTTTTTATTCATAATAACTTTTTGAAACCTGCGGTGGTTTGATCGCTATGTGTTCAATTCTTTTTTTGTGTGGACAAAAAAAAAATATGGCAATTTGCATGCTTTGATTTTTTTTCCCCACTACACTGTTCACCATATCATTATAATTTTATAGTTCAGTCATTTTTGGATTAGGTATCCCCCTAATTTGTTTATATTAATTGTTGTTTGTTTATTTTTATGTGTAACATAGGGAAGGCAGATGATTTAAACGTTCATATTTTTTTTTACTTATTCTTGTACTTTTTGAAACATTTATTTTTTTTATTTTTTTTAAGACCCTTAGGGTACTTGTACTTGCTAAGCTGTGAGGTTCTTCTAATCCAGGCTCATTATTGTAAAACCGCATGGCAGCGCTTCACCTTACATGCATGATACGAGTACGGAGAAGGAGGATTGGAAGCAACATCTTGCCCAGAGGCGGGTGATGGTGGGAAATGGTCCAGTGAGGAGGATACAGAGGATTTGGATGGGCCCTGCATGGTGTATGAATTGGGCCTGCACAAACGGGTTTGTGTTTCTAGACTGTGGTAGCTAATGGTCAAAACATTCACCTAGTGGGCTTTGAAATACATGTATCCTATTAATATTATAAATGTGAAAGTTTGTGAGTTTATGGGTTTGTGAGTTTGTGTGTTTGGATGTTCGGATGTTTGTTCCTCAATCACGCAAAACCCGCTCCACCGATTTGGCTGAAAGTTTCCACAAACATAGATAATACACCCGATTGCGCATTAGGCTACTTTTCGTCACAATAGCACACATACGTTTGTGCCAGAACCGCCCCAAAACCCAAACTCACACCACCATCTCTGCAATCTCACACACTTTGGACCATAGCAAGCCACAAAATACATATTGCCCTCTACAGCCTAGCCCCTAACCCCACACAATCTCATATACATATACTTTACCACTTTGCCCCTCACCTTAACGATACTCCAGGAGGCTCTCTTTAACGCTCCGGAGCAGCCATGTTTGCCCTCCCCACCGCTCTGACAATCCACGACACCGCTCACCCATGTAAATACCCCTAGGCGGTCTAATAAATGCAAAAACAAAAACAAAAAAAAAGGAAAAAAAAATAAAATACAAAATAAAAAGTATTACAAATTCAAATCCCCCCCCCCTTTCCCTAGAACACATATAAAAGTAGTTAAATACTGTGAAACACATACATGTTAGGTATCACTGTGTCCGAAATCGCCCGCTCTACTAAGCTATACAAATATTTTGCCTGGACGCTTAACGCCGTAGCGGCAAACATACTGAAAAGTCCAAAAACGCTGTTTTTTCACTATTTTCATTATCATACAAATATCAATCAAAAGTGATCAAACCAATAGCATTTCCCGAAAATGCAACAACTACAAACTACACCCGACCCTGCAAAAAAAGACATCCCCCGACACAAGACAAATAAAAAAGTGACTGCTGTCAGAATATGGCAAATTTTACAAACAAAAAAATGTCAACAAACTACTGGCAGAAAATAACAAGTCATACAATGTCGTATATCGAGGTATATTAACTTCAAATAACTCGGTCCCAAAGACACTATGTACAGTTTATACCAACACCGTATAGCAGCTCAAATACAAATTACATTCAACACAAAAGTCTCACGTATTCTCAGAATTACAGGAAAAACAAGATACAAAGTTACATTTCATATCCCATACCTTATACACAGTACGAAAACCTTACCCGCACCTGTATATACCCACTTCTACAATCACCGCAGACGAAGTCGCAGGTACCAGCTAGTTGTCTATAATTGTTGCCTCACATGCAGTGCATAAATTGGGATAAAATACCCTGACTGACTGATCTTTCCAGACCCCAGAGAATAATAATCGGAGACCCAGGGGATGATACAAATATAAAAAACAATGTTACTTACCTTTCCCTGGCTCCAGCGCACTCCCCGCAGCTGTCGGCCATCTTCAATGATGTACGGGAAGTCATGTGAGCAGGGGTTTGTGTCGCAACGCATAAGAATGCAAGCCCCAGCCCATGTGAAGTCCGGGATGTCACCAAGTAGGTCTGAAGCCTTCCGGATCCAGGGGAGCTAAGTAACATTGTTTTTTATTTTCCGCATTGCAGTTCAGACATTTTCTTAATTTATACGCTTTTTAATTATGCTGAAACTGAGTTCTGTTGCGTTCCAGCCCAATTTAACCACTGTTCACGTGTCAGTGGTAACATGCACCTTTCCCTGGACATATGCAAGGAAAGGCCCACATTCTCGGAAAGACATGGTGATACAAACCAGGAACAGCTTTCTTAGAGAAATAATGGCAGCTAGGTATCCTCAGTTGGGGTTGAGTGAATGCCATCAGTTGGCAAAATGCAGTGAAATCCACTGTGGTACAGAAGCGACTGCTCTGTCAGGGCTCGTTCACATCTGCGCCCGGGATTCTGTTCTGCAGGTTTCCGTTTCCTGCACAAAACTGGGCAGGAGACGGAAACCTGGCGGCATCTTTCAAACCCATTCATTTGGGCGAAACCGTTTTTTTTTAAAACTGGACACAGAGTCGGACATGCAGTACTCTGTATCCGGTTTAAAAGAAAACAGTTTTGCCGCGGAGAACATAAAACGCTCACCAGCACCCACGGCTGGACTTGGCATGACAAGTTTCTGCATGCAGAAGACGGAAACCTGAAAACGGAGTGCCAAACGCTGGTGTGAACCCAGCGTCAGTAACTTGGTCAGTTGCGAGTGAAGTTTAAGTTTCAGAACTGCTGGATGCAGGGGCGTAACTACCATAGAGGCAGCGGAGGCGGCTGCCACAGGGCCATTAGGGGGCCGCAGTTTTTGTTTTGTTTTTTAATTGGCCGTTACGGGCCCTATTTACTTGCCGATCCTGGACATAATACTGTGTGCAGGGGCCACTATTGGGTATAATACTGTGTGCAGGGGCCACTATGGGGGATAATACTGTGTGCAGGGGCCACTATGGGACATAATACTGTGTGCAGGGGCCACTATGGGACATAATACTGTGTGCAGGGGCCACTATGGGACATAATACTGTGTGCAGGGGCCACTATGGGACATAATACTGTGTGCAGGGGCCACTAATGGACATAATACAGTGTGCAGGGGCCACTATGGGACATAATGCTGTGTGCAGGGGCCACTATGGGACATAATGCTGTGTGCAGGGGCCACTAATGGACATAATACTGTGTGCAGGGGCCACTAATGGACATAATACTGTGTGCAGGGGCCACTAATGGACATAATACTGTGTGCAGGGGCCACTATTGGACATAATACTGTGTGCAGGGCTTAATAAGGGACATAATAGAGTGCGGAGGAGGGGGTCGTTCGAGGTCTTCGGCGTTGGTGGTGGTGGTGGGGGGGGGGTTGTGGCCCATGTCAAAAGTTCGCCACAGGGCCCCGCCATTCCTAGTTACGCCACTGGCTGGATGACTGGCTGCATTTTGCTGTTTTTCGATGACTGACATTGACGAGGAAGAGAAGGAGGAGTAGGAGAAACAGTTGGTGATGATGATAGTGATAATAATATGCCAGGTGTAGATGTGACCACACTACAAGGAAGATCACAAGGAGAAGAAGTAGATCATTCTTACTCATCTACCCTGCCAGTGCCAAGCGTATTTTGCCAAACAAGAAAGTGATGCCTTTTTGTGGGAAGATGTCATTCCTACATTTGTTCCTGCATAGTCACAGCTAAGTTTCTGCTTGTAGCTCTTGCACATCATCATAGATTTATCATTTTGAAAAGTACAAAAAAAAAAACCCACACAAGAGATGCCGGTGAAACATGTCTGCCTGCTCTACCACCACCAGTGCTACCACCCACACCCCGAGAGCTTCCCCTAAGTCTGCCCCAAGCAGGCTTTTATGACTATTGGACTTGTGCAGTAGTTGAAATAATTACTATCAACAATCCCACTTCACGCTTCATCTGAAGTTACCTTGACCCAGTTGCCAGGTCCTATCCACAAAAAATCATCGTTGACAATGTCATCATCAATTTCTCTGCTTTTTCTGACACATCATGGCCATGGGATTCCTGCACATTCTCAGATTTCAATTTCAGATTCTCCCTACCAGCATGACTATCAGTAATAGTACCCAGGGCCGCCATCAGGAATTTTGGGGCCCCATACAGCCTAAGCGTCTGCCCCCCCCCCCCCCCGCTGCCGCCATTTTAAAACTACTTTATTTTGCAACATACCAATTCTGTATTACATTTACCTTTATTTAGCAGCTTTACAAGGCTTAATCAGGCCCCAGTTCCCTCTCCGCAGTGCCACACACCCGATGCCCCAACAATCCCCCTTCCCCAACCCCCCGTCCACCTTCTAACATCTTTCCATTGCCCCCTGTACCCATACCTCCCAACTTTTGAAGAACCAAAAGAGGGACAAAATGTGCGGCGCGCTTTGCGCGCCGCGGCAAATTTAGCCCCACCCACCGTTATGTTGACTCCACCCATTCTCATAAATTTTTCATGTGCCCGCACACAGTATAATCCTCCTACAGTCACCCGTACATTATATGTCCCCCCTCTATCCCCCCCCCAGCTTCATATACACCCTTCATCTGCACCCAGATTCATGTCCGCCCATCCATTTCTGCCCCCAGATTCATGTCCCCTCCATCTCTGCCCCCAGATTCATGTCCCCTCCATCTCTGCCCCCAGATTCATGTCCCCTCCATCTCTGCCCCCAGTTTCATGTCCCCTCCATCTCTACCCCCAGATTCATGCCCTCCATCTCTGCCCCCATATTCATGTCCCCTCCATCTCTGCCCCCATATTCAAGTCCCCTCCATCTCTGCCCCCATATTCATGTCCCCTCCATCTCTGCCCCCATATTCATGTCCCTCCATCTCTGCCCCCATTGTCATGCCGTCCTCTCCATCTCTGCCCCCATATTCATGTCCCCTTCATCTCTGCCCCCATATTCATGTCCCTCCATCTCTGCCCCCATTGTCATGCCGTCCTCTCCATCTCTGCCCCCATATTCATGACCCCTCCATCTCTGCCCCCATTGTCATGCCGTCCTCTCCATCTCTGCCCCCAGTGTCATGCCGTCCTCTCTCTGCCCCCAGTTTCATGTTCCACATTACACTGACTGACTTACCTTCTCCTTCGTTCACTCGCAGCTCTCTGCGCGTCTCTCTCTCACTGGCGCACAGTTATAGACGCGATGTGACGTCATCACATCGCGTCTACAAGCCAGTAGCGGAGGCGGCAAAGCGAGGAGCTGACACAGGTCAGCTCCTCGCTTCAGCCGCATATGTGACAGCGAGAGAGGCACGCAGCGGTGAAGCAAGGAGCTGACCTGTGTCAGCTCCTCGCTTCGCCGCCGGCTACTGGCTTGTAGACTCGATGGCTGAAGCGAGGAGCTGACACAGGTCAGCTCCTCGCTTCAGCCGCATATGTGACAGCGAGAGAGGCACGCAGCGGCGAAGCAAGGAGCTGACCTGTGTCAGCTCCTCGCTTCGCCGCCGGCTACTGGCTTGTAGACTTGATGGCTGAAGCGAGGAGCTGACCTGTGTCAGCTCCTCGCTTCGCCGCTGCCGCCGGCTACTGGCTTTTAGACGTGATGTGATCACTTGTGTCAGCTCCTCGCTTCAGCTGCATATGTGTCAGGGAGAGAGGCGCGCAGCGGCGAAGCGAGAAGCTGACCTGTGTCAGCTCCTTGCTTCAGCCGCGTATGTCTTCAACTCAGATCTGCGTCCTCTGGATGCAGATCTGAGTTGAAATAGGACATACACAATGACTGCTACGGGCGCCAGGGGGCCGGCACACGGTGGCTGGCCAAAACCGGCCCCCCCATTTTTCAATTTGGCCGGGCCCCTGACGCCAGTACCAGTGGTACTGGCCTATCGGCGGCCCTGATAGTACCACACCCCTTGCCACTACTACCTCCACCCCTTCCCCCCCCCAATTATGTCTTCCTCCTCTAGAGCGTACAATGCTGACTCTTCTCATCCAGTTCATCATGCAAAAAAATGTCCTGTTAAGAGCATGTCTTAGATCTGGTTCACATCTGCGTTCGGTATTATAGTCTATGGGGTCTGTGTGCTTTCATGTGCTTTTTAATGCACTCGGTATTCCATTCAATTGCAATGTCCTCCTTAATGTGTTATGATATAAACTGTGATGGCAAAGCTTTGCTCTGGAAGTTCTCCACACAGATAGGATAATGCAGATGTCCAGCAGTAACTTATCTTAATGCTCAGCTCACTGTTACATTAGCTCTGGTCAGAGCTGGTTAGTTTTTTCACCTCTGAGGGGGGATTTCTGTGGCTTAATAGCAAGTGTCTCAAAAACAAAATAAAGGAGGCTTTATCTCTGGGGTTACCTTAGGTAAAATGGTGACTGCTCTCTCACTGTACCTCAGATGACACTGTTGGAGCCTCACTTGCTCTTATTGCTCTCTCTGCTTCAAGTGAAATGGAGGGGTCTTTTCTCTTTCCCCTCAGATATGATAAAACAGTCTCTTCAAATCTGCTCCAAGCTTAGATAGAGGATTCTTCCTTCTTTATCCCTAACTCTTTCTCACAGCTCTGCCATTGCAGTCTCCTCTCCTTTTTCCCCGCCTCCACCTACTTCCTTTCTCTGCTAGTTTATTTAAAGTGAACATTTTACAAATAAAGTTCTTTTTCTTTATCGACTGTTTATGGTGAGAGCAGCCTGCAAATAGAACATGATGACAGACAGGCCTGGGAGTCTTGAAAATGCTCCCAGCTATCATGGTCATGGGACACCCATGTGCTGTCGGTAAAGTGGCGCCTTGGTCAGCTTTGACCGGGACGCCCGGGGGGTTAATGCTAACACTGATCACGGGAATTAGCACCAGGTCTCTGCTGTATTACAGCAGAGACCCGGTGGCTATGGCAACTGCTCAGCTCCTTTGAGTGGCCGGCATGTTTAAATACCCCATATCTTTTATACTATTACGGTGGATGTCGGGAAAGGGTTAATTGACAAAGATTTTTTTTTTCAGATTAGCAAAGGTGGAATCAATGTTTTGTTCTTAGAACAACAGTTTCTATGTATATAATGAGAAAATTTTAAACTCTTGCCCAAAAAACCCTTAACAAAATGTTGTTTTTTTTTACATACAGTGTCAGAATTGTTGCCAATCACTATTATATTTAAGCTGTAAAAAGACTAAAAAAAAACAGGAAAAGGAAAGGGAGGATGAAACAATTGTGCAAGTACTAACAATAATAATGTTGATGGCAACACCAACGTTACTTCTGGTCTCGACAGTGTTATCGTATTTCCTGAGAAAAAATACGTTTTTGAAAGCAGTGAAACACAAATGTTTAGTCAGGGTTCTATGTTTTCTTCCTCCGTTGTCTTTCTGTACTGTCAACCATGTAGTCATATGGTATCTGCTGAGATATATCTCAAAGCCCAAGACATCCTCTTCTTGATGAGTTGGATGAGAACTGCCATTGTTTTTTTGGATGTAAAGGAGGTAGAGGTGAAAGACATGTGAGGTACTAGTGGCAGGGGGTATTCTACTATAGTGGTGCTGATAGGGGTACTAGGGGGAAATCTGATAGGAAGTGTGAGGGCATAAAGGAATCCTATTGCCATGATGAGTCACAAAAAGTAGTGAAGATGATATTAGTGAATCCAATGATGATTCTATAGCATATAAGACCTGGCAACCAGATCAGGGTGACATCAGAAAAAGAGGGTGGTGGCAACTGCAATAGTAAGCCCCAACATTCAAAATACCTGCCTGAGGTAAATCTAAGGCAAGCTCAGGAGGTAGTGGCAATGGGAGACATGTTTCCACTGCTGCTGGTATTGGTGGCATCAAGTACGTCATCTCCTGCATGGGAATTTTTTTGTACATTACCAAATGACAAATCGATGCAAGATCTGTAGGCATTTAGTTAGCCATAAGCGTTCAGGCACGCATGTAGGATTTAGGTCTATCTGTACTCACATGAAATGGCCTCACCAGCTCATTTGACAAAATGGAATTGGCAGTGCCACCAAGTGAGCAAAACCATTCTATTCCTTCTCCCCATGATAATTTTTGTAGGCAGGCCACATCCACTTGTAGCACATGGTCAGCATCATTATCATCTCCATCTACTTCTCCTCATCCACACCAACATCAGTCATCATCCATAAAGGAATGTGTGTCCAGAAAACAGTAAACTGGCTCTTCTGCAATGTTAACTCCCACCTGGTCAAGATACTGGGGGTGCGCTTGCTGCCGTGCAATCCCTAGGAAAACTGTCCTTGCTTGATCTTGCCATGAGAGCCTCTCCTTGTAAATTTCTATGTGGGAAAAGGTGCATGTCAATACTTACAGCAGCAATTCTGGGCATGGATAATACATAGCTTTCATGGCCAACAGGGTCAATGTTTTGAACGTCAGAAGCCAGTCTAGAAACACAGCATGGCCCAATGCTTTCTAGTACGGACATCACTTCATGGGTGCAAGGCAGAATAGGCCATCAGTATTAGATCTGTGGGGGTCTGACACCCAGGACCCCCACAGATCATTGGTACTCATATAATGCTGGAGTTTGTACGGCAAATGTAAGTACTGCAGAACTGAACTAATATTGATCGCCACTCCTAGGCATAGACAGTTTATCTTTTAACAGTTTAATAACTCTACCCTAAATTGCATACCATTGTAATATAAAAAATACATCTCAGAATAAAAGGTGTACGAAATAGAAAGGTATATAAAAGACATATATAATGAGATAAGATGATCCTTTAATAGCACCGCAGTGGGGAAATTTCAGTATGTTACAGCAGCATAGTAATACAGTAACAGGATAATACACAGTAATATATTACGGAAGTAGACACACATATGCTGAGAAGAGAAGATATACTAGGAGTCCATAGCAGCTAAGGAAGAGAAGAAAGAAAGAAGGAAGACTTCATAATCATTTAGTTTTCTGTGCGGAGTGATCTTCACTTGGTCTGATGTAGATTATGTAGCCTGATTGCGGTTGGGAGGAAGGACTTTACCCCAGTGAGTGCTGTATAAGATAGGGAACAAAGTTGCAATAATGAACCACTTCTACCTACTCTCCAGCAGTCTGGTACCTGACCTTTGTCCTCACAATCACTTGAGCTTGCTTGGGCTTTGTTGTCCATAGTAACCAATCAGAGTTCAGCTTTCATTTTTTTAAACTGCTGAGGGAAATCTAAAGCTGTGTCTGGGATAAATCGATATCCCTACACTAATCTAAACACCCTCCCCTGCCAGACAAATTGTTCTTCAAGATGCTACTATTAATTATTCTTTACAATGTACTGGGAATGGGGTGGATTTGAAGAAAAAATGCATTTGTGCGGCTTTCTTACGGGCTTCATTTTTACAACGTTCATTATGCAGCCAAAATGACATGTCATCTGTATTCTATGTTTTGGTACAATTTCGGGGATACCAAATTTATATGGTTTTATTTACATTTTAACCCCTTAACCAAAATCCAAAAATGTGCCAAAAAGTTTTTATTCTAAAAATCGCCATTTTCTGACACCTGTAACTTATACTTCCATGTAGGGGGCTGTATAGGGTGTCTCTTTTTTGTGAGACCAGGTGTACTTTTTAGTTATACCATTTTGGAGAATTGCTATTGTCTTGATCACATTTTATTAAAATTTTTATCAGATTCAAAACCGGTGTTTGGCACTTTTGATTTTTTTTTTGTCTCATTACAGTGTTTACCGTATAGGAAAAATATTTTTATAGATTTGTAGACTGGGCGTTTTCAGACACAGGGATACCTAATGTGTAGGTATTTCACAGTATTTAAGTTCTTTTATATGTGTTCTAGAGAAAGAGGGGTGATTTTTACTTTTTTTTTTAATTATGCATTTATTAGACCCCCGCGGGGTCTTGAAACTGAGGGAGTCTGATCACTAATGCAATGCATTACAGTGCTAATGTATTGTAAAATTTTGCAAAAAAACAGCAGTTCTATTGCAGGCAACATAGAGTAGCCTGCCTTACAATCTATTGAATGACAGGCCTGGGAGCCTTCACAAGGCTCCTGGCTGTTATGACAACGGGATGTCAGTCCCGGAGCTTGCTCGGATTGATGGCAGACCATGGGAAAATGGCGGTGGCCACGCGACACCAGTAAAATGGCGCCTCGGTTGGCACCACATTGCGACGCTACATTGTGCTTGTTCACACCTGCACCTTGCTGTGTGCTCAAGCAGCTTTATGCCCACATGTATGACACTGTTGTACCCAGGATAACATACTTAAAGGGGTTGTCTGGGATAAAAACTAATCCCTAAACTAATCTAAACACTTTCCCTCCACCTACTTTCTAAATAACATAATTTATTAACAATGTATATTTACCCATATCCCTGGGGCGGTCACGTGACAGCCCAAGGGACTTTTTCTGGATGTCCGGTTGACTGGTGCCAGTCTTTCCCCGTTTCCGGAAATGAAATGTCACTACTATGCGCTTCCTCTCTCTCTCCCTTCCTCCTCTCTCTCCAACAACCCTCCCTGTCTTTCTAGCTATCCCATCCTTCCCTACCTATTCAGCTGAACCCCCGACCGTATTATATATTTACCTCTCTTCCTTCCAGTGAATGGGGGGGGGGGCCCCCATTCACTGGAAGGAAGAGAGGTAAATATATAATACGGTCGGGGGTTCAGCTGAATAGGTAGGGAAGGATGGGATAGCTAGAAAGACAGGGAGGGTTGTTGGAGAGAGAGAGAGAGAGAGGAAGGGGGGAGTGAGGTGAGAGGTAGCTAATGTGGAAGTTACATAGCAGGAAGTTGTCCACTTAAACAAATGCAGAAAATACCAGGAGCTGCCAGAGACAACCAGAAATCACTAAAAAGATGGCTAAAGATATATGGGTGCATTTATTAACCCATTAATAGCAATAACAGATGTTTTTTAACAAAACATTTTTTGCTTGGAAAACCCCTTTAACTACGTCATATATGGGTATAAACTGCTGTTTGGGTACATAGCCAGATGGAGAAGGGAAGTTGCACTATCTGGTTTTTAGAGTACAATTTGGTTCTGGGAAATTGCCAGCATAGTGGAACCTGTAGGCATGTTACCCCATTTTGGAAACTACACTCCTCAAGGGATTTATCAAAGAGCATAGCGAGCATTGCTAAACTTTCAGTGTAGCATTAATTTAGTTTTCAAAAATTAATGTTCAGCATTAGAGATGAGCGAACACTATTCGAAACGGCCGTTTCGAATAGCACACCCCCTTAGGAGTGAATGGAAGTGGCCAGCACGCAGACTTTGCCGGCAGCCTGCCGCTTAACTCCCCGTGTCTGGCTGCGTCCATTCATTCCTATGGGTGTGTGCTATTCGAAACGGAAGTTTCGAATAGTGTGTGCTCATCTCTATTCAGCACTTAAGCGAGTATCCAATGTACAACAGCTGTGGAGCATTTGTCTCTGTTCCCGGGGCAAAATATTATATACTGAAATTACGTATTTCTGGAAAAATATGCTGTGAATTCATTTGGAAAATAAATTTCTCCAACACTTGGGAGTTTAAAATGCTTACCATACCCCTCGATAAATTCCTTCAGGGGTGTAGCCTCCAAAAAGTGGTCATGTGTCAAGGAATTCCACTTTACTGGCATTCCGGGGCTTTGCAAAAGTAACATGGCGTCCTAAGACTAAACTGTCTAAATCTATGATCCTAAAACCAAATATTGCTCCTTCACTACTGTACCTGACTGTGTGCCCAAACAACAGTTTGTAGCCACATATAACAGTGTCCTACCTACTGGACATAAACTGCAATTTGGGCACATAGCAGGGTACAGATGTAAATGATCGCTATATGGCATTTGGAGAGAAGATTTAGATGTTTGTTATTTAGATGCCATGTCATGCTTGCAGAGCCCTTGTGGTGCCAATAAAGTGGAATCCCCTAGAGAGTGTCCCATTTTAAGTGTAATAAAGTTTTATTGAATTTCTATATAACAGAACAATAATAGAACATCTCATACAGGAAAGTGCAAAAATCTTGCCAGTGCGTAGGCAAACTATCAAATCCAAGACCGGCAAGTCAAGGGAAAAACAAGTATGAAAACAATCAGGAAACAAAGCATGAGACAATAGAGAAACAAAGACACAGAAGGAAGGGGGGGGGATAGACCACAAAGGAGAAAATAAGAGGAAGGAGAGGGGGTGAGTCCGGGGGGGAGGGGTGCAGAAAGGCAACAGAGGGGAGTGTGGTCTATGAGAAGAGATTGGTAAACTCTGAAGATTCCTGGAACACAACCCACAGCCGCCAGAGGGCTTCAAACTTCAGAGGAGTCTGTGGAGTCCTCCGCAACCAAAACCTACAACCTCCTGATGTGAAGGAACTCCTACCACTCCATCAAACAGGGAGTTGTAGTGTGTCGCTAGTACCAACAAATAACCGTACTGGCAGCTGTGAGAAAATTACACAGGAGATCTCCCTTAACCTTGGATATCTTACCCAGGATGAAGGAGAGGAGAGCCAGTTAGGGAGAGGGAACCACAAGGCAACCGCTGACTATTGTGTATAGAGAGAACACGAAGGACCAAAAGGTGTGAATCTACCTGCACTCTAACCAAATGTGGAAGAGAGAGCCTACAGTGGAACCACAGCACCAACAATCATCAAAGACAGTAGGATAAAACTTGTGAAGAAGGTCTGGGCACCGGTACCAGCGGGTCAGGATCTTAAAACTTTTTTCCTGGACACAACAGGGCAGTGGTAATTTGGGAGCAAACAGGAAGGAACGAGCCCAATCAGCAGGAGAGAGATGCAAGCCGGGGTCTGTATTCCAAAGTCTGGTGTGAGGGGGAGGCCCTTGATGGCAGTCATTAGAAGGATGTCGTAGAGAAGTGAGAGGGCAGGTGTCGGGGCCTCGGTCTGGAGGAGGATACTCTTCAAGGCGGTGGGAGTAGAAGAGAGCAGGGGCATCAAGGTGAACGTGAGAAGAAAGGCAGTTATTTGGTTGTACTCCAGCCAGGAAAGAGAGGTGTCAGGAGAGGATACATGCAGCTGCGTGAGGGAGGGAAATGGTCTTGACCCAGCAACCTTATCATAGTCAGCGAATCGGTCCAGCACACGTAGTCCCAGACAGACAGGAAATGTGAGGAGAAAAGCAAGAGTCATGCTGAGGTCGAACGATAATTATCATTATAATGGGAGGGGATCCATGGCAAGGAAGGAAGGCGGACAGAGAGGAGATCTGCTTCTATGGACACCCATTGCTTATCCAGGGCCCTATATCACCAGTCAAAGAGACTCAACACGACAGCTTGTGCCGAATGAGGGTCTGAAATTTCAGTCTGCTGCAAAAGGGGTCCCAAACAAAACACCCAAATAGTGCCTGAAGGGTTAAAAAGTAGGTTTCCTCCAGGTACTCCAGTTTCCTCCCACACACCAAAGACATACTGATAGGGAATGTAGATTGTGAGCCCTATATGGGACAGTGACTGACAATATCTGTAAAGCACTTACTTATATGATGGCGCTATATAAGTAAGCATAATAAATAAACAAAAGTAGTGCCGTGGGCCTGGGATTGGTAGGGCCTGAAAAAGATAAAAACTGGGGACCTACATTCAATTTTAATTCATTAAAAAAACAGGACAAACCAAGGTACCATAGGACCTCAGATCGGTCGTGGTTTCTCCAGAAGAGGGGTGTAGTTTAGGTGGAATAAGTCAGAGGGGTCAATGGGGATCTGTATCCCTAGATATTTAATAGAGCAAGGCTCCCATTTATGTTATGACCCGGTCTTCGCTATCTCAGGTTGTTAGGTTCAGGTGTGGAGTGTCTGAATGGCATTCTGCACGTGAACTGTCTAATTTGCAGCAGGGGAATGTTCACACTGGGCATGTGGTCTCTGCAGTTGCACTCTTGCGTGGATCGTGCAATGAGCTGCACTGCTTGTTGCACAGTGTAGTCGCAGAGGAAAGCTTCAGAGTAGATTATATGGGTTAATCTTCAGTTTACTTCTCAGAACATGAGGTAACATCATCAGCATGTCCAGGGGTGAACCTTCCCCTTTCGCCGCCTGAGCTAACTGCAGAAAGCCTCCCCCCCCCCGCCGGGAGGAGGGGGCGGATCGGGGGCGTGGCCGGTGGATCGGGGGCGTGGCCAGGCGGATCGAGGGCGTGGTCGAGTGAAGGGGCGGGGCTTAGACCCGTTCGCCGGCAGAGAGTAGGCCCGGAGACTGCCTGCTCTCTGCCTGAGCGTGAGGGGAGGCTGCCGGAGCAGCGCTGCTCCAGTGGCCTCCCCAAACCACCGCTCGGTGATAAGCCAGTCCCGGACAGCTTGTCCTGGACTGGCTTAGGTTAGCAAAAATGCCGCCCTCCCTGAGGCCCTGGCATAGTGCCACCTGAAGCGCTTGCTTCAGGTCGCCTCATGGGAGGTGCGGCACTGAGCATGTCTATACAGCAATATACAAGAAGGAACACACACAGGAAAAAAAAGAACTTAACCATAGAAAGATGCAGCATGATGAGATATAGACAAATCTCCATAGCATATCATTACATGTATTCAGCACATAACAATAATAATATCGCCATCTAATGTCTGGACTCCAACACAGTATAACACAATAAGTCTATATCTGTTGCATATATGTATATACCAACACCCTTTCTCAACAATAAAGACTTATTCAGTCAAACTTAATTTCTTCATCAGTTTCTGATGTCTTTCAGCATTCAATGCCTTAGTAAGAATATTGGCTGTCATATCTTCAGTTAGACAATATTCTAACTTGAGCATTCCTTGCTCCTGGTAATCCCTCAAAAAAATGAAACTTTATTATATCAAACTTTTGTTTTTGGATTGACTCTTTCCATCTGAGCAAGAACAATACAACCTTGATTGTCTTCATACAACTTTGTTGGTTCCAACAGTTGTTGTCCTAAGTCTTTCAGTAGTTGTCTCAACCATAAGACTTCTTGAGCTGCTTGTGCTGCGGCAACATACTCCACTTCTGTTGTCGACAGTGTCACTATTGATTATTTTTTACTAGCCCAACTAATTGGTCCACCTGAGAGTAAGAAAATATAACCACTGGTAGATTTTCTGTCAAGTGTATCTCCAGCCCAGTCTTCATCCACGTATCCAGTTAAAATGCATTTGTCACTTGCAGGTAGTTTTAGTTTAACATTGATAGTTCCTTTCAAGTAACGTATTACTCTCTTCACGGCATTCCAGACCATTTTATTTGGTTTTGACACTTTTCTGCTCAAGATTCCTACTGCTGCTGCAATGTCTGGTCTTGTAACAGTCGCACAATACAGTAATTTTCCCATTGCCTTTCTGTACTGTTCGTTGTCTGGTAACATATTTTGTTCACTGTTTATCTCCTTCAGATAGTTGATTTCCATTGGAGACTTTATTGGTTTCGCATCTTTCAATCCAAATGTTTCAATAACATCTTGAATTATGTGACTTTAGTTAAAAAGATAACTTCCATCTTCTTCTCTTTCTATCTGTATCCCTAGGTACTGTTTCATATTTCCCAAATCTTTGATCTCAAAGTGTTGATCCAGAATTTTCAGTATTTCTGTTTCATCACTTTCTTTTTCAAAACAAACTAAAATATCGTCCACATATATTAGTACATAGATCCATCTGCCTCCCAGTTTCTTTGTGTATAGACACGGATCTGCTTTACTTCTTTGAAAATGTTCATTTGTGAGCACTTCTGTGACTTTATCATTCCTGACTTTAGCGGCTTGCTTTAAACCATAGATACTTTTCAGTAGCTTACAAACCATGTTTGGTTTTCTTTTATCTTTGTATCCTGGAGGTTGTTCCATGTAGATATCCTCTGCTAGATCTCCATTTAGGAACGCTGTCTTTACATCCAGATGTCTCAATTGCATTTGTTTTGTTGCTGCAACTGCAAACAAGGTTCTAATTGTAGTATGTTTGACGACTGGTGCATAAACTTCATCATAGTCTTCTCCATATTTCTGAGTATAACCTTTAGCTACGAGTCTTGCTCGATATCATTCAGCTGTGCCATCCGTTTGATATTTTACCTTAAAAACCCATTTACATCCTATAGTTTTTCTTCCTTCTGGTAATTCTGTCAGTGTCCAGGCCTTATTATCACGCATGGATTTCATTTCTGTTTCTGTTGCTTTTATCCATTTGTTAGCTTCTTCTTCTGAGAGTTTTCCCAAGATGTAGGTTCATATATCTTGTTTGTACTCGCCTTGTATGAAAGACGTACAGGTGATTTTCCCTTGTTCTCTCTTATTGAATGTCTTGGTTCATTGTTTGCCTGTTCTTGTATCTTTTTACTTTCAGAGTTTTGATTCTCGGCAATTTCCACTTCTTTCTCATCAGATATCACTGCTTTCATCAGTTCTCATTTCCAGTGATGTCATCATTACGTCATCATTTAGATCCTCAATGAATGTCACACTGTTACTCACTGTAACTCTGTCTGTCTTCGGATCTAGGATTCTGTATCCTTTGCAGTTTTAACTGTATCCAACAAGTATTCCTTCTACGGCTCTGTTTTGAAGTTTGGATCGCTTTTCTTCTGGAATAAACACAAAGGCTTTACAACCAAAAACTCTTAAATGCTTCACACTTGGTTTATTACCTTGCCATAGCTCATATGGGGTCTTTTTCAGTTTTTTTGAAAAAAGTCTGTTTTGCAGATAAGTGGCTGTCATTGCTGCTTCGCCCCAATATTTCTCTGGTAGTTTGGAATCTGTCAGCATACACCTTATCATTTCAGTCAAAGTTCTGTTTTTTCTTTCTGCTACCCCATTCTGCTCAGGTGTGTATGGAACAGTCTTTTGATGCTCTATTCCATTCTGTTTTAAGTAGTTTTCTATTTGGTGTCCTGTAAATTCACCTTCATTATCACTTCTAATGATGATTGGCTTCCTTCGAAACTTGTTACTCGACTTTGTCACATAGTCTTGTAATTTACTGAAAACTTCACTTTTGTTCTTTATCAAGTACGTGACTGTGTATCTTGAATAGTCATCTATGAAGGTCATCAAGTATCTATTACCTCCTGATGTGGTCACTTTCATGGGTCCACATACGTCAGTATGTACCAAGTCAAGTGGTCTTTTGCTTTTTGTTTTACTTTCTTTAGACATTGACATTCTTGTAGCTTTTGATTTTATACAACATTCACAGTTCATGGTCATTGAGCAATTAGATATTAACAGATCTTTTGTCAAATGTTTCTTCTGTAATGCCATTATACTTTCAGGATGTCGGTGTCCTAGACGTCTATGCCATATATGAATACAATTCTTGTGATCATGTGTACATAACTTCACCTGTTCCTGTACTGTGTCTAGATGATATAATTGTTCTCCTGCAGTTACACTGACTATAACCTTGTCTCCTGCTAGGATTGTACACTTATCATCTTTGAATTTTACAGTAAGTCCTTTAGCTGTTAGACATTTTATGGATAACAATCTTCCTTCTAGTCCTGGAACATACAATACATCCTTTACTAGGACTTTTACATTATTTCCAGATTTATCAGAACAGATCAACATTCCTTGTCCAATACCTTCTGCTGTTATTCTGCTCCCATCTGCAAGATAAATTGCTTCCTTCTTATCTAAATCAAGCTCAGTAAAGAAACTTTTATTACTTGTCATGTGACTTGTTTCTCCTGAGTCAATAACTTGATGGTGATGATGATGATGACTTTTTATCAGCTGCTTTAGGGAGGGTTCACACGGTGTAACGTGCCGCGTGATGTGGCACGTCTACGCTGCGGGAGCTTTTGCAGGCCGTACACGCTCCCATTGATTTCAATGGGAGCGGGGATCATATGCGCCGCGCTATTTTGCGGCCGTGACTTTCTGATGACTTTTTATACCATATGTCGGCAAAAAATCATTAATTGTGGCCTTTTTTTTCATTTTTTTTCCACAAAGTTCAACATTCAGGTTAAATAATGCTACAGTTTTTTAGGGTCCATTCACACGGAGGAAAATGGTGAGAAATTTGGTGCTGAATTTCAGCACTGAAAAAAAATCCTCCCATGGGTTCCTTTTTCTGCTAGGAACCCATTGAAGTCAATGGGAGGCTTTTTTTTCAGCGTTGAAATTCCACACCAAATTCCTCACCATTTTCCTCCATGTGAATGGACCCTTATATGGGTTGTTACAAAGGTGGGAATTTCAAATATGTATTGTTTTAATAAATTTTTAGGTTTTACTTTTTAAATAATTAATTTTACATAAGACAAAGGGGCATTTTGGACTTAATTGATATTCATTTATAATGCAAATTTTTTAAAACACAGAATCTAAGGGGTTAACATCTGTGGTCAGAGCTCAGCTCCAACCACGTGTGTTGGAGCAGGGTGTTCGCTGTAACTCACAGCTAACACTTGCTCCAGAAGTCGCATGCTCAGACACTGATACTGGTAATATTACAGCAGAATGTGTTAACTCTTACGTACTAATACGGTGCTCATCTTTAAGAGGTTAAAACATACCTCCAGTTCAAAACAACTTTGATAAATTGATATAAAACTTTGTAATATAGCTTACTAGAGAAATATGTTTACTTCTCAACTTTTCAGGCAGTTACTTTCTCCATGTTAGTCTATAAAGAGAGGAGAAGGAATAAAAAGACAATCAAATAATTGCTGCTTTTACACACTGTTATACTTTGCTTTTTTAAGGGGGCGTTCACACTACCGTCGGTGTCCGACATGTAGTGTCCGCTCCTAGTGTCCGCTCAAAATCTGTCACGGACACTAGGAGCGGACACTAGATGTGTCCGTGACACCTGTCATTCACTTTAATGGGCATCGGGTGCGTTCTTTTGCACTCCGTGCCCGTCCTTTCCTGTCCGCAAGAGAAGATGTCCGACTTCTCAAGCGGACAGAGGAACCCTGCATGCAGGGTTTTTCTGTCCGCTTGAGAAGTCGGACATCTTCTCTTGCGGACAGGAAAGGACGGGCACGGAGTGCAAAAGAACGCACCCGATGCCCATTAAAGTGAATGACAGGTGTCACGGACACATCTAGTGTCCGCTCCTAGTGTCCGTGACAGATTTTGAGCGGACACTAGGAGCGGACACTACATGTCGGACACCGACGGTAGTGTGAACGCTCCCTAACAAGTCTGTTTGTAGATACAAAGCTGCTAGCACAGAAAATGAGGCAATAAATCAATTAACCTGCCAGCGGGAGAGTTCTACTCCCTCCCTGCTCCATAGAGTTGTATATGTCAGGTTGAATATGGAGATGCATATAATGTAATCAAGCAGTGAGATTGAAGATAAGGAAATGAAGAACAGCTTAATAACTGGAGAAGGAAAAAGATATCGTTAATAAGTTGTTATTACAAAGTTAAAGGGTCGGTTTTTGTAAGGGAGACGCTTGTCCTCATTATTATATTATTACAACCTTCAGTGAGAGGCAGAAACAGCTCACAATACAGCCACGGGAAGAGTGAAATAATGCAGGATTTTACAAAAAGAATCCAAAATATGTTTATAAAATATATTACCACATCTATTAATGACACAAATACTGTCAGAAAATCACAAGTTGTCCGAAAGTTAAGTTACGCTTAAAGCATAATTTAGAGAACAAAAATATGGCACAAATTATATTGATACTAAACATGAGACCACTAGGGGGCAATATAGGGCTCGTTCACATCTGCGCCCAGGACTCCATTCTGCAGGTTTCCGTTTCCTGCACAAAACAGGGCAGGAGTCAGAAACCTGTAGGCATCTTTCAAACCCATTCATAAAACGCTCAGCGCCGGTGAGCGTTTTATGCTCTCCGCGGCGAAACCGTTTTTTTTTAACTGGACACAGAGTTGGACATGCAGTACTCTGTTTCCGGTTTTTAAAAAAATGGTTTCGCCGTGGAGAGCTCAAAACGCTCCCCGGCGCTCACGGCCGGACTTGGCATGATAGGTTTCTGCCGGCAGAAGACGGAAACCTAATACGGAGTGCCGAACGCTGGTGTGAACCCGGCAATATTCTATTAGTATGTTGCATATCATTTTGAGACAAGCTTGGGAGAATAGGTCATACAGCAGGGAAATTGCCACATGACTTCATGATTTTCCCCAATTGACAAAAGTAATTCTCTGGGCTTATTGTATACTGATAAAAATTCTTAGTGCACATTGAAATGTACCTTAACCTGTTACATAAAGGATACATTTTAGCCAAGAGACAGGTTTTAATGGGAATGATGGATTTAACCAGGTACTGCAAGTGTGGGGCACAGAAGGTTGACCTGCTTCATTGTTTGTTGAGCTGTACCATTATTAAAAGATTTTAATGACAGTAATGCATATTATGGGAGGAAATTACATATTACATTTCAGTAGATGCCAAAATGGACGTTCATTGGTCGCTTGCTCTACCAGTAACAGCGGATTGAACAGAGCAAAAATTATACTATATGTTTAAGTTACAAAAAAAAAAAAAAAATCTTAGTACTAGAAATGAGCGAACACTGTTTGATCGAATACATATTCGATCGAATATCAGGCCTTTCGGGGTATTCGATTGGAATCGAATACCACGAGGCAAACGCGGTAAAAATTTGTATCCCCTCCCACCAGGAAATTTGTATCCCCTCCCACCAGGAACTATGACAACAGAGGCATCGAAAGAAAATCGGAAAAAGTAATTGGCTGGCTAAATCAGGTGACCTCCAACTTATACGAATGGTGGATTTAATATTCGATTAATTTGAGACTGTGAACTATGTGACTGTGAGACAGGGATAGATGTACAGGCAGGGTTAGCTAGGGATTACCTTTATTTAGGTGGGAATGTCACTCACACAGCTCTTTGGGGCTCTATCTGATCGGGATCCCTGTCAGCTTGCGATATGCGCGAGCTGACTTTTTCCCATAGGAATGCATTGACCAGCGTTGATTGGCCGAATGCCATATAGAGTACAGCATTCAGCCAATCAATGCTGGTTCCGCCGGTGGAGGCAGAGTTTAAGATCGGTCCACAGCAGTCTCCATTCTAGTCTGATATTAGACTCCGCCACCTCACAGACGAGCCTCCGGCAGAACCAGCGTTGATTGGCTGAATGCTGCACACTGGCCAATCAACGCTGGTCTATGCATTCCTATGGGAAAAAGTCAGCTCCCGCATATCGCAAGCTGACAGGTACACCAACATAATACAGTGACTTGGGCATGTTAGATGCCCCCAGACATGTTTCTCCTGCTGTCTCAGTTGCTTTCCAGGGTGTTGACATCATTTCCTGGGGTGTCATAGTGGACTTGGTGACTCTCCTGAGTTGAATGGTGGCATCCCCTGAAACAAAGCTTTTTTCCCCATAGACTATAATGGGGTTCGATATTCGTTCGAATAGTCGAATATTGAGCAGCTATTCGAAACGCATATCGAATATTTTACTGTTCACTCATCTCAAATTAGTACATGTTTCTGTAACTTCTCATTTGCTAACACATGAAATGTATGTACATTACACGGAAAATCTCTTTTGATAAACAATAACCCTTGTGTTAGTAGTGTAAAGTATCTGTTTGCTGGTTAGATCAGCCCATATATGTACTCTTTAAATTGGATGATAAAACAGCAATCCTATTTACTTCTGGTTAGCCAATAATTTTAAGCGGAAATATTATTTAGCTGCACATATGCATATAAAGTAATATCATATACCACTAGATGGCAGCATTGACTTATTTTTGAGTCACAGATCTATTCAACTTTTTAAGGTTAGTTTTGTTACTTACAGTAAAGCTGATCCCACATAACACATTGTGACTAGTGAATCCCAGTGTTGTTATTTAATGCCTATGATATCTAGCAAGCTCATTGCGCATTTAGTTGTCCATTCCTTTTATTCCTCAAGAAACTAATCACACATATGTAGCTAGGATGGGGTCATGTTACAGAACTGTATACTCTAGGGTTGGTTAGTCAGAATTTGTTGTTAACACCCTCCAAATTGCAGAATTCTTGCAGCATCATTACCAAAATAAGAGAAATGTAAATGAATACGGCACGTGATTATAAGAGAAAAATCTGAGAAAAATGTCTTTTTCTGCTCTTAAGAGGCTGCTTCGATGCTGTCCTTCTCTCTGCTAAACTACCTTTGTGTAATGGACAGTGGGAAGTAGACCCATTGTACCTCTTAACTGGTTTGGCTTTAGGCCATTCTCAAACCCTGTATGGAGATATGGTCTTTGCTGTAGGGAACACCAGGTCTCTACCTCTCAATGTGGTTCCTGTGTAGGTGGCAGCTGGCCAAGGCAAAAGAGACATTGATATGAACACCAGGGGTCAGGCAAAGAGTTGGCAGCTACAGTCCAAAGGTCTGTGGCAGGCAGCAAGATTGTAAGGTCAAAAACCAGCCTAAGGGTCAGGACAGACAGCTCAGGTTCAGGCAGATCAAGATGAAGAAGCAGGAATAGAGTCAAGGAACAAGCCAGAGGTCATACACGAATAAATGAACAAAACAACAGAACTCACTGGGACCAGCGGCTGAAATCCTATATTGATCTGCACTGTACTGAAGGCTGAGTGGATATAAACAGGCCAAGGCTTCCTGGGATTGTCTGGAAAGGCCCATAGGTATGTTCATTATGCCTTAAAGTGGTAGGGAAGGTAGGCTCACCTGCCCGATGGGTGGGCCCAGCTGCATCATGACTATATTGAGAGGCAGGAACTGCACAGCGTGTAGCAGATGTAACCTGGCAGCTGAGTATATGGAGAGAGATAGAACATTGGCAAGTGCACAGCTCTACATTACACTTTCACTTTAAAAATTACCACTGATTTAGATTCTAGACTGATTACAAGTCACATGACTCATGTCGACAGAAGTCTATGGAGAGGGGAGGAGTGAGCAGGAAATGCAAGAGACAAAGAAAGACAAGTTTAGACTGATGTGGGATCTGAATAGAAACTTCATATTATAGCCAAAGCATTTTACTTACATTGGTATTAGTCAGCAATTCTCTATATATGTCTTGTATGGCAGTTAGTTTCCACCCACAGGCATAACTTGAAGTTCCTGGACCCCAACTATAAATATATAATGTGTTATGTATAATACTGGCGACTTCTTACCTTGTAGAGAATTCCCCTGAGTCTCCCCTATGTCTGCACTCCGTATAGCTACACCTCTGTTTCTCACCCACCAGTTTAAATCCACATCTACCATGCAGAGTGGGTAAAGTGCTAAAAATAACCTACAGAATATAAGCCATATAATAACCAGAAATAGTGTTATTTCTTATTTCTTTTTTTTTTTATGTAGATTGTGAGCCCCACATAGACCTCACAATGTACATTATTCTCTATCAGCATGTCTTTGGAATATGGGATGGAAATCCATGCAAACACGTGGAGAACATACAAACTCCTTGCAGGTGGTTTTTTGCCCTTGGCGGCATTTGAACACCAGGACTCCAACGCTGCAAGGCCGGCATTTTCCGTATAGGTGCAATTGAAGCAATGCGAATAGGTGTGAAAAGTAATGCAGGAAAAATCGTGATGTGTTTCCACTGCTGCTTTTCCCCACAATGCTTTTTGGCTGCAGCTCGCTATGTGGGACCTTCTCCTAAAACTGAATCTTCTCCCCTAGACTAAACAGAAAAAAATAGTTAAAGGGGTTGTCCCACAAACACTACTTGTCATCTATCCACAGGTCTCACTAAAAAAACAAAAAAAGTAGAATATAAAATAAATTCTGATATACTAACATATGGACTTGTTTTCTATTTCTGGTGTAAATTCTCTTTAAGAAAGCAAGAACCCTAAACTAGGTGTCGGTGTATTGCACAAGCCATATCTACGAAATGAATGGTTTCTGTTGTGTGATGATATACTCATAGATAATGATATCTGACTGATTCTTGTTCATAGAAATAAAACAATAAAAGCTGCACTTCTAGACAATGCAAACATCTGAGTCATTTGGCTCCAATTCATAAAGGGAGTTAGCTAACCTGAAAGCTAGTCTTGCTTCACAAAATATCAACTTGCAACTATTGTCACGCGTTCAGAGCCAGCGATTTCAGTAGAGACATTTCTACTTCTATTTCTTCTGAGCTTTTCCTAGAATCCATCGTTTCCTCTATTTCATTCTTCTGGAGTTATTTATACTTCTACAAATCTATTTCACAATTCGTTTTTTCACGTTTTGTGAGAAAACATAATTGTTACTCCACTGAAGTGCACTGGAGCAGAACATCCCATCAGCTACTACAAAGTGTTACAAGTCCTATCAGCAAGTGCTGAAAATCCTTCTAACTGTACTTCACAGCTGATTCATATCTAAGGATATACCATAACAAATGTGCTGCCGACCACAGCAACCAGTCACATGTGGATTTCACTATTGCATATTTATGTACAGTATATGGATCCACATTGTTAACATGGTCCCTTTTATATAGTCTTTAAAGCACATGTACACCTTCATATCCATATTTGCACTATCCTTTACATCTGAAATAAAAAAAAAAAATTAAGCGACTCTTTAAATAATCTTGATTTTAAAAAAATGATGCCACGATTCTTGGTCTACAGCTTCAGGGCAGACCTACGTGTCTTCATGGTAATGGATTGCAAGGAAACCCTATGTAGCCAAGTACATGTGTTTTATCCATTTCCTCCTACTTAGGGTGAGTTCACACGGAGTAACGTGCCACGTGATGTGGCACGTATACGCCGTGTGGGACTTTGCGGGCCGTATACGCTCCCATTGATTTCAATGGGACCCGGGATCGTATATAGGCGGCGCTATTTTGCGGCCGTGATTTTGCGGCCACAAAATAATGCCGCATCTACGATCCTCACTCCCATTGAAATCAATGGGAGCTTTTGCGGAGCGCAATCTGCCGACACGTGCATATGTGCCAGATTGCGCTCCACTTTCCTCCGTGTGAACTCACCCTTACTAACCAACTGATAGAATGTTGAGAAGAATTAGGGGAGAGATGGGTGGGATTATGTCCGCAGTATCAGACTATAGAGTGTTTGTGGGGCTGCTTTATCATGACTTACGTGTCAGAAAACTGGTGTACAATCCATGAGAAAAGTCACATTTTTTTGTTGCAAGTCAGAACTTTTGCACAAAAATTGCGACTTATTTGGAGAGACTATGAGGACTAGACCCTCTGCAGGACTGTGTTCCTTCACTGAAATCTATGCTAGTTCATAGCTTTATCATCAATTTTAGCCATTTTCTAGCATAAATGATGCTAGAATCTAAACCAGTAACTTATAAATTTCTATTTAGATGCACAGAACCCAGAGCCTAATTTATGACACGGTGGGATATTATCAAAATCAGAGTGGAAAATGCCGGTCTTGACAAATCAGCCCCATAGGGTTGTATAGGGGCTGTGGACACAAAACAGTATGATATTTTATGTGAAATATTTTTGCAGAAATTGCTTCATGTTTTAATTTAGATGCATCTGTGGAAATACACTTTAAGGCCTCATACATACGACCATAGTTTGTATCTGCAATTGCGGATCCAAAATTGCGCATAAAGGTGTGGCTTCATTCATTTCTATAGGCCCAGGTACATGACCACAATTTTTTTGCGGCTGTGTCTTTGCTGTATTCAAGGACCACAAATTATTAAATATGTCCTACTTTTAACTATTTGCGGCACTGACCAGTATGAGGAATAATACAAGATCCATGATTGCGTTTAACATGCTGATACAACGCGGACATGTTTGAGGCCTTAGAATATTCATTGTTGCCACCCTTTACTTTGGTTTAGTTTAGTGGTATCAGTCAACATTTACCCGTGATACCACATTTTTATCATGCAATGAAAATATTTAAAATGACAAAAATAACTGTATATTTCATGGGCATAGTCTTCATTACCATTAAGAGGAAACGAACTGGAGTACAAAAGATTTTCTTCATCAGCACCTCAAGTATTGTGTTGGACACTTTGACAGCTTTGCATTTTATTGACAGTCTTTCTGTTTTCTTCTCATACCATCAGTCACTTATTTTCATACCATCAATGCCTGAGCTGCCCGAAGGTCACATCACCTCTACGTAACCTGTTCACTTTGTTTTGAACAGACTTTTTCTCAAATTATGTGAAATCTGATCTGCTGGTCTAACACCTGTCACTGTGCTTACTGAGGTGCGGGGTACTCAATAACCCAAAATTATACCAAAATTGTAAGTTCTACACTAGCTGGCAAATACCATGAACAATGATGTGGCAGTGTGTATTGTAAGGGCACAACTACTGACACTAAAGACACATTTCATGTTCACAGCTTTTGGTCAAAATATGAGAGCCAAATACCAGTGACCTTTTTCAGTCATAAAATTACATTAAAACATGAATTTAAAGGGGCTCTATCAGCAAAATCATGCTGATAGAGCCCCACATATGCGTGCATAGCCTTTAAAAAGGCTATTCAGGCACCGTAAATGTTAAATTAAACTACCCCCCCCCCCCGTTTTAAAATAATAACTTAAAAAAGAATGTTCTCTACTTACGGAACGTGCACGCTGGGCGGGCATTCAGGGTGTGTCTTCATCTTCTTCCACGCCTCTTCTTCATCTGATAAAAAAAAAAATAGCCCAGGCGCATGCGCAGTAGCCGTAGTAGAAGCTGCGTGCTACTGCGCATGCGCCCGGGCTATTTTTTTTTATCAGTGTCCGCGAGCAAGCGCCGGAGGAGGACGGGACCCGAAGACGTCAGAGGAAGAAGAGGCAGGGAAGAAGAAGACGGCGCACCCTGAATGCCCGCCCAGGGTGCACGTTCCGTAAGTAGAGAACATTCTTTTTTAAGTTATTATTTTAAAACGGGGGGGTAGTTTAATTTAACTTTTACAGTGCCTGAATAGCCTTTTTAAAGGCTATGCACGCATATGTAGGGCTCTATCAGCATGATTTTGCTGATAGAGCCCCTTTAAAGACACATGAGCAACTGCAGAAAAGATTTAAATAGAGATAGATTATTATTGATAAGATTTTCATTGTGGCAATACAAAACTAGCATGCATGCTACAGCAACACATTTATTGACCGCTTGCAGTCAAAACAACATATTGCAGAAAATCTGCATTTTCATTGTACTGTAGATTTTGCTAAGTTGGGGTTTTTTTGTTTTTTTTTCAGCCAAAGCCAAGAATGGATTTTGCAGGTCGATGGACAGATGTAAATAGTGAAGACAGTGGACAGCTCACATAGGTCTCATGATCCCCTGCGGGGGAGAGAGAGGTTTCCCACCAATTTAATATTGGATAGGCCATGAATATGTTGATCTGAAAACACCCCTTTAACATTTTTTGCATTTTTCCGCATTTCAAAAGCCATAGTTTTTTCTTTTCTGTCGACATAGCCATATAAGGGTTTTTTCTTTTTTACTGCCAGGTTCTAGCTGTATAATACTACCAGCAACGGCCAATGCTGCAACCTCTTCAGTACTGCGATCAGGCCATGTGACCAAGGAACATTTCATCACATGGCCTGTGAAGTGGACGCTCCCCCGCTGCATCAACCAGCTGATCCACAGGGATTCCACGATTGCTGACCTGTCTTAAGGATAGCCTATCCATTTTAAAGCCCCTTTACTTCGCCATGCACTTGTGTCAACCGGGCATGATCAGGAGAGTGTTTCAATCTACGAATGTATACAATAGATATACTTTTCAGTGTGTATAAAACCCTATAAAATTCTATAGCCTAGCTGTATATGAAGTCCATGGTACTTTAGAAGAGCACTTTGCTTTTATATACAGTATGTAATTATCAATATACTTTGCCCTGTTTTTTTGCCTTGTGCTAATTTCCGTAGGAAATAGAAAATCGCCAGCATTCTTTATATGAAATAATCTATAATTAAACAGGCCTGAATAACCAGAAGCAGCTGTTACGTGTAGTATGAGGCCAGCACAAACACCACCAACTGCTCTTTGTCAGTGTAACAGTAAATGGTCTGTGTCATGTAAGTATGTTTCTGTTGACCTTAATTAACCACTTGTACAGCGATTGTACATGTTGTTTACCTGAAATCACTTAAGACAAGTAGAAATAAATTATTCAGCAGTCAGTATTGCACATATGACATTACTTAAAAATGCCCTTTGAATAGCTTCATTTTCATTCTAGTAGTTATAAATAAAATGGAATTGATGCCACATTTCTAAGCGGTCCATTTTTTCTTTTTTTTTCTCCCCATAACGTGACAGTAAACCTATCAAGTGTAATCTGTACTGAATTTGCTTTGTCGTACTTTGCCGAGGTAGAGTACTTACTGTACTATGTATGCGGAGAAGTGTAGAATTTCAAAGTAATGTGTAAAATATTGAGTAACTACTTGGCAGCAGCATCCCCAGTGGAAACAAAGAGCTGAGCATATTCTCAGATGTAGCGCAGTGCTTCTCCTGTAATTTATTCGGAAACTCCATGCGTTGTGATATTTCACTAAATAGTGAATAAGTTAAGTCAGGACTTTAAAATGTTATACTTTAGGAAATCATCAACTAATCTTAGTTACATAAATCACTGAATAGGGATTGTACAATATCCTGAGTAGCTGTAAATATCGTCTTAAGTAGCCCGACATAGAAATGTAACATTAACATTCAGGAAACGTTCAATAATCTATGCCATTCCATAGATTTCCAGTAGTCTGAGACACTCCCACATGTATGTAACATTGCCCCCAGGAAGAATATTTCACACTACCCAAACACAGGAGGCATTGAGTAGTCTGAAAAGCACTGTGGCCAGATTGGAGGGAAAAAAATTAGAGAAGCGGGAATCATCAGATCAGCAAGACAATGGAAAATGGAACCATGTAACTTTAAAATGAAGGAATCAGGTAATTTTATTGAACATTCCCAAAAACTGTTATGTCAGACTGGAAACTTACTTTAGGGTAAGGCCTCATGTTGCGGAAACAGCTTTTTTTGTTGCAGTTTTTTGAGATAAAGTCAGAAATGGCTACAAAGGTAATCAGAAATATATAGGATGTACTTATACTTCTACCTTCTGCTCAATCCACTCCTGGCTTTGGCTCAAAAAAAACAATAAAACCTGCAACAGAAAAAGCTACATTTCCGTAACATGGGACCTTAGACTAAATGGTTAGTCTTGGCATGCAGATGAATGTACACTCTGACATCAAGGTGGGCAGAAAAGTCCTTGGGCAAAGCTGGAGGTGTAGCCCAAAAATAAGAGTAAAACCAACATTTTGTTAGCAGAGCAGCAAAATATCCATTATGGGCTTGTAGCTACAGGAAGTACAAAGGAAGCAGTGACAAATGATTCCAGGTGCCCATCTCTTACATAAGAAGATAGCAGTTATTAGAAATTTCCCATGGTAGGTGACCCTATTACAGATGTTGTACCAAGGTCTATGAATTTACAATTCTATATAGGATCTAATATAAACTACCTCTAAAAAGCAGATGAAATGTTATCTTTTGTTTGATCCCTTTTGTATAAGAGTTTCTTTTGCAAGTCTGATGCCACGGAGATGCAGTAGAACTTTAGAGAAAGAAGTCTAAGGGCCCCTTCACACTACTGATACGCTGCCTGATTCTGAAAGGTTAAAACACGGTCAGAATCAGCGTGTATAAAGCAAATCCCATTCATTTCAATGGGGAGCCGGCATACGAGCGCTCCCCATTGAAATGAATGGGTTGCTTTTTACTCTATGAGCGCTCCCATTGAAGTGAATGGGAAGCGCTCACGTGTACAGCTCGCCATATGAAGGGGCCCAGTGCTCGGCTCAGTCCGAGCCGTACACGTGAGCGCTTCCCATTCACTTCAATGGGAGCACTTGTAGAGTAAAAAGCAGCCCATTCATTTCAATGGGAAGCGCTCGTATGCCGGCTCCCCATTGAAATGAATGGGATCTGCTTTATATGCGCTGATTCTGACCGTGTTTTAACGTTCAGAATAAGGCAGCGTATCAGTAGTGTGAAGGGGCCCTAAGACAATGTCAAAGTGGCTATGTTGTTAAATATGAAGGAGGTGAATGAAACTATAACTTTTTAAATCCCATTAGGTCTCAAACACCAACAGGTTCATTCATATTTAAAAGGACATTTCACCACCAACAACAACTCCAGTTCTTAGTACATGTTAATAGTCACAGATTTACTGATTTTGGTACAGTTGGATATTTTCTCTAGCCCCAACCATTCCTGAAGAATCAATGCAGTTAGTTTTGGTGCTCGGTATGCAATTTAGGCTCTGTAATGTCAGGCAGAAGCAGGCAGGGGGGATGATTCTGAGCTCAGACATGGACCATGCCAAAACAGATGCTTATTCCTCTTGACCCATTGAAAAAACATGCATACTCCACTAAACCAAGTATGCATTTCCATGAGGAATTTGGCAGGAATAGCTGATGTCCAAAGAAGCTTTGGGCCAAGAGTTATTGAAAGTTTATGGCCACCTTTACATTGTAGGTTGAAATTAAGCACTAAAAGTGAGCAGTAAAAGTAGCTTACAAGACTTTGGACCCCCAGTTTACACAGTGCAAGTTCTGAAAATTTGGTACGAGAATAATTCTCAAGAAATGACAATAACAGTAGAATTAATTGAACACAAGTTTACAGCCCAACATGTATATGTTAATCCAAAGTTTAGTAAACTAAACTCATTGTTTCTGGAGACAGAAGATCAGACTGGGTGTTGAGGAATGTGTATAGTCATACTAGAAGAACTCTATTTTGAAGCAGATCATTCTGATAACAAGAAAAGAGAAGCATCACAAAGACAACACAAAAGTAAATGCATAATAAAGCAGTGGTCGCTTCAGTTTCACAATGGCCTCTTTGGCTTGTGTTACAATTGTACTAATACTAAGGTGTTTGCATGCCTAATGACACCGGCCAAACCAGAAGGTCTTCTTGACCACTTTACTTAATTCCAAATTATTATTGAGCCTGTTTTTCATTTACAAGTTATAATTGTATTTTATTTATATATTAAAAATTATATTTATTAGAGTTTGACTGTTAAGGTCCTATTACACTGTCCGATATTCGGGGCAATATCTGGAACAAGTCGACCCATTAGTCAGTAGATTGCATCTTCTATGGTGGATAAAAGATGGAGATTACGACCACACATACCTGATTACAGAGTGCTGCCGAATGGGGAGGAAAGATTGCATTTACAATTATTTCTTCCCCCTTACACTTTGCATTGGCCTTTCCAGTAAACCGTTGCATATGAACACCGATCAACATGTATCTCGTTTATGGATGCTTGGCAGTCTAATATAGCCCATGGGAAATTGTGTATTTATAGTGTGGACTATTTTATGCAGGTATGTTTCATTGTGTAGGGTAAAGATCATGCCTACATACCCTTTTTAACATCTGACAGTCCCCTTTAAGTGACCACTTCATCTTCCAAAGCTACAAAAAACATTGGGAATCATTTGGGTGTCTGATAATTTCTTCACCATCCACCTTGAAAACAAAAGTTGAAATTCTGATTCATTTTTGGAATTTTCCATCTACATAACAGCTGATCCCTACTGTGTAACTGTAATCTAAGATCCCACAGTGCATTACTTCATAGTAACAAGGATTTGACATTCTTTCTCGAGGTCTGGTAAAATATTATAATTTTTTTAATCAGTAGAAGTTAACTAGAACTTTACACTGAAATTCCTGGGCAACATTCCAAAATCTATAATGGGTTCCCAATGTATCATGTACTATTTATAGTACTAGTATGTCTTCAGACCCCCTTAGACACTACCTGCAAAGTATTGACAAAAATCAATGATTTTTTTTGCCTAACATCAAGCCAAGTATGATAAAAAAAAAAAAAAAAACACAAAATTTAAAGGGTCAACTTTGGGATATTTTTACTCATTATATTGTCTGAATAGTAATAGTTGTCTGCTCACATCATCTTTCCTTATCCTGCTTTTCAACTTTATTAAGTCACATGATCACAGTGTGATCTGTTTTTTATAGCATGGGTTGCTGTGGCAACAGGAGGTCTCTCTCTTCTGCCTACAGAGACTATTAAGATCTACCAAATTCATATTTGTCAAATTCCCACCCCCTTCTACCCTACCTCTCCTGCTATAATTTCTCCTTGACCCTCCTCTGCCTCTCACATAATCTGATCCCTATAGCCCCTCACAGTCAGGTCACCATGCCCCCTTCCCCAGTGTCATCAGCAGAAGTTGGTGCAGCTCCTAGGACCATCTGTGACATCATCCTTACAGTCTAAGGTCCTGGAAGGACCATTTTAGAGTTAGATTTTACCTACAAATACTGTATACATAAATCTTTCATACTTCAGAACATGCTCATCAAAATACAAACATATATATATATATATATATATATATATATATATATATATATATAAAAGATAAGATAAGATATTCCTTTAATAGTCCCACAATGGGGAAATTTCAGTGATACAGTTTCATAGATGGTACAGTAGTATATAACAAGAGAGAAAAACACATACAAGCTCATGGCAGATAGAGAAATCCTAGGAATCATAGCAACTAAAAAAGAAAGAAACACAGACACACTGCAGGATCATTTAGTTCTCTGTGTGAAGTGATGTTAATAATACAGCCAAATGTGGTTGGAGGACACAAGGAGGGGGGTCACAGCATGTAGATATAACAGCCAGAAACGTTTTTGCAAAGGTGGGAGACATAGTCAGCTATCATGATAACATGTGGCAGTTCCTTTGGTAGATGGTGAGATCTCATGCTCACAGCTGATAGTTCGGTATCTTGTATCAGCACTATTGTCCATTAACCACAAAAAAATGCCCCAAATGTCCTTCATCACAAGCCCTCCTCCTCCTTCCTTCTTACCACTGTGTTCTACTGCCCAGAGAAGTCTGAAGCCATCCAGGTATACATGGTGCTGCTCTCTTGCCAAGCTTCCATAACTCCTGGGGTAGGTGGGTGATGGTAGGTTCCCAGGTTGTAACAGAGTCCCACGTGTCCACAGTAATAGGGAGAAATACCAGTCAGCTGTAGCATCTTCACACATCAGCAATAGACGCCAAAAATCATCTCCTTGAAAAGAAGAAGTCCACACATCCATGCAGGTTTCTCCTCCATGCCGCATGGTGACCATGCTGTCCATGCTTAGCTCCTGGGGGGATGGTAGCAGGCACATGTGCACAGGACAGAGTCATTGTCCATGCTTTAACAATAGATACAAAAGGAACAAAATACTCCACAGGGTCTTCCATTCGATTTATAGTTGCTAATTCATAGTGCTAGTTTGCTTAGTTACCGGATTCTTGAAGATACAGAGAAAAAGAGTGAAAAAGGAAAGATAGAGATTGCTCCCAGCTTGGAGCTCTGTATCAGGCAGCCAAGCCACTCAAGGGGGCGGCGCCTATATATATATATATATATATATATATATATATATATATATACATACCCCAGAGAACGCAAACAACAAATTGATAAAAAAAATTATACAAAATACATAAAAACTATAATATACATGGAGAGAAAAGGGTTGTGGCAAACAGCAACACGTGGCTAGCAAGCACGATATCAAAGGGTTCACAGTACTTTGTTGCAAGTAACAAAATGGGAGGACAAATAAATAATATGCAATTCATGTCAAAACAACAGCTACTAATAAAATATACAAGCTATACACAGATACAATTAATGAGGATTACATATCAATGCTATTGCTATCCCTAGTAATATAGTTATCACATAATAGTGGAATCCACATACCAATCAATGTAAGTTGAAGCAACCACAATTAATAACTAGAGAAGAGCGAACAGTGAAATATTCGAGATTCGATATTCGTTTCGAGTACAGCCTCAATATTCGACTACTTGATCAAATATCGAATTCCATTATAGTCTATGGGAAAAAATTAAACTTTGAAAAATTCCAGCAATCCTCTGTTTTATAAAACTTAACTTTTACTCCATATAAAAATTAAAAACATGGATATACATCACCATTCACGGATACATGGCAGAAAAAGCTGACGCGTTTCAGGACAGATATTGTTAACGTCCCTTACTCATAGCTTAATTCAAGTGAATGTTCAAGACACATATAAAGCCAAAAAAGGGCCACACCCATCAAATACACATTAACCCTCAAAATGTCAAATTAGAGGTAATTGCTTACTAGCAAAGGAAATCGCATTATAAACTCAGTGGTAAACTGCTCATTGTGAATGAACATAGTTTACAGCATATGCTTGGCAAAAAAAAAAAAATTCTTTTAAAAATTTTTTTTAAAAAAATACACAAAAATCGCAATGTGAACTCAGTGGTGAACCACTCAATATGCATAGATATAATTTACAATGTTACCAGATCCAAAAGATCAAGTTCGCATTAACCCCCGGAATACCAAATTAGAAGCAATTGCACTCTGATAAAGGAAATTGCATTGCAAGCTTACTAGTAAAACACTCAATATATATGAATGCATTTTGTAACATAACCAAATCTGAAGATCATAAGATCAGTCGGCTGAAAAAGAGTGTCCAGGACGGAACACAAGGAATAAAACATTCTAAATACAAATAATACAGGTAAGTATCTAAAGCATAAATAACCATGATCGCCTAGCTTACCGCATGGAAATATGTTGAATAGATGTAATCCAAATGCATTCTGTCCTACAAACTAAACACCAGCCCACATAGGTCATGTGACTAGGTCACATGACTGCCCACCTGATTCAAACACTAAACACCAACCCACGTAGTTCACGTGACTAAGTCACATGACCGATCACTTGAACCAAAGGGCCAAAAATGTTGTGGCACTGATTCAATGTGGGAGTAAGGTTTAACCCTACAGAGTTTAATATATAAAACTCAAATCCTGTTTAATATTTAACCCCTGTGGTGCTCTAGTGTCCAATTTCCATATCCAGTACGCTTCTCTCTTGACAAGTAGGGATTTTCTATCTCCTCCTCATACTGGACAAGGAATATGTTCAGTTGCATAATAAATGAAAGAAGACGTGTTGCCACCATGTTGCACAGAAAAATTACGAGAAATGTTAGACTTACTTTCAGTCTTGGGTTTAGCACAATCCGCAAGATTCTCCGATATACGGATCTTAACTTGTCGGATCGTGCAACCCACATACTTAAGTGAACAGTCAGTGCAGACAGCACACCTGGAGTGGCCACAATTATAAAAACCCATTTGTTTTAACCACGTGGGAGTCTAAAATCGGACCACAATGGAGAATGCTGTGGTCCGATCTTAGACTCCGCCTCCTCACAGACGAGCCTCCGGCAGAACCAGCGTTGATTGGCCGAATGCTGTACACTGACCAATCAACGATGGTCAATGCATTCCTATGAGAAAAAGTAAGCTCCCTCGTAACAGCAAGCTGCCTGCTCCTAGCAAGGATGAGCCTGCTGCAGAACCAGTGTTGATTTGCCAAATGCTATACACTGTATAGCATTCAGCCAATCAACGCTGGCTCTGGACCGAATATTTACTGCGAATCGCTAGTAGTATTCGATTGAGTATGAATATTTCGAATACCATAGTATTTGATCGAATACCTACTTGATTGAATACTACTTGCTCATCTCTATTAATAACTTTCATCCTCAAAACGCATTTCACCCCAAGTCGTGAGATGGGGGTTGAAAGGTAGAGGTGGTATGTCACATTTAATAGGAAGGCTCCAACTGAAATATATTCTGATTAATTACCTACATTTTCCCCTGTCTAAGTAAAACCAGAATTGCAGTTTTTACATGACACTTGTGTCACCTCTGCAGCCCATATACCTCCCATGCCTACTTTAAGACATGCAAATTGAAGTAACCAGTTCAAGGTATGTGTATTAGGAACCCCTTAATCAAGAGCAACATGAACCATAAATGTATCATAAATGTAATGATACAAGGAGTTAGGAGTATATACATAGGAGTTATAATGTATATATATATATATATATATATATACTGTACAATAAGTAGGATGCAAACGAACAACTGATCTACAAAGGACGGGAACAAAACCCATCACAAACAATGGAGACAGAAATATTGGTGAAGTATGCTAGTGCAAAAAGTGATAAGTGAATTGCGAACACTAAAATAACTGAACAAAAAACTGATATACAAATGTGACGCAAATTAAAATATGACATGAAATGGATGTCAATGTTAATATAATGGATGATAAGTGTCGTGAAATAAAAAATAATGAGCTTAACATGAAAGATTATGCAATAAGATTATTTTTTTAAACGAACGCATTTGTAATGTGAAATAAAATATAAATATGAGAGATGATGTAAATACTGGCTTAGCACCGAGCGGTGGTTTGGGGAGGCCACTGGAGCAGCGCTGCTCCAGCAGCCTCCCCTCACGCTCAGGCAGAGAGCAGGTCCTCTCTGTGTCTGCTCTCTGCCTGCGAACGGCGCTAAGCCCCACCCCCTTCGCTCAGCCACGCCCCCTTCGCTCGGTCACACCCTTCACTCCGCCCCCTCCTCCGGGGGGGGGGGCTTTCTGTAGTTCGCCTTGGGCGGCGAAAGGGGTAGGTTCACCACTGATCTACACATCAAAACAACAATAAAAAACAAAAAAATACTTTATATATTATTAAGTAACAAAAAAATCATATACAAGTTAGGTTACGTTCACATCTGCATCAGAGTCTTCAGACTCCGTTGCAGATTCTGATGAAATTCAGCAGAGAGAAGTCTTGCACAGAGGACTTTTCTCTCCACCAGTTTCAGTATAAAACCATGGAAACCCAACGGACATCTGGCAGTCTCCTGTAGGTGTCCGTGGCTAGCCATTGTTTTAGGGGCTCTCTTTTGTTTGGATCTGCTGGGGGACAAGTTTGAGCCTAGCCTAAATTCACATAGAAGTTCATTCATATACAAGTTATAAAATAAATAACAATAAACCCCAACCCCAAATACCTATTTATATTTTTTTAAAAAGGATTCTTTTTTCGACAGAAATTCTTTTCAACATGTTCCCCTGGGGAAAAAAAAACCATAAAGTGGCACACCACAGCAACATGGACACATGCCAAAACAAGCAGCAAAGCAAACTCCATCTGAAACTCAAAAAAAAAATATATTTAAAAAACCTATAATACAAAATATATCAAGAGGTATGCCAGATAAATAATTCTGGCTTCTCATCCATACACCATCAGATGTATTAATGAAAACACCCAACCAGTTTGCAAAATTACAATCCATTTGGTTTGAAAGCAGCAATTTTTTAATTCGATCGCATCCCTCTCTTCCCAACATCCAAGTGAACCCAATCATTGGCTGTGACCTTCAAGCCCCTTGGGTCATCATGGTGGAAAGTACCCGGCAATTGGTTTTCTCTTCAATGTATTGTATTCCATTGCAGTATCCAAAGCCTTCTTGTCACATAAATATTCCAAAACTCTGGTACACAATTTCCTAGAAGTAATACCTACAGAAAACAAACTACAAGGGCAATCAGCAAAATAGACGATGGCTTGATCATCAAAGCAAGTTAGAGATATACAGTGCTTGGCTACCTCCAACACTGCCATTGAAATGTCTCCAGTAAAAACAGGGAACAAAAGTCCTGTGTTCCCCTGAACAGTGGGGATCTGAGCTGTTGGACACAAATCAAATCAAACAGGTTTTATTGGCACGTCCGAATAGATATTTGGCATTGCCAAAGCGAGTAAAGTGGGGGGGGTGTAGTTGGAGTCGGGGGGGGGGGAGAGCTGAGTGTTGAGGGAGAGAGTGGTGGATATGGGGGGGTGGGGTGGGCGGTTTGGGGTATAACAGTCCGTGGGGTCTCATCTTCCTCTTAGTTGGTGACAGCTGTATGGGGGGGGGGTGATTTGGGGTATAACAGTCCATGTGGTCTCATCTTCCTCTTAGTTGGTGACAGCTGTATGGGGGGGGGTGATTTGGGGTATAACATTCCATGGGGTCTCATCTTCCTCTTGTTTGGTGACAGCTGGACACATATTGGGCAGCGATCTCCACAGTGGCCTCTTCTTCTCCCAGTAGGATGTAGAGTTTCCTCTTCTCTTCTGCAGATATGAAGTCTGGGATGTGGGCAGAGAGTCTTTGGAAGTAGACGGCCCTCACAGCTGAGTATTTTGTGCAGTGTAACAGGAAGTGGGTCTCGTCTTCTAGGGCCCCCTGGTCACAGTGCTGGCACAGTCTTTTCTCCCGTGGCTTGTACGTCTGCCTGTGTCGCCCCATCTCCAGGTTGTGGGCACTCAGTCTGTACCGGCTCAGGGTCTCAGCCACTGATCTGCAAGTTATCTCCTATCCATGGTGACCTTTTGGGATCTGCTTGTCACAGTGGCTCTCTTTTAGTAGAGAGGTGTTCTGAGTCACCACCTCTAAGGCTTCTATATGCCCTAATAGGGAATTTGCACAAAAGCATTAGTTGACTTTTAATGGACTAACCCTCTATGACCTTACCATGATACTAATGGGACCAATAACTGTGCCGGGTCCAGATCTTTAATGGAAGGTAATTTAGAGCTGACCAAAGACATTGCATAATTATCAGCTAAAATGAATAATTCTCAACATTTTACAATTTCTTATAATAGGCCTGTTACAATTTTGCTTTGGAAATCATAAATGATAATAGAACAAAATTTCAATAATTTTTGTGCTGTTTTTGTTAGACTACAAAATTCCTTTCCTGATCCACTGTCTATGTGTGAGATTACTGTGTGAGTTATGAGATTACTGCATCATAACTCTACATGACGCAGCGAGTTTCATACACAAGTTCCCAGATTGTACACAGTTGTATACATATTGCCTTAGTAAAACATGATGAATATGTGGAAGAAAGTATGACTACAGGATCAGACTATGCAGAATTTCTTTGTTGTTTGTTACCATAAAGACAAATATATCTGCAAAGGAGCTGTAGATAGATATTTGTCCAGATGTATTGGGGCAGCATGGTGGCCCTACAGCACTGAAATGCTGGGTACAAATTCAGCCTAGGACAACATCTTCAAGGGGTTAGTATCTTCTCCCCCTGTTTGCATAAGATGTCTCTCACTCTCCAATGACATACTGATATGGAGTTTAATATGGTTACTATTTCAAATGCATTGGGGCTGGTTTGACATGAGGGCCTTTTTTTAATGCCACTTTTTTGATTTGACTTACTTCTTACTAGTATATTTTTGGCGACAAATTTATCAAAATGTCTCATTCTGGGTCGTTACCTTGTTGCAATTCTCTAGGGGAACAGCATCAAAGTTCAGATTTTTGGTGCATTTTTTATAGCAGAAGAGGATTGCGCTTGTGCAAACAAAAAGTCACTTAAAAAGCAAATTCTAAAGTAGGCTTAAGACTAAGGCTCAATGGCTCAGTGAGTCGCCGCTAAAAACGCTGCAGAAATCACAGTGGTGGAAATTTATCACATTTTTTATGCCTACGTGGAAAACGCCAGCATTTCCATAGGTATAAGTGACATGCTGTGATATAAAGAAACGCAAGCATTCTGGTAAATCGCAGCATTTCCGCTGCAGATTTTTTCTACAATGTGTGGATGGGATTAGCCAGAATCTCATCCACTTTGCTGGTAATGTAAAACCCAGTATAAATCTATGTGCCGGTGGGATTGTGATGTCCTTCGTCCGTTCTGGGACGCGGTCTTCTCGTTGTACTCTAAGGTATGTGGACGCACAGTCGCCGTCTCTCCCTAGCTGGCTCTCCTGTCGGTCATCCCTGGTAAGCTGTCGGAGATTAATAAGGACCTCCTGGGACATTTCCTTACGGCCGCCAGGGCTGTCATTCCGAGGCACTGGCGCAGCTCTATCCCCCCATCCATGCTCGAATTCCTCCAGGAGTTTCTTTTTATTCAGAGGATGGAAGCCTTGGTTGCAGAGGACTCTCCTGATTTCTCCAGGTTTGAGCGGCTTTGGCGGCCTTGGATCCTGTTTCAGGAGTCCTCTGACTTTTCTGCTTCTTTCTCTTAAACTGGGACGTGGCACCCCTTCCCCCTCCTCTCTCCTCTCTCTCCTTCTGGCTCTTCCCTTTGTGTCTCCGGTCATGTGTTTCCCATTCTGTTTTGTTTCTCTTGTTCCGTTTTTGTGCTTTTCCTTTGTCTTTGCCCTTTGTTTCTCCTTCTTCCCCCGCTTTTTTATTGGGAGTCTGAAGTTGGTTTTGTTTGACAGGTTTTCTTGTTCATCTTACCTGGGCAATGTGTGTATACTGATCTGTTTTCGCGGCTTGGGGGTTCCCCCCTCGGCCGCTTTCTTTTTGTATGCCCATGTACTTTGCCTATTATTTTGCCTGTTGATTTGTTTGTATTTTACGAATTTGAAAAATCTTCAATAAAATCAGTTTATACATAAATCTACAGTATGTGCCAAGTAAACCATGCCCACACTGCAAGACAGTATTGTAGAAAGGCACATAGAACACTATAAGATCATAAGAAAGCCAATAAAAACACAACACAATTCAGGCATAAATGGAATAATAAATTGGCTCTATTGAGATAAAACCAGAAAAGAGAAATACTTTGACTTTATTAAGATGGATGTTTACAAAATGTTGAATGTTGTCAGTTCACTAAATAGTTTCTACTGAAATTCATTTTCACAGAATGAGAAACTGTCAACTGAAACAAATGCAGAAGCATCAAAGCAAAAATTCATGACAAAGGAATTTGGGCAAACCCTCTCGTATATGACCAATCCCACTTACCAGTATTCTGCTATTGGCAAACAGAAAAACATTACTGCTTTCTTAAGAAGGGTGTTAGAAATCTTCCTTTGCATGTATGGGTGGAAAGCTGACCCACATGCCACTTCATACTAGTAACATTGCTAAAGGCTACATAAACATTTCACAAGCCCATAGTTAATATTTTACTAGTGAAATATAATCAATTCTTCTTCGGTTTGTGCATCTTAAACATTTTTATTGAGAAATACAGGTGTGTAGATTTTGACTTTAATTAAGGCTATATGAACAGCTGCTGAAGTATAAGCTTGCTGGAAACCTTGCATATCAGATGGATATCATTATACCCCCATCGGGTTAGGTGCTTGTTCATATGAGCAAAAGGTAGCCCATTAAATGAAGCCTTTGCATATGTAGGAGCTGCTTACTTGTGCAGCAGAGCAGAGTAGAAGAATTCCAATATTGCCAGCTATATGGTTTTAAGCATGAAAAACACAGCACTTGCTTACCTCAATGACTATTGAAAGCGCCATCAGAGGAAATGTCTCAAGTCTCATTTACAACTGACCATTTCCTTTATGTAATGCCAAGGATGGATCATGAATATGGAAAAATCTCAAGGTATCATCCTGAGATGTCAATTTCAGTAAGTGCTTGTATTTCTCATTAAGAGTGGGGCCACAAGTGCCACAGTTACAGCAAGTTAGGCGCAAGCGGAGTCATCAGTAGCTGCAATGTCCAGTACCAGTATAGTGGATGGGATGAACCTACAGCAGGTCAAATTCTTTTTTGATGTTTTTGACTGCGTTTTGCAACAGGCTGGTCTACTCATACATCCCACAACAGATCCAACACATGAGGCTTTAGTCTCAAGGACTTGGAGGCCATTTTGGATACTGATGAGCTCATGGTTAGTCATCAGTATCAAATTGGTGAGGGCCCAACACTCAGATGCTGATCAGATGTCGTGGCCGACTCCAGATGCCAGAAGCTATACAGGGGACAGAGCCAGAAGTAGAGGGCTCATCCATTGTATAACAATCTTGCCAGAGAACTCTGTTCCTTTTACCTTGCATGGAAAAGAAAAGATGGTCCAAAATTAATATTTCTCAAGGCAGAGTCATGGCTAGGGAGGTTACTTTTATGTATTTAGACACAGACTGCAGACATTGAACTGAATTTTTTAGAAAGAAGGTCTAGCTACACCTTAGTACCAGTACTAAAATGAATTAGTAAAAGAGACATGCCTAGGAAGCTGACAGATCCTCTTTACACAAAGCTGTTCATATTATATCATATTAGATTTATACTCACTTATGATCTGCATATCATAGACAGGTTGTATCATGTAACCACTGACACTGTAAATGCATCACAGTAGTGAAGCCTCATAAAGTGCTAACAGATCAGCTAAGTCTGACCATACTCTTCAGTCCTTTGCGTGCCAAAAGAAGATTGGCTGTGTTAGATATTTTAGGTTAGCATTCAATCGGAAATATTAGTGTTTAGCATGATCAGCGAAAACAGCCGAACATCAGGCAATTTCTACAGAAACCTCGGATTCAGCAATTAGATGTTAAAGGGGTTTTCCTCTTGGATCCCCATGTTTTGGATTTGTGTTAAGGTGTTAAAATGTAAATAAAATCATATAAATTTGGTATCCCCAGAATCGTACCGAACATAGAATATAGGTGACATGTCATTTCGGCTGCAAATGCTACATTTATAACAAGTCATGCCGTAAAAACAAAGCCTGTAAGAAAATCACACAAATGCACTTTTTCTTCAAACCCTCCCCATTCTGATTTTTTTTCCAGCTTCCCAGTACATTGCACAGAATATTTAGTGATAGCCACATGAAGAACAATTTGTCCTGCCTGCAAACATTAAGACCTCAATGGCTCTGACAGTGGAAAATATAAAAGAGTTATGGGGTTAGGAAAGGTGGGGGGGGGGTAGTCAAAATCGAAAAATGAACATTAAAAAATGCCTGCGGTGGGAAGAGGTTAATGTTGGTGGTGAGATCCCTCTTATGAAAGATTCCATTATTGGTCAGGCAGTTGCATGTCCAAAATTTATGTGTATGGCCAGCTTAAAAAACAAAGCAACCCGATTCGGGGTTAGTTTAACTGCTTTAAAAAAAAGTTGGCAGTGGGGCCAATCAGTTTTCTGGCTACTCACCACCTTTGAAAAAAAAAGTGAGCGAAGCAAAGCAGAATTCTAGGTGCGTAAGAGCAGGGTTTTCTTGTCCCATAAGTTTTATTATAATTCACACCAGAAAACTGTTAGCAGTTTTACCTGAATGAAAATCTCACACCAAACCACAAAAGTCTAATGGTCTTAAAGGGTTTGTCGGGAATAACAACACTTTTAATATGAGGGGCCAGGGTAGGCGCAAAAAAAAAACATTCTCACCTGTCCCCGCTGCTCCGGTGTTTCCCATGGCAGTCTAGTCCTGCTGCTCTGCTGTCTTGTTTAGGAGGAGATCCCCGCCGCAGTGTGACGTCCCGTGTTCCTTTACTTCTGCCAGAAGACAACACCAGAGCAGCAGGACCGGACCTTGCTGGGAAATATCGGGGACAAGGGAGTAGGGGTTTTTTAAATTTTTGTAAAAAAAGATTATCCCCGACAAATCCTTTAAATCAGCCTCAATGAATCCGAGAAAATTTACTGATGATTGCCTGGTTTAGGATGATCATACCAAATGCTGATTTTTTTGTACATATGTTGAAGGTTTTTTCATGTTTCTGATGTCAGTATGTTGCAAATTTTGGTCATGCCATTTTTTCTCAATGTTGGCAATCTTTTTTGCAGTTGTATGCTATAGTTGCCCCTTCTCGGGTTAGACGACATGGTCACCTGCGGTGTAATACCTTTCGTATTATTTACAACAGAAACAGTTGTAAATAAGAGTTGGAATGTAGGCCAGCGTGTAATTCAGTTTCTTCTATACAGGCTGCCCTGAGATTCACCAGATTTATGAACAGACTTGCTCCTCTTAAAATATTTGGTACGTATTACTCTGACACATCTTATTAACAGCGGTCTTGTGACCCTTGTATTTATCCAATGCTATCCAGCTGGACAAACCCACTGACCAAAGTAAAACTACTGATTCAAATTACTATCAAAAGGGTAAACCTGCTAATGCATGGCTCTATGTATGGTAATGCATGGTTCCATCTATGCCAAGCTGTACCCTACTTTAGGTACTCTTAACTTTGGTGCACAAACAATCATGCCATATGTTTTCCAAAAATATTATTTTGCAAAAATAATACACTGTGACTCAGTAGCAGTGCAAGACAACACAAGTAAATACCACTACTATAGTGTTCAAATAAAGCAAACGTACAGACTAGATAGAATCTCCATAAGGCTGGGGGCCCAAGTGGCATAAGCGCTACGGATCCCTAGCGAATCTGGCGAATCTCATCCCCACTTTGCATTATAATAGGCACTGCATACAAGCAGTAATTTCCAAAAGTGGCGCTGTTTTGGAAATGGCAGCATGTCAATTATTCCTACAGTGGTTTCCCTATAGATATAATTGAAGCAGAAAGTCCGCAGAGGAAAATACTGTGAACTTTCTGACAAAAGCAGAAACATGATGCGTTGTTGCTGTGGTTTTTCCTACAAAGTTTTTTTGCTGTGGGATGCCACATGAGGCCTTAGTATAAGGTAACTTAATATAATTGTTATATAAAGTAATAGTATTAGAAATATCAAATAATATTAAGATTTATGGTGGTTATAAACACTGAGTGCCAGGTCAACTAAAGCACCCCCTTCAACAGAGATGATGAATGCCAATGCCACAGCAAGAGTCACCTACAAACCTAAGCCTGGACCTGACTATAAAGGCCCATCATATGTAGGTAAAAAGTCAGGGCATGTTCACATACAGGTTGTCCGGAAAGTAAGTACGCAAAATGAAAGGGTGGACTTTAGCCAGTATATGAAGCGTTTTTTAGTACTGAGCATGTGACCGGAAATGCACCGTTGTGGAGCTGCAAGTAGACAGAGATGTATCCCTCGCTGCGCCATGTGAAAGGAGAAACGAAGAAGAGAAAGCGCTTTAATGGGAAATCAGTTTAACTGGCTTATGGACCGGGCCCAAAAGTATGTTAAAGACCAGGCCATTTTTTTTTTCAAAACTGACATGTGTCACTTTAATGGCAATATCTTTGAGATGCTTTAACTTACACAAGTGATTCTGAGATTGTTTTTTCATAACACCTTGTACTTCATGTCAGTAGTAAATTTTGGTCGATATGTTTTGTCTTTGATTATGAAAAAATATAAAATTTGGCGAAAATGTTGAAAAAAAATGCAGTTTTCAAACTTTGAAATTGTAAGCCTTTCAAATAAAAAGTCATACTACCCAAATTTTTTCATGAATTTAATTAACCATGTCTCTGATTTATGTAGCAATCAAATTTTAATCACCCTTTAATTTTTTTCAGATATTATAAGACTTACAAGTCAAGCAGTAATTTTCCAAATTTTCAAGAATATTTCCAAAACACATTTTTCAAGGGACCACTTCAGTTCTGAAGGGAACTTGAAAGGACTCGCTAATAAAAAAAACCCCCGTAAGTCACCCCATTCTAAAAAATGCACTTTCGAAAGAATCCAAAACAGCAGTTAGAAAGTTTCTTAACCCTTTCAGTATTTCACAGCAATTAAAACAAAATGGAGGTTAAATTTACATTTTTCAATTTCTATCACTAATATATTCATTTAGCCCTAGAATTTACACATTTAGTAAGGGTTAAAAGAGGAAATGAACCCAAAATTTTGTTACACAATTTTTCCCGAACACGACAATACCCCATATGTGCTGGTACCCTAATGTACGGGCACACGGTCGCCCTCAGAACGGATGGAGTGCTAATTGGATTTTGTAGGCCAGATTTTGCTAAAATAGTTTGCAGGCACCATGTCCCTTTTGCAGAGCCCCCAAGGTGCCAAAACAGTGGAAAACCCCAAAATGTGACCCCATTTTCGAAACTAGACCCTTCAAGGAATTTATCAAGGGGTATAGTGAGCTCCTTGACCCTACAGGAGTGTAACAGAATTGGCCCAGCAAATGGGAAAACAACATTGTTTGCTATAAAATGTTGCTTTAACCCCAAATTTTGCATTTCCACAAGGGGTTAAAGGAGAAAATGCACCCCACAATTTGTTACGCATTTTCTCCCAACTACAGAAATGCCCCATATGTGGATGTAAAGTGATGTATGGGCACACTGTAAGGTCCAGAACGGAAGGAGTGCTATTGGGATTTTGGAGGGCAATTTTAGCTGGAATCTGTTTCAGGCACCATGCTGCATTTGGAGAGCCCCTGAAGTCCCAGAACAGTGGAACCCCCCCCAAAAAAATGACCTCATTTTGGAAACTAGACCCTTCAAGGAATTTATCAAGGGGTTTAGTGAGCACTTTGACCCTACAGGTGTTTCACAGATTGTTTTACCATTGAGACGTGAAAATGAAAAGTTACTTTTTTTCCAATAAATCGTCCATTTAGCGCCATATTTTTAATTTTTGCAAGTAGTTAAAGAATTAAAGACACACCACAATTTGTTACACAATTTCTCCTGTACACGGCAATACCCCATATGTGATCATAATCTGTAGTATGGGTACATGGTGGGGCTCAGAACGGAAAGAGCGCTATTTGGCTTTTGGAGGGCAGATGTGGCTGGAATAGTTTTCAGGTGCCATGTCGCATTTGCTGAGCCCCTAAAGTATCAATACAATGGAAACCCCTCAAAAGTGACCCCATTTTAGAAACTACACCCATCAAGGAATGAATCAAGGGGTATTATCATTTTGAGCCTAAAATGCTTCCCAAAAATTAATGTACAAAATTGAAATTTTTAAAGAAATATGCCATTTCGGTGCCCAATACGTTGCACCCACTTTGTGTTGTCAGAGACCTGCACTCCTAAAACTATTAGGTGGGCCATCCCGAGGGGCAAAAAATTATATATGTGAGTGTATACTGCTGCTTGGGCGCAGAGCAGGGCTCAGAAGGGAAGGAGCACTGCGCTTTTTAGCTATTGGGGTACAGAGTAATGCTAGGTTCACACCAGAGTTCGGGTCTCCGTTCTGTGGTTTCCGTCTTCTGCATGCAAGAAGACGGAAACCACAGACCGGGTCCGGCCGTGAGCGGCGGTGAGCGTTTTATGTTCTTCGCCGCAAAACCGTTTTTTTAAATCCGGACACAGAGTACTGCATGTCCGATTCTGTGTCCGGATTTAAAAAAAAACGGTTTTGCGGCGGAGAGCATAAAACGCTTGCCGCCGCTCATGGCCGGACAGCTTTCTCACCCATTCAAGTGACTGGGTGAGAAAGAGTCCTGCAGGTTTCTGTATCCTGCCTCTGTTTTGTGCAGGAAACGGAAACCTGCAGAACAGAGACCGGTCGAAGATGTGAACGAGCCCTTAGAGGGACTTTTGGGCCGCCATGTTGTTTTTGCAGAGCCCTGGAGGTGCCAGTAAACTGGAATTCGCCAAGAAGTGATCCCATTTTGTAGGGCTAATTTTAGGGTCTCTGCAAATATGACATGGTGTCCAAACACCAACAATCTAAATCTGCACTCCAAAAGCACATAGCGATCCTTCATATCTGCGCCCTGCTGTGTACCCAAATGGCGGTGTATGCAAACATGTATGACACTGGTATAACGGACTTAATGCCATATGTGGGTAGAAATGGCTGTTTGGGCACAGCCGCGCACAGAAGGGAAGGAGCGCTATTTTGGTTTTTGGAGAACAGTTTGGTTTTTGGAAGTCATCACACTTTTGCAAAGCCCCTCAATTGCCAATAAAGTGGAATCTGCAGACATGTCACCCCATTTTGGACACTATCCCACTGATGGGATTTATCAAGTGGCGTAGCGAGCATTTTTAACCCTTGAGTGTTGCATTTATTTAGTTTCCAGAAATGAAATCGCAACTGATAATGAGAAGTTAAAAATGTAAGTTTTCCAGAGATTCGCCATTTTAGTGCCCGATATGTTGTGCCCGACTTATGTCAGCAGAGACACTCCAAAAACTGTTAAGCGGGTATCCCGGGCACAACAGCTTTTATAGCGTTCATCTCTGATACAAGGCGGGCACAACATATTACGCACTGAAATGACGTATTCCTGGAAAAATGGTCATTTTCACCTCTCACAATGAGCTTCATATTCATTTATGGATAATAAGTTATAGCAACACTTGGGAGTTAAAAATGCTCTCTGTACCCCTGGATAAATCCGTCAGGGGTGTAGTTTCCAAAATAAGGTCACAGATCAGAAGATTCCACTTTACTGGCGTTTCAACTCTGCAAAAGTGTCATGGCATCCAAAACCCAAACCATCTGTGCTCTGAAAACCCAATAACCCTTCTTCCCTTCTGTGTCCGGCTGTGCCCTAATATCAGTTTATACCCACATATGACATTACGTCCTTTATCCCGGGTACACCAGTGTCATACATGTGTCATACCTGTGGCATAAACTGCAGTTTGGGCGCACAGCAGGGCGCAGAAGGGAAGGAGCGCAATGCGGCTTTTGGAGTACAGATTCAGATGTTTGGTATCTGGACGCCATGTCATGTTTGTAGAGCCTGTAAGGTACTGGAAAAGTGGATTCCCCAAAGGAGTGACCCCATTTTGATAACTGCTTCCCTCAAAGAATTTTTCAGGGGGTGTAGTGAGTATTAGTATCACAGATGTGACTGTACAGCAGATGGTGAAGAGGGAATATATAAGCAGTGCGGAGAATATTTCAAACACCAAATTCCCTACTATGTCCCAGTAACTCCTATAATTGGGGGAGTCACTGTGGGAGTCGCTTCTGGTATATTTTTCCTCATAAGCTCTAAATCTGTGGTGTCCCCTGATATTCGCTCGCACAGCTTATATACTCCCTTCCTGACGCAGCCAGTTGTATTCTAATAATTTGGCAATTTTGTGGGTTTTTGTCTTCACCATGCCATGGTGCATTTCCGGTCACATGTTCATTAATAAAAAACGCTTCATATACCAGCTAAAGTCCACCCTCTCTTTTTGTGTACTTCCTTTCTGGACACCCTGTATATCAGTTGTCTCATAGGTTTTACTTTTGCTTGAGGTAGACACAACTGATTAGAAAAATTGTTGTCTTGCATTCAAACTGAGACAGAGAAATTTGTCATTCAACAGATACAAAACGGGCATTATAGGAACTATGGGACCAGTTTCCTTATCAGGTTCCAGCATTTTTGGACTATGGTTTTGTAAAAAGAAACTGGAGGGTCAGACATATGTGAAAGGACATTCCTTACATTCCTTATTTTTGGAGTACTCCCACTCACCCGCTCAATATTCACCCACTATTGGTATTGACTAATATGTTTCCTATTATGCTGCTGCTCAACATTACCCAGGCACATTCCCTTATCTGTAGTCATAAAGACACAACTTTATTCTTCAGCATATATAGTCTGCACTACTTTTCTTAAAATCATCCATAAGTCCCCTTTACATGGAAGTATCAAGGTGTGCTTTGCATCAATATTTGTATGCTAAGAGCAGGAATTGCTAATTCCTGGTTTTCTCTTTGTGTAGATTCTATCCTAGCTTTGACTTGCAAAATACTGACCAAAATACTGTCATGTGAAAGTAGTCTAACTGTTTGAAATGCAGTTAGGGTGGGATTTATGGGAATATTCCAACTGTAAATGCATGAATTCCTATATAGTTCAGAAACTCTAATATCCCTATAGGGCAACTATGAAAACTAAATGAAAGTTCACTTACAAAAGTAAAGTTCCCATTTTGCAAGTTATGCTAATATAATTTATTTTAGGCTTATCAGAGTATATTTTACTGTACAATAATGATTGCAATGCTATGGAAATATAGAATGACAAGGACTATGAATACATTATTAATGAGCTGTTGCAGGAGGACTCCATACATCACACATTAGGATGACAATGCTGCTATTTATAATCTTATTAATGCCCTGAAAATAATTTCACTGTTTCAGTTTTGTTTCTTCATATTTTTATGCCGCATGTAACTTTCTTAACAACGTTGATCTTTCTGGATCATGAATAAAATGGCAAAACATCAGTAAATACTGACACACCTGAAAACAAAATGGAGAAAGTAACAAGAATAAAACAATGCATAACAATATTGGTCCATATGCTTTTGAGGTTCTTTGCAAAGTTGTATAACAATCCCTGATTCATCCTTATTCTTATCAGAATAAGTCATAAATGACAGAACAGAATATTAGTCTTATAGTTAGGGACAATTCCTGATTCATGTAACATCTCTTATCATTATAGGAAACCAAGCTAAGTCATAAATGACATAACAGGATATCAATCTTATGGTTAGAGTCTCCATTATCTTACTTTCACCTTAAACACCTTATGTTTTCTCAACCTTGTGTACAAAGCAGAAATAAAAAGCTCAAAGATATTCCACCATGACAGTTCATTTTACTCATATTCACTTATTATCACTGTTTTTCCTTTTATGTTTGAGATATATGAAATCTATACTATACCAACTGCTATACCGGAAAGAGGAATCACTGACATATGGACATATAGTAATAATCATTATTATCTCTCTTCAGAACTGACTTGGTAAATAAACTGGATTCAGAATGTATTACTGAGCTTCATACCAGTGCTTATGTCTATCTATCTACATACTATCTATTTATTTATCTGTTGGTCTATCTATCTATCTATCTATCTATCTATCTATCTATCTACTTATCTATCTATCTATCTATCTATCTATCCATCTATGTATGTATGTATGTATGTATGTATGTATCTATCTATCTATCTATCTATCTATCTATTTATCTATCATCTATCTATCTATCTATCTATCTATCTATCTATCTATCTATCTATCTATCCATCTATCTACTAATCTATCTGTCTATCTAGCCATCTGTCTATCTAGCCATCTATTTATCTGCCTATCTATCTATCTATCTATCTATCTATCTATGTACCTATTCATCTATTATCACTCATAACTGTAATATTTCACCTTAAAATAAAAATGAAAACAGGCACAACAATGACACAAGTAGTTAAACAAGCCCTGAATAGTATATCTATCTATCTATCTATCTATCTATCTATCTATCTATCTATCTATCTATCTCCTATCTATCTATCTATCTATCTATCTATCTATCTATCTCCTATCTATCTATCTATCTATCTATCTATCTATCTCCTATCTATCTATCTATCTATCTAACTATCTATATATAGTAAAAATTCTAGAACTCTTCAGGATTGTGAGATATGTCCATATTGTCCATCCTTCTATAAAGCTGAGATAAAAGTGTCCTTTATTAACATTTATTCTCATATAAATCCTATCAATGCCATTTCCACAGTCAGATCATACACATTATGGCCCCCTCTCACCCCTTAGATATGGATATGTACTGTATATAGTGTACTCGTGTATACATATCCCCTGATCCTGTAATTTTTAATAAGCACCAGGAGTAAAGTTAACACATGAGAACTATTTTCATACTTTCTCTCTGCAAGCAAACACGTAGATTTAATAACAAACATATAAAGCCTGGAAGTTTATTACAGGAGGAGAAGCGCTTGTATTCCAGCTTTTCCTGCGTTTTTCGTTAGCAAGCCATTTATTTATAACTGCAAAATATTTATAGTAGCAAAATGCAGACAAGGGAGCAGTGTGCACAGTAGTGAGGCTGCGGCATTAGCCTGTGGCTACTGCTTATGAATGTATGCAGCTCCAGTAATAACCACTCCCCAGGAAATTGCCAGCTTAGTAAAATACTAGTAATATTAGCACGTGGTTTTCCAAAACGTTTACATTTGAGTGCAAGGGAAGCTGCTAAGGCATAAATTTGTTATTTTAGCTTTGCATGTTTAAAAACAATATTAGGTTTCCCATAAATCCAGCAGCCTGGCTACACACAGAGCCGGCATCAGGGGGGCGAATAGTGGCCGCAACCTGCTGCAAGGTAAAGGGGGCTGCATCACTACCTGGGCCCTTCACTCCCCCCTATCTGTACATTTTTGTCTGCAGAGAACTACGGTAGAGCCTTCAAGAAACCTTAAAGTTCCCAAAACCTGTTCTAAAACTGGTTTTATCGTTAGAATAATAACAACAAGTATTTCCATAATTTATTCAGGGATTGGGGGATGTAGTCCACAGAAAAGGCGTCAAAGATTTTCTATAGCCTGTGATAGATGAGAAATAGAGACATAGATAGATAGATAGATAGATAGATAGATAGATAGATAGATAGATAGATAGATAGATAGATGAGAGAGAGAGAGAGAGAGAGAGAGAGAGATGATAGAGACATAAATAGATAGATAGATAGATAGATAGATAGATAGATAGATAGATAGATAGATCTTCTTCTTCTTCAGGGCAGATTAACAAAGATTTTATGTCTTTGAAGGTCGAATTGCTTTGTAAATATTATGGACAAGAAAAACTCATAGAATCATTTCCTTGGCAACTGTTGCAATATTTTATCAAAATATTTCAATAAAAATATAATTTTTAGTATGGAGAAAAAGCATTGACATTACTTCAGTTCATATAATATTGATTATAAACATGTGAAGTAAAAAGAAGCTAATAAAAAGTATCTATTAATATTAGAGTATCCTGAAAAATCACAATGATCATTTATTGACAATGTAATATTAGAATATTTTAGGTAAGGGTTTATTTTGTGTGTAATATTTTAGCAACCCCTGTCACTTGAAGCACTGGCAGATTTTTCTGTACACACATAGGACATTTGTCAGTTCCTTTCCTCCGGTCTTTTACGTGGAATGTGACTGCCTTATTTTTGTCCTGTCCCCCATATGTGTAATTGAAAAGTCACATAAAGTTCTATTTCATTGCGTAGAACTTATTGGAGCCTTGTCCGTGCTTCTGCTTATTGTGCAGATAAGTAGTTTCCCTATCTCTTGTAATCGATGTAAATTGAGGATAGAAGTATAGTTAGTTGATGTGGTGTGAATAGTCTTGTTCATGGCTCATTGCTTCCACACATCTCGCAGCCCTTGTCTTTGTGTGTGTATAAGGTCCTTGTCTTCGTGTGTGTAGAAGGTGTTCTCCTCTCCAGTTGTCAGCAGCTCCACTCCTAAGATAATACCTGTGGGGCTTCCCTGAAGGCCAGTGTTTTAGCATTATTATTAGCCAGTATTACTAGATGACGTCTGGAGAGCTCCAAGGATTTTACTTAAGGATTTGGGAGCAGAAGACTTTGCGATCTCTTCATTTACTTTCTCCGGATGTTTTTCCTCCGGTCATACTTTCCTTATGATTGTGACTATAGGAGGGTAAAGTGAATGTTAACATCACATCTCCTTAAGCTATGAGAGGGTTAATGTGCTGTTATTGTGACTTTGTTTAACTTGGTAAACTTCCATTGTCAAGCTGTAAAGGAAGTAAATGTATAAGCATCGGTATAAAGCATCGAAGGAGCAGAATCCTAGACAGGGTTGTATGTCAATACATCTACCATCCACTTGTGGCTTCCTGTAAAAACTTTGGGTGTGCTGGTATTTATAGTCCCCCACTAACATGGAGCCTAATGTGAGCACTGTTAGCTAGACGGACCATGGTTATTGTAATATATGAATGTACATATAGTGTCTCCTAGAGTACCAGTATATAGCAATGCTTTTCTTTTTACAGGAAGGCAGAACACAGGATCTTAAGCCCATAACTGTTTTATAGTCAACAATCAGAGTATTTACCACAAAGCAAGCAGCGCCTGCTCTGGATTTACAGTCTCTGGATCTCCTATCTAGATAAACTAAGGCTTTATGGCATGAATAATAATGTACCCGGCAGAAATGTCCTGTCTCATTACACAGCCCTATCATACAGAGGAGAGGTAGATTCACTCAGTGGATTGCCAGGGCTGGACTGATGCATGCAGGGGTCAGATAGAAACAACTCCACAAGGTGATCTTGAATCTTGGGGGGTCTTCTGTACACTAGAGCACTTCACTCCATGAATGCAGGAGCTCTGCAATAAATGCCTATTAGTAAAGAGGAGGGAGCTGGTGTTTATGTGCAGACTTGGGTTGCTGTAAATCCATCAACATCTCAGACAGCTCTGAGCATAGTAAGTTACCTAAGCGCATTCCTGGGCACTGCGCATGCGTGCACAGGTAGCAACCAGTTCTTTATGAGCAGGTGAGATGTTCCTGTACAGGTAAAGAAGGATTTGTTGAAGCTGCTCGTATCTGCAGGCGGATCCCTCAGTCTATCATCAGTGAGGGATTATAGGATGTCCATGCTGGCCAAGATGGAGGACTGGCAGGTGAGATGTCACATCTGGTAACAGGCAGTCACCTGGTGACTCTCCTAATACATCAGAGGAGTATATCATCTCTGACTATCCACATAAGTGGTTTAGATTTTTTTATATTATTTTTGCTACTTTTAGAAGTATCATATATTTAGATACACACAAGAACATAACGTCAGAAATGTCACTATTTGTCAAGAAACTACTCTGGATTTGGTCATTAAAATACAAGGGAGGTGAGGAATAGAGCAGGCAAAACCGCCCTGAGCCACTTCTTTTTGTAGAGGCTCTTAGTAAAAGTGAGTGATGCAAGCTAATAATAATAATAGCACAACTGCCTGCAGAGCTGGAACACGATATATATATATATATATATATATATATATATATATATATATATATATATATATATATATATATTAAACATATGGGACAACAGGTACTTGGGAAGTAATAACTGGTCCTGGTCTGATATTGTGAATTTACAAGTGTTACTGTGTATATTATTGGGTGCTTCGAGAAACTACCAATACTAGAATGATGCTAGAAGACCCATGTTACCCAAATAATATTATTAATAATAATATTATTATATAGAGTATACCAATGCTGGCAGCACAAAACACCAACCATCTTGTAACTACCATTTCTATTTTCTTTTTTAAATGCATAGTGTGTGTGTGTGTGTGTGTGTGTGTGTGTGTGTGTGTGTGTGTGTGTGTGTGTGTGTGTGTGTTCATATTCAGATATATAGTTAAAAAGCAAAAAAAGAGAACCGCCAGTCACACAAGAAGGAATGCAAATACCTGGGTCAATAGCAGAGCTGGTTGCTCTCTACAGATATAATAAAAAATGGGTAGCACTCAATTTCAGTGAATAATGGTGGGCTTTTATTTATGTCATGTATGCACCTGAATCGCTTGAAAAGGACCCTTGGTTCTATGGACCGAAACGTTGCACTTGGGCTAAATAAAAGCAGTATATACATATAGAGAGAGAGCAGTAGTCTTACTTCATTGGTGTCAGGGTGACTATAGAATGCTGAAGGCTTATTAGACGTTCGTTCAAATCTACATGACAATGCTGAGGGTCAAAATGGAAGTATATAGTAATGAGTTTCACTCTATTAGCAGTTCCTGAATATATCTGCTCCACCCTACAAATGTTAATGACTCCTAAGTGCGACCCCATTGATGTGATGCTGCTGGTATAAAGCGTTGTTCACACTCTTTCTAAAATCCACGCTGTTATGTTTGATCCTTGCTGTAATATTCTCATTCAATTAGCTGGGCGGTCATTGTAATCCGCTTGATGTGAATATGGGCCTGTCTGAGTTGAAGTGCTTGGCGCTGGCTCATGAGATGTACAAGACACAGACACAAAACGATGAGCCCAACTTCATTTCAAGCTCAATGAGGGAAAAACAACTATTTTGACTAGCTGAAGAGCAAGTACAATGGAGGGAGCATAGTCTTTATTTGGGGGAGAAAACCCCCTACATCTTCATGACATTGGACTGAGGACCCCTGGCTCCAGAGACCATTTATGTAAATGTCTTGTCACCAGCAAACACTGATGTACTAAGGAGTGAACTCTGTCAACTGCAACAATAGCATGCATAATGTATACACAGTATAGGAACTACAGTATAGTATATATAGAAAGATAGACAGATAGATAGATAGATAGATAGATAGATAGATAGATAGATAGATAGATAGATAGATAGATAGATAGATAGATAGATAGATAGATAGATGGACACTATAGGAGCAATGGTATAGGATAGATAGATAGATAGATAGATAGATAGATAGATAGATAGATAGATAGATAGATAGATAGATAGACACTATAGCAGCAAAGGTATAGGATAGATAGACAGATAGATAGATAGATAGATAGATAGATAGATAGATAGATAGATAGGAGCAAAGGTAGTAGCATATACATATTTATATATATATATATATATATATATATATATATATATATATATTATAGGAGCTATAGTATAGGATAGATATAAATAAACTATAAGAGAGATGGTATAATATATATATATATATATATATATATATATATATATATTTATTTATTAGAGGAGCAATGGTAGTAGTATATATATATATATATATATATATATATATATATATATATATATATATACACACACACTACAGGAGCTGTAGTATAGGATAGATATAAAGACACTATAGGAGAGATGGTATATGATAGATATAAAGATATCAGTTCCATGTATGAGAAGCCCCTTCCCATTGTCAGCTGAGGGTCCCAGCCTTCCCCTCACTCTCATACAATTACCCATTAAAATTAACCATTCTGCAAACGTCAAAATGGAGCTGCTCATTAGATGCTGCATAATTTTCTCATTTCACACGTTTTCCAAGATCTTCAGACACCCAAGTGGAATATCAAGTAGGACATGTAAAAAGAGATTATCACTTTCAATATTCTTTATCTTTGCGCTTAAAGAACGTTTCCCAATATAAATCTATTCTTCTCATCAACCTGTGTGTTCTGCATTTAATGGGTTAAAGTGAGATATACATTCCTAGTGACTGAATATATCTATACTGACGTATATAGCTATATATATATATATATATATATATATATATATATATATATATATATATTCCCTGGCAAGTACCTGAGCCCTAGAGTGTAAGCTCTTGTGTCACCTAGCAGTCGGCCCATTGTTGATATGCTAATCAGCTCTTAGGCTTGGTGGTTAGAAGCCAGGGAAATAAAGGAAACTTTCTACCATTAGAGGGAGATCTCAGTGCACCAAAGCATTGCACCAGCATTGCTCACTCTCTGTACAGCACACAGGGGCTCTAGACTTTTGTGGGGACAAGGAAGAAGAAGAAATCCTCTTCCAAAAAGCCCATGAAAATGCTGTGGAAACTAACGGATAATATCAAATACGAGGAGTGTGAGGTAAGGACTAGTGTTACTGGGATGTGTTATTGTATGGCCAGGTCTGTCACACAGGGCACTGTGCACACAGTGTGAGCAGAGCTTGGGGCAGCCTATGATCTCTACAGCATGGACTGTCCTACAGGCATCAGTGCATGTAAAGATCATATTATTTAGGGTATATAGAATTATATTAGATTATTATCGTCTCCTTCCAAGACTGCATTAAACTGTACCGCATGCGGCTTCATCAGAAACTTCTATCTTGACTCGTTTATATTTTTAGTGAGTTCATCTATTAAATGTTTTTACTTTCTAGGACGATTTTTTTTTTTATGTTCATACAATATTTTATACTTTTTTTTGTAATCGAGAATTTGTATCGTGTATCAATTTGCATCTAACCTACTGATGATGATAATAACAACAGTGTTTATTATATTATAAATGATGTTATATTATGATCTGCAGAGATTGTGGAATTTTCCCATATGTCGGCTGTTGTGGTGTATACAAAGACATACAAACGTGTGAGTACAAAGGCACAGTGCTGGCACATGGATCATTGTCTTGTTATGACTTGTAAGACTCTGAGCTGCTTTTGTGAAGATTCCCCAAGTGGTTGGGGCAGTTTTGTGGATGGCCGGAAAGGCTTGCGCTCATTGTATATATACATATATATATATACTATATATATATACATATATATATATACTATATATATATATATATATATATATATATATATATATATATATATATATATATACATATACACACACAGGTGCTTTGTATATAGGGATGTTATAATATAGCAGGGGTTAGGACATCAGTATTGATGGCGGGTGTAGCTGAGATGAGGCCGCACATGTGCCCGCTTGTGTTGCAGGGAGATCAGCCGCCATGGTGTGAATAGTGTGCTTGTGAGCTGCAGATTAAAGCTGTATTTTGTTAGGTGTGCATAGCTGTGTAGGAACATGCAGGCGCTGGATGACTGTTGTTATTCTAACCCCAGCCAGCTTTGAGCTCTATACACTTGGCTATGTCATATTTTGGAGGAGTTGTTTGCTGGAGTTGCAGAGCCAGTCGGACGGGTTTGGAGCTGGAGTTGAAGCCAGGATCGGGCGGAAGGGAGGCAGCTTTAGAGCCGGGCCGATCCCTGCTGGACCGGGGCTGTCCACAGATGACCAGGGCCGGGGCACCTTGACCGCTGAGGACGGGGACAGTCTACACTTGGGGGCTTGCGGTTTTTCGGCGCTGGAGAAGAACAGGAAAGCGGTAACAGAAGAAGAAAGTTCCCCGGCTCCTTCCGGGACCTGCATGCTGCCACAAGCCCAGGATTGCTGCTGCTGCCTCCTCCAGGATTGAGACCCTAATCTGAGCCTGGGACATTGCTTTGGATGCCTCCACATACAAGGAGCTTTTACCAATACAACACAATCTGAATAGGGGCTGAGGGGAGACTATTGGTTGGAATAGGAAGCTGTGCTTGTTGTGCTTGGAGCCCATCGGGCTATGGATCAGGTTCAGAGGACAGGAGACCCGGGCCCCTCCGATCCAGACATGAAAAGCAAAGGGCTGGAGAGCTCAGAGAACATTCCCAGCAGCAAGAGGAGGACATCGGAGCTGCCCATGGCTTATCCAGGATATTCCCAGGATTCCCAGGTGCCAATTCCCTTTCTTCCCCCCATCCCTCCTTCCCTGTCACACTCATTCACTTTTCATGCCCTGCAACCTTTAAAATGTCCCCCCTATCCTGTGATTCGCCAGCCCCCCTCCCCTCTTTCTTCCTCACTCCCTCACTGGTGTCTCTCCCTCTCTTCCTCCCCCTCCACCTCAGATTAGATACACTGATTCTTCATTCAATGGACGTCATTTAGAACAGGGCTCTGCCTTGAGTTGCTTCCTCGGTTCACGCTCGATTTCCAGCCATTCTTCCTTTATTAAGTATTGCTGTAATATTAATAGTCATGAATATGTGCTGCTATTAGGAGGGGAGAGGCTGCAGCTCGTATTATAGGACAGCCAGCAGCAGCACAAGCATTGCACACAAGTCCACCAAGGATTAACCAAGAGACATTAACACAGAGAAACTTTCTATTTGCCTCTTCTGCCTTCCTCACATCGCTCGCAGATCTGATGGATTATGGTCTATGGTCGGCGCCCGATCTTCGTCGTCGTTATGATTTTCTAGTAGCGATATACTAGGGCTGGCGAGTTTCTCTCTGCTCTTCTGGTTCCACTTCTTGTGTATTTTGCTTTTTTTCTCCATTGATTTGTCTCAATAGCAGCACTCATGTTAGTGCACAGTTTTTCAGCTATGGTGAGTTTACAGAAATATTTTATGTTTCATCGTAAGAATTTTAGATTTAGTTTTTTTCTTTCTATCCATAAATTTGCTCCATCCAATTCCATTTAGCCCTGTGTTCAGACCCCATGATTTGTATTAGCGCTATTACTGACATGTGATTTTATCTCCTACATCCTGTGCTTTCTCCTGATCAAATGACTCCTTAATATTCTAAAACATGGATATATATATAATCTCTGGTCCACAGCTAAACTTAAACATATGCCTGGATGGGGCATGTGCTTTCATTTAATGCATACTTTCCTTACATAGCTGCTCGATTGTGAAAATGCCAGTATCTATTAGCCATATTTGCTGTTGTTTTTTATTATATGGTATAGGGGTTATTATATGTTATGGTTTATTATATTATATTGTATTATATGCTTTGCGTATGTTTGTTTCTTTCAATAAATGTTTTCCTTATTACTAGGATTATTATGTAATTCCAATAATATTTATTAAGTATTATAATAATTGAAAGCTTCGGATTATGAGATAGTTGTTAAATGGACATTCATTTGATTTAGATCCTCATAGACAGACATTTGTCGTATATATAAATGATAATATATAGATATAATAATAAATAGGATATTCTATTCATATTTCGTATTGTAGGTTATTAATTGTCCTGTTTTTGTTCTCTGTAGGATCGTCATGACGGTACCAGTAATGGGACAGCCAGGCTACCCCAGCTGGGGACAGTGGGCCAGTCCCCCTATGCCAGCGCTCCCCCTCTATCTCATACCCCCAATACTGACTTTCAACCCCCATATTTTCCACCTCCATACCAGCCCATATATCCCCAGTCACAAGACCCATATTCCCACGTTAATGACCCATATAGCCTCAATTCTCTCCATGCTCAACCGCAACCTCAGCACCCAGGGTGGCCGGGACAGAGGCAGAGCCAGGAGGCCGGCCTATTGCACACACATCGGGGGCTGCCACATCAACTGTCCGGCCTGGACCCTCGAAGGGATTACAGGCGGCATGAAGACCTTTTGCATGGGCCTCATGGACTGGGCTCAGGAATTGGGGACATCCCCATCCACTCCATACCTCATGCAATAGAAGATGTCTCGGTAAGACTTAGCCTTTCTGTTTCTAACTAATTCTTATCCAAGTCCTCACCCTTATGTACATAATAAGCTAAATAGATGTGTCATCCATATGCAAACTCCTCCTGTATAGCTAGCAGGATGGGGAATGAAAGCTGTGCCTAGGATGGATGTTCTGTAATAAATAATCTGTCCATTATAATTATGGAAGCCATTTCATACAATCCATCCCTATACCTGCAGCTGCAATGTCTGCGAGACATAACAAATGAAAGTCAGCTCATTCTCACTATATCATTCTGACTATATCATTCTCACTATATCATTATAGAGACCCCATCAGGGCTACCAAGTCAGTCACTATTAAATTACAAATAATCGCACAATAAACTATTTCACTATTACTGGTTATCAATAAAATGCTTTGCAATTATACCTGACATTAACCATAGTACAAAGCAATACCTAATATTTTACCCTTGACTCGTCCTCTTCCATATATATATGATGCAGAAAACCAGATTGATAATGATAATCTGTCGGCAGGACGTTTCCTCATCATACAAAATACTTCCAAAAATCTGGGATTAGACACTGCTGTGAAATAAGTGCTGACAGATTAACGATTCCAGTCTCAGGTTGCAGGCTTGTTGTGGTGCTGGTGGGATGATATTTGGGAAAGATGGAATGCTGTAAAGCTTTGTTGTGTAGCCGTCATGTGTTTTCTGACGGATTTATGTCACAACTACTGTCTTATTAGAAATTCTTCTAGCTTCCATAACCAATACCTATATATTTATGTATAAGTATATACCCGTACATATAGAATGCATATGGATTTTTATTTGGCGTCTATATTTATTTCCCCCCTGCAAGAAACAAATGAATGCATTAATATAGAAATATATTATATACATATATAAAGATGAATGTAGGAGACAGAGAGAAATAGAGAGGTATAAAAAAATAAAAAAGAAAGATTATTATATCTATAGGTTACCGTAACTGTCCCGTTGAACTAGCAATGCTTTAGCAGATAAATTAGCACCTATAGCTGTCCATAGTTGGTGCGTATAGAATTATGTGCAAATATCGGACCAACATATAAGGCCGCTATTTATGTTGGAATTATTATTTTATTGTTATTCATTGCTACAAATTGCCAGAAATGTGAATAAATGCAATACACAATCCTGGCCAAATATATACTAAAAAGTGAAACGGAGTCAGGATGGTGTAGTGTGAATGAGGGCAGATTTAGGGAATCATCTCATGGCAGTAATATGGAAGGGATGTGTGGGGATGTAAAGGGATCATATTTCCCCACATAGTTAAATGGGTAGTAGTCATTTCTGAACATTTCTCTATTTAATTCTACTTAAATGCAGGAGCACTTTAGGCAAGTTACAAATGAGAGCATTGAGTATAATAAAAGCCGTAATAAAGCAACGCAGTCCCATCCACCCGGAATCATTGAGATCAGGCACAATTAACAGGAGCATAAATCCACAGCCAATGGCAAATGTTATCATCACCATTATTACTGCTGGACAATGACTAACGAATAATAGCTGCAGCCGAACCTTCTGGGTCAGAACCAGAGACCGAACTACCTGGATCACCAGTTCTATGTCTGCAACTGGGATCATTTATAGAAGAGTTTGTAACAATGTAACAGCAATCTAATCTGACAAATCCCAATGTTCATAATGAGTATATGTGGCTTGTCTTATTATACAAATCTAGCAGGGTTACTAATGAGCCTGATCTGCCCACTCATCATACAGATACAAGCGACTTATATTGTATTATTGTATTATTGTATGGATACACATCCATTTCATGTGATCACACCTAATATTGCATCGCTTGGCAGAACAGCTCAGCTTTGTTTTAGAATCCCAGTAATATATATATATATATATATATATATATATATATATAATAAATTTGTATAATTATATATATATATATATATATATATATATATATATATATATATATATATACACACACACACACAGCTAGTTTGGATGACTTCAGTCTGAATTATTTCCAGGGAGAATATCATTTTCCTGATCATGTCACATTGTTTTGTAACTCTTGAGCTTGCAGATAACTCCTTTTTGACACAGACCCTGAGTATTTCCCTTGCTCTTGTTATGACAGTGCATTAAAACCTTTGTGTATTTTGTGTTGCAGCACGTAGAAGACCCAGGTATCAACATCCCAGATCAGACTGTAATTAAGAAAGGTAGGCGATTTTCTTGTGCATTCCTTACAAGTCTCTACAGGCTTTTCTTTCCATACTCAAAACTGCCAAGCTTCATCCTGAAGTATTTCAAGCTTGTGTGGCTGAAATCTTCAAGTGTGTGATCCAGAATATGTGCTTCATGTTTACTCTGTACATAACGTGTGGCTGCTGCATTAAGGCTATTGTTCCTAGCTGTATACGGGAATATGTATTATATACGGATGCAGCAGTGCTGAGATGGTTGATACTTAGAAAAGTTGTAATGTGACAAATCAGGTTTTGATCTAATCATAAGGCTTAAAATGATGCATAAAACCTATCTATCTATCTAGCTAGCTATCACTATAATAATAGCAATAATCGCTATAAATAATATAAAGGATGGCTATAGGAAATACTAGGGGGTATAGTAGGTCTCTGATGAATTAAGCCATATTTCTACCAATAAATCGAATGACTTTATAAGTAAACACATTCCATTTTCTATCCGGAAAGCCAAGTCTTGAGGTTTATTTGTCCCACTCTTATTTCTTCCTCTAGTGTAAGTTGATCTAGCTGAGATGCTCTTTCCAAGTCAACATGATAATTGGCTCTTCTATTAGTAATCTCAAGAGTTCGTTTAGCTCCTATTGTCTCTATTAGCCTCCCCAGAGCTATTAATGTCACAAGTGATCTATCCAGAGCCCCCATACGTCTGACTCTCCCCAACAAATGAAATGCACAGGCCATTCATAGCCTGATGATTAGAGCAGCCGTCATAATAACAGGGTGCCCTATGTCTGGCCAGTGCTGGGGTATATACACAATTATGGACACAATTCCTGCATTTATTGCATCTGTTTGCAAGGACTGATGCTTTTGCTATGTATTTGCCCGATGACATCAGGATTGTAGTTTGTTTTGACTTTTTAGTTGTCATAAAATACAACAAAATTCTGAATTCCTTCTAAATTATTGCCATAAAATACCGTGTAAATTGTGTCTGTGATCTGGAATAATTGTTTAGTGGATGGATGAGAATCTGTAGAGGCACATCAGGATTATTTCTCTAGTTTATTATAATATCCTACAATATAGAAACCTATTATATGTGTGATGTATCACACGTGCATTCACAATAATGTAGCTTTAAGTGACGTTATAATAATTATAATACTGCAATTATAGAATAAAACCTCTAGGCCTGTGTATAGGAATACAGGTTTACATTTAATGGCTGGAAGAAAGAAATCTATTTTTTGCCAGTGATAAATAGGGAAGGATATTTCGTTTGTTGGAGACTGGATGTTGTATATACCGAATATAGGGCATCTGACCTGTATTGTGCCATTGTTGCCATAGATGTATGATTATATATGCGAGGACTGAAAATGCCTAATGTGGTGGGTTGGTTGAGGTTGTGTGGGGTGGATTATACTAGGGAACTATCTAACTTTAATCGGTAATTAAATCAGACAGGCTTTCCCTGACTAGACAATGTGCAGCAGCACTGCCACTTTGTGCCTCACGGTGGCGCTGTCTCTCTGCTTCTCTCTATCTGCGGTATTAACCCTGCTCACTGCCATGTTAGTTAACCCTGAGCACTGCTGTGACATCTTTAGGTGTATTCCCTTACATGTAGGATATGTGGCTTTAGGTATCAAGTATTAATAATGTGACCATAGTGATTTTACCTGTGCAGTCTAGTCATGTAGGACATGCATTCCTCCATTAATAATCTTAGTATATAGGATGACCATATAGTCCATTTTTGGTGTTGAAAGCAATCTAGTGTTGCCTGGAAACATACATTTAAAGATGGAGAAGGCTGTAATATCCAGAGCTATGACTGTCCTCATGACTTGTATGTCCAGTACTTATAGTGACCTTTAATAGTGTCCATGATAAGCATATAAGTAATATTAGTATGTGTGCCCTTTATATATCAAGATGGATTACAGATGCCCTTATGTGTGTGCCCAGGCCTTCTAGTTTCCTGGCATCAATGTCATCCTTCTTTTTTCAGGGCCTGTCTCATTGTCTAAATCCAATAACAATGCAGTATCGTCCCTCTCTCTCAACAAAGACAATCTCTTCGGTGGAGTAGTGAATCCCAATGAAGTTTTCTGCTCAGTTCCTGGACGGCTGTCTCTTCTAAGCTCAACATCAAAGTACAAGGTGACAGTGGCAGAAGTCCAGAGAAGGTTGTCCCCGCCCGAGTGCCTCAATGCTTCTCTGCTGGGTGGAGTGCTCAGGAGGTGAGTGACACATAGTGTTATACATGGAGGAGCATTATCCAGGGCTGTCAGGGTTAAATGGCCATAAGGGGTCTGGGTCAGGTATTACTTATTTAGCTTGATTGTGACAATAAAACTTTAGACTCTCTGGAAACACTATATAACTTTTAGGATGGAGACAATTCCTTTTAGGGTTGGTGTATGTGAGCTGCCTGCATGCTCAGGCTCATCTGCAGATACCTCCATAATAACCTCAGTCAGCCCAGGCTATGGGGCTGTGGCCAACATGTTTATCGTATGGGCTTCAGGTTCATTTAGTGTCACATTGCATTTGGCTGAGCATGTAAGGACATGGTGTGAAACATATGGGATAACATATAGCAGGGAACATGGTGCTTTATACGAAGTAGAAAGCAATTCATGGAACAGGTTATTTATTTTCATTGCTTTCCTTTAGGGGTGTGCTTTTATTGACTAGTTATAGCCTGGCAGAAAATAGTCTTCAAATCTAAAGATAACTTCTTATGAAGTATTATTAATGTTCTAACGAATCTGATAGAGGTGTACACTTCATATACAATATGTGTTCTTCTACTTCTGGTGAAGTGACTGTGGGATTCATTAGTGGAGTATTCCACTTTAATGAATGTTATATGTATGAGTTATATATTAGTATTTTCATTATTATTATTTGCATAAGCCTTCTCGCACTTGTCAATTGGCAGTTTTAATTGACATTGATATTAAATGAATTTATGTCATAAAAACAGTACAAGTTTGTTGAATGGAAAACGACATGAAAGGAGACTGAAGTTACCACTTTGCATTCTAGAACTTTCTGCTAAACGGTTGATTGTAGCTAATCCTTCCATCACTGGTAATTACACTATGGATTCACAGTTATGCCACTTAATGCTTATGGACAGAGCTGATTTGGATGTAATTAGATTTTTGATTAGCTGCAAGTCATAAACACTGAGTGCTGGTTACTATGAGAGGGGGATGTATCCCAAGTATATACACTAGCCCTATGCCTATTACATTGTGGTGGTTATCCTAAGTATATTCACTAGCCCTACTTCTAATACATTGTGGTGGTTACTATGAGAAGGGGATGTATCCTAAATATATACACTAGCCCTATTCCTATTACATTGTGGTGGTTATCCTAATTATATTCACTAGCCCTATTCCTATTACATTGTGGTGGTTATCCTAAGTATATTCTCTAGCCATATTCCTAATACATTGTGGTGGTTACTATGAGTGGGATGTATCCTAAGTATATACATTAGCCCTATTCCTATTACATTGTGTTGGTTACTATCAGAGGGGGAGTGTATCCTAGGTATATACACTATTACTATTACATCGTGTTGGTTACTATCAGAGGGGGAGTGTATCTTAAGTATATACACTATCCCTATTCCTATTACATTGTGTTGGTTATCCTAGGTATGTACACCATCCCTATTACATTGTAGTAGTAACTATGAGAGGGGAAGTGTATCCTAAGTATATACCCTAGACCTAATCCTTTTACATTGTGGCTATACCAACATTCAATGTCCTTATTTCTTGTATCCTCCAGTCTAACAATGTACAAGGCCCTGGTTTTCTTTTCCTTGCAATACAGAAGTAATTTGATTCTTCTGATGCCCTTTAGAGATGTCCTAGACACTGAGCTTAATACCATGTTCTGTGTCTACACCCCATAACTATGAGACCATTCATGTATTTCTGTAAATTACATGAATGAGAATGTATGGAGGCTTCATTTCCCTGGGTCAGAATAGGTCACTTTTTTGAGCAATGATGATCTTGGTCTGCAGCCATGTCAACACATTCCTCTTCCCAGCACACCAATTAGATTGTGCTTTTGCATTTTGCAAACTATCTAAAAGTTTTCTGTGTTGAAAGAAATAGTGATGCTGATGTAGTGTTTTAGATTTGGAATATTGCGGAATAATGACCCTATAAAATCTGTATTATTATTACTTATCCTTATTCTTAAAATTGTTGTTGTTGTTATTATTATTATTATTATTACCTTTCCACAAAAGATACCCAGCTTGTCTCTATGGAAAGATTCACTCAAATTACTGATTAACATATATTTTAATATTATGGATTTTATTTTGTTTTATATGGTAACTCATATTAATATTATCATATGTAATAATTGTTACATTCTTCACAGGGCAAAATCCAAAAATGGTGGGCGATCACTGAGAGAAAAATTAGATAAAATAGGATTAAATCTTCCAGCTGGGAGGCGTAAAGCTGCTAATGTCACATTGCTCACATCCTTAGTGGAGGGTAAGTTGCCTGATGTTTCTCTAGCAGTAGTAAAAGTGCTCTAATCGTTCTTGATTGCCTCCATTTTGTGCTCTTAGAAGAATTAAGAGAAAGCCATTTCAATATGATAATAGTTAAATACCTAAACCCAAAGTTGTTTCCACTCAAAACAATGCAGTAAATCATTTAAGCTGGGCTGCCATCTGCATTGGAGAAGTGCCTGACCAGGACTTCCTGAATTACATGACCTGTGCCAGAGGGCAACATTATACTGCGTGGATCTAAGGGACTCACTGCTGCTTCTCATTTATGCTTTGCCTTCTATAGTCCAAGGAACTGTGCTTACCCCCTCCTCCATACCCATTAATATACTTGCATGCATTATACAATCTCTGCTGCACATTTGGTGTCAAAAACTGTGCAGCTATTTTCACCTATGAGATATTTGAAACAACCGTTGTAAGGAATATATATATATGTACATGTGCACATGGTTACTATATATATATATATATATATATATATATATATATATATGCACATTTTATATGTGAGGATTAAGATATTTTCTATGTGATGATTAGGATATATATACATTGACATGGTGTAGTCATAAAGAGGCACTTTGTGTTGTTGTTGATGATGATGATGATGATGATGATGATGAGCACTGTTACTGTGGAGGATCTGCTCCATCTTTGTGGAGAGCAGCTCTTTGAAGCACTAATTGGCGCATGCGTTCTTCCGGAGTGCAGCTAATAGCAGGAAACCCTGCAGTAAAATCCAACTGCTTCAGGAAATTAAAACCAAAGATCTGAAAATCAACAGAACAGACAGACTCAGCCACTGACCCCGAATCTCTCCCAGCTAATCGTCCAGGATATAGAAAATAAGAGCATTGCAAAGCAGGGACTCTCACAATTAAGGTGAAAATCCCATCCTTTAGGAATGACAGCAGATTGGATCTGGATTGTCAGCTCTTATTTGTAGCCCGTGGCTTGTAAAGAGTTCTTAACGTTTAGGTCACCTCTTTAATATATGGAGTCATATTGAAATCATTCATTTGCTCATCAGAAGATGAATGAAGAGTTTACAGATTACTCCAACCTTCCCATAGCCGACAATATGGACTGCTATTACTAGTCACACATCTGCAGGTTACTATAACAGGAGGGTAACATATAGGGAACTTTCAGACACTAAACTCATTGAAGAACCCTATAGCCAGTTTCTCCCTAACCTATAGAAAACAGATTTTAGCGACAATATTACATATACTCTCTTAGTGTGTGTTAGATATGCTTATGGTTATTATTTCTATCTTTCTTAGCAATAATTCCTTATTTACCTAGTTTCTTCTATTTTCTATGTCCATGTAGGTGAAGCTGTCCATCTAGCCAGAGATTTTGGTTATGTCTGTGAAACTGAATTTCCTGCCAAAGCAGTAGCCGAATATGTCAACCGGCAACACTCAGACCCCAATGAGCAAGTGACCAGGAAAAATATGTTACTAGCCACAAAGTAAGTGAGCATCCTTATAGCCACATAAACTTGTACTTCCACCTGCCTCTCAGCTAAAGTTTATGGTTGGTAAACCTTATTTCCCAAAATGTCTCACCCCCAGCATCCCCAGGTTTACCCACCTTTGACCTAAACTGAAAACAGTCTAATGAACATTTTCCAGTATCCCGAGTTAATAATTTGCTAGAAATAAATTGCTACCAACATGAAAAGGATTAAGGACCTCATTGAAATACTTATATAATTAACCGGAAATGTGATATCATAGACCAGCCTGATATATACAGACATACAGAACAGCCAGCCATATACAGCTATACAGAACAGCCAGCCATATACAGCTATACAGAACAGTCTGACATATACAGACATACATAACAGCCTGATATATACAGACATACAGAACAGCCAGCCATATACAGCTATACAGAACAGCCAGCCATATACAGCTATACAGAACAGTCTGACATATACAGACATACAGAACAGCCTGATATATACAGACATACAGAACAGTCTGACATATACAGCTATACAGAACAGTCTGACATATACAGACATACAGAACAGCCAGCCATATACAGTTATACAGAACAGCAGCCATATACAGCTATACAGAACAGTCTGACATATACAGACATACAGAACAGCCTGCCATATACAGCTATACAGAACAGTCTGACATATACAGACATACAGAACAGCCTGATATATACAGACATACAGAACAGCCTTATATACACAGCTATACAGAACAGCCTGCCACATACAGACATACAGAACAGCCTGCCATATACAGCTATACAGAACAGCCTGCCATATACAGACATACAGAACAGCCTGACATATACAGCTATAGACTGCTATATAGTGTAATATAAATATTGAAGCAATTGTACTTTGCAGATTAATAACTATCTTGTACAACTATTTTAATTTGTAGATTACAATCCAGTTGGGTTTATCACTGAAGCTCTTCTGCCTTTATGTGGCTGCAGTAGGAAGACATGATGGGACTTGTAGTTACAGTTTTGCTTCTGTTTCATATATATTATTAAATGCAGAACATCTCTATCAGTAACAAATACAGAAATCTATAGGGTTCTAGTGGGTCCACATGTTCTGCATTTCTTGTGTACTGCTAATGCCCCAGGAAGCCTTTAGTAACATCCCCCAAGTCTCTGGATGTGTCATAAGGTTACTCATTCTCCCAGGGACTTTTCGGGTTACACCAGGAAATGAATGGAAGATGTGTTTAGTTATGGTACTTGTGGGGTTTATAGACTTGAATGGATTAAATCAAATGTGTTATCCACAATGGAGATTGCAATCATGTGGCAGCTTCATCAGACTTATTAACTCGTTGCATACCCTAAATCCACTGTATGTCCTGCCATGTATATAGTGAATTTATCATCACTGTAACCTGCATAGTAAAACAATATGATATGAAGGTAAGCTCTGTCTTTTGCCTTGCAGGCAAATTTGTAAAGAATTCACAGATTTATTGTCACAGGACAGATCCCCCTTGGGTAACTCTAGACCATCTCCAATTCTGGAGCCAGGTATCCAAAGCTGCCTGACACACTTCAACCTCATCTCTCATGGATTTGGCAGTCCAGCAGTATGTGCAGCCATCACTGCCCTGCAGAATTATCTCACTGAGGCACTGAAAGCAATGGACAAAATGTACCTCAATAATAACAACCCCAATAGCCATACAGACAACAGCAAAGGGGGTGACAAAGATGAAAAGCACAGGAAGTGACCCAGCCTCAAATCATTTCCACCCCTTGACCATCCTTATGTGTTGGCCTCCTGCCCAGTGGGGCAAAGAGAAGAAGACCTATTGCCATCCCTGTACCGGAGAAGGAAGGCTTCTGCTCAGCCACCGAAACGTTGTCCATTCGTTTTCTTGTCTCGTTTGGATTATTAATGGAACAGGCAATGGAGCCAGAAAAAAAGTTTTGTCTTTAGTGTTTGGACATTTTGTAAGAAAACTTTTTTTTTAAAGAAACAATTTCTTGTTAAATATATAATATCTATATATATGAGAGTCATCGAACTGATCACCACCTTCCCTTACTGATGCTTCTTCAGATGAGATTGTAGCCCAGTAACAAAGGCTGCGGATGACATTATCAGTATTGTGAATAAACTTGAGCACAAAACATTGCAGTTCCATGTCGTGTCTTCAGGTTGTACCTTTTCCCTCTTAAAGGTAAATGCCAACACGTTGAACTTTTGTGTTTGGACACAGATCATGGTCACTATAAGGGAATCAGTGTTTCTGTATATATTTATTTATGTGTAATTTAATGGGGACTGTACATATGGTGAGTCTGTTCAAAGAAACTTTTTTTTAATTTATCTGGTGATCTCGTTTACCTATTGTTTAGTGGGTTTTTTCAATTTCCCTCTTAGTTCATGTGATTCTTGGTACTTATTTAGAAAGCAGAACTTTGGGTTTCTTTCTATAGAATTCCTCATTTTTAGCCCTGTTGTAGCATGTTAAGACGACAATGAAGCAGCAGAACAAATAAAAAAATAAAATGGATTTTATATATGATTAGTATTATAATAAGTCTTTTCATTTCCTGAAAGTAGAAAAAAAAAAAAAGAAATCTCAATATTTAGACATTGGCTAATTCGCTAGTGTTTTATATAAGAGAGTAAATGAGGGATAATTCTGTGTGAAGAGCAATACACAAGTGCTATACTGTATATTGGGCTCCATTGTGCACAAGTGATGGGGCTACAAAGATCTCATTGACCAGAGTGACTCTGATCCCCCACCACTAGCAATGTATTATAGTTTTTATTGTTGACCAGGTGAATAAATATTTGATACGCTTTATGTCGATTCTTTTATTCAGTGGCTGTCTTTACTCAGGCGTATTTTTGTCCTTGGCAGTATTTTTTATTCAGTATGGTTACAGTAATTGAGTTTAACTCTCCCTTGACAATTGCTCCCTGCAATAAGCAGCTGAACCCATTGTTTCCCTCAAGTATAATAAAAACTTACTTTCAACTCTGAGTTCAGTGTAGGGAATCATTCTGATATTTCTAGTATAACCTGACACTGATAATAACCATTAGAGCCAGTCCAAAAATATTATTATGATCTAAAACAACCATAAAAATAATAGTCATGAATTGCATTTTATTTATTAATAATAGTATTGCTATTATCTAAAACAGCAACAAAAATTGTAATATATATATATATATATATATATATATATATATATAGTGATTGAGATATATATATATATATATATATATATATGTTGTAATATATATATATATATATATATATATATAGTCATGTAATATATATATATATATATATATATATTGAAATATATATATATATATATATATATATATATATATATATATATATATATATAGGAATACATGGATAGATGGATAGATAGACAGATAAAAGGATAAAATATGTTAATATTCTTGCAATAATAACCACTGTAATAATTTAAGGAAATTATTAAGAATGATAATGATATTACAGCTGTCGTAAAATTCGTTGTGATATGTATATAATTTCTGAAATTACCAGAACAGGAACCAATAGAATACAACAGGATGATAAGGATTAAATGAGAGAAGGTAATGATGGAGCATCATCTTCATGTATGGCTGCTCCTTGTATTATATGAAGAAGCAGACTCTGGAGCTGGGGAGCACAGAGATCATGTGAATGGGTGTATTTGGAGAATGCTTAGGGGCATCTATGATAATTGCTTGGGGATTGTACAATATGAGCTTTTGGAAAGAGTTAATATTCCTTCCCTTCTTTAAACTGAGATAAGATGGGATTTGAATTCAATGGAGATCTTATATTCATGATACATAATCGGTTTGGGCTGTGTGGTTTGATGGCACTACACATGTTGTGACTTATTTGTATCTATGTAAGGAATGATCTGTAACTGGAGACTCCCCCATTGCTGTTCCCAATGCTAAAATAATATGAGCAATTGAATGGTGCAGATTAACAAGTGTGTTCATAGATAAGGTCAATTCAGCTTGAAATGCAAACGAAATAGCAGAAATTGCCAGTGATTTGGGCTCGTTCTCCTCTCCCTTCATTGTGGAGGTTTATGTGGAGTTGTTTACAATAACAGGGCCAGAAGAATTAACATTTCCTCATGCTGTTTGACGTTTGCTTGAGCTGTTGAAGCAACACATTAGATAAAGCACAAGATGTTTCATTTTGCTCGGGTAATCTACTTATGGAAGGCACTGGAAAATCAATCTTGCCAGGCTGAAGGGACTAGCACTGCAAATTCTATTTGCATCAGGCAGCCAGTTCATAATAACAATGCTACATATTTAGATCCAAATTGAAAGTAGATCAAGAAAATGCTCAGCTGCTATTGTCTCCTTCCCCACCAGGATGGACCACGGATATATATATATATATATATATATATATATATATATATATATATATATATATTCATCCTGGCCAGATATGTGTAAATGCATGGAGGGAGGAAGTCCACAGCCCTGACATAAATGAAAAGCAGTGTATTGCAGCAGGTGAAGTGAAGCATTGTCTATCAAGGCTGTTGTTCTTGGCTGCATCTCAGATTGTGTGTGGGATCCTCACCTCGGGCACAATGGCTTTCATAGACTGCAATAGACGGCTGCTCTTTCTGCTGCTACACATAAATACTCATTTCTAAAGCACAGCAATCTTATTAAACACTATTCATTCTCATAGGCATTTAGAAATAGTCCTGATAGATGTGTGTGGAATAAGAAATAGCAGGATGCGTCTATCTGTCTAATATATATATATATATATATATATATATATATATATATATATATATATGTATATATATATATTTATATATATTTTAATATTACAATATTTAATATTATAATATAATGCAATATATTCTAATAATTCTCTACACATATGTTAATAATATTTTATTACCGTTGTGGCACTATATAGAACGATAACTAAATCATATCTGCTATCTATCTATCTATCTATCTATCTATCTATCTATCTATCTATCTATCTATCTATCTATCTATCTATCTATCTATCCATCTCTCCTCTATGTTAGATGAATGCTATGTGAACTTCAGGTTTAGTACAGTTGATACGATTCGTATTATTTACCTCTAAGTACCGGTTTCTACCTATATATGTCACTCACCTTTTCTCCCCCCCCCCCCCCAAAAAAAAAAAAAAAAAAAAAGAATCGAATATTAATATAATTTGCGCTTTAACTGGTGGAACAAGCGTCAGGATAGCAATGCCCCGCAGCTGAAATAATATTAAAAATAGAAGGGATTTGACATTTGAGAAGTCAGTGGCTTGAAATACCCAGTTGTACTTCGCTAATTCAGTCCTTAACCTCTGGTTTCAAATAAATCAATTACAGTCGATTCCACTTCAGTTCAGAAGTGCACGAGAAATTTTAGTTAATTGAATACAGTTTATTCATTTTGGTATAAATATTCATATTTTAAACTCTTGACTCCTCTGCCCCAATGTAAAGTGCATTTATATTGGCTGAAAACGAAGCCAGACCGTGCAAGTAACGAATAGTGATATATGTGTGGTGCACAATATGCCTGCAGAAGAGATACTGTTGTATCAGATCATTGTTATTATTATTATTGGTTACTTTTGCAAACGACATTCCGGAATTTCCATAGTCATGGCATATTAATGTGATCTCAGTACATAGACCTGGCTATTGTGGATCTCTTGGTCCCTGGTTGTATGTGTGATCTACCTCTACCTAGATCTCTGTATATATAGTGCTTGCTGTGCCCTGCTGGCTATGCTAGGTTGCACTGTTTGGGGAGGAAAGGGGTTAATTAGCGTCATTATCAATCACTAATGCTTTGCTAACGTGTCCAAAGAATAATGGCGCTTGAGAGGTCTGCATGAAGCCAACATCTGCTTTCCCCGGTTAAGATCCCATCCATCCATCCATCCATCCATTGCTGGGCTATTGGCAGTTCCCTCACGTCTTGTACTGAATTGTGTGTGTATTATTGGCATATAAACCATGCTCCAATCCTTATAGATCCTGCTACATGGGGAATTTCAGACATAAATAACAAATGCAGATTTTTCTATAGGATTTGCAGGTGCAAGGCGCAGATGATATAAAGCACAGGTCATTTTTCATTACCCCTATTGTTTCTTGGCCTGTCCTATTCCCAGGGTTGTGTCTAACTTAATTAAAATCATCCAGCAGTATATTCTTTTATATATATATATATATATATATATATATATATATATATATATAACAGTAGCTTGGTGGATGGCAGTATGGCATAGATGGAGATGTAGCTTGCACTGACTAACCTGTGACATATACACTCAGCACCCAGTGAGGCTCAGACCTAGGGACTCAAGTGTTATGTACATCCAGGGCTTAACCAGGCCTCATAAAACTCTGCACACACGTTGTATATCTTGACAGGGTGACAGGACACTGCACCTGCTTTTAGGAAAGATCAGTGGGTGGGTTAATGTGCCCCTTATGGTGCAGCCAGGAAATAGGGCATTAACTATAAAAATGCTGCAAAGGTGAAATCAAAGTTGTAAATACTTAAGAAACTGAGTACAAAGCAGCATGATGTCTTATAGTATGGAAGACTGGGCTGCTATACTTCAGGTAGTGTTTCTATACCCCTCTAAATAATACATGGAATGGTACCTTGTATCAATCCAATATAACAAGATAATCTCTCATTACAGTATCAGGTCATAAAAGCAATCTTCAGCTTTATATATCTGTATCTATCTATCTATCTATCTATCTATCTATCTATCTATCTATCTATCTATCTATCTATCCACAATACACAATTTGCTGAATTTTAAGGATACCCTTATTCTAGCACTGATTGGGAAGGTTAATGTACCTTGAGCAAATAAACCAAACCTCAGTGTGTTGATCTTGGCCTTTAACTATTGTGTGGGCAGGTACAGTCTGTAATAAGTGGAGTGCAATGGAGAGTAGCTTACCCCCCAAAAAAGAAACAGAGAAATCTGCATATAACATGGCAAATTTACAGAGAGAGATTCTCTTCAACATTATAGAAATGCATTCACTTTCAACAGTTTTAGTCCTATTTTCAGAATTCAGAATGTTTTTATACAGGGCTATAATCACACATGCAGTTTTTGATGCAATTTTGTGAGTCAAAGCTATAAGCGGTTCCCCACAGAAGTAAACACCTGGCTCTAAACCTACAGAAACTACATGTGTGATTCTAAACTCAAAAATGCAGATGCAGAAGTGTCTGAATAGGGAAGAAAGAGATTAACCAGAGATAACTGTTATATACGGGTTGTCTAGCCTGCACTGGGGAAAGCAATATGCAAAAAAGTTTTACTTAATGGAGGAATACTTCCTCTAGCGCCACTTATTATTATTATTATTATTATTATTATTAGGGCATCATTGATCCCATGGTGCTTAACATTTCAATAGGGTTAAACAAGTGCAATAGACTAACATAGTGACCAGCTGATATAGTGTTACAGGCGGCTCTGCCTGCAAGGGCATACAATCTATAATCCAGAAACCTAGTGGTATGATCTAGTATTAAACTAAGCTAGAATATTTACTTAAAAAGGAAGAAAGACGGTTTTTGCAGTTTTATCAATTTAAAGGATATTTCTGTTATCACAAGTTACTCCCTATTCAACCACTGGCCCCCATACTGTTCATGAACACAGGGGTATTTTTCACCCTGTTTGAACAAAGGTGATGTTCGGAAATGTACGACCCAGCTCTATTCAATTCAATGGAAGTCCCATTGAAATAAATTTGGATGGTGTGACTAGAATACCTCTTTAGGCTGAGGCCTCACGTAGCAGGCCTCAGAGAAATAGTGCTGCGGGAAACACTGTGGCAGACATGCAGGTTTCCGTTGTGGACTTTTTGATTCCATTATACCTATAGGGAAACTGCCAGTGTTTTCGTAAGTATAATTGACATGCTGCGATTTCCAAAACCGCAATGGTTTCGGAAATCGCAGCATTTCAGCTGCACAAATTTTGCAGTGACTGTGAAATGATGCAGTTTTTGCCATTTAAGCCACTTGGGGCCTAGTTTATACTTCCAGGCTTTGTTTTTTTTTTGGTAATTTTCCTGTTTTTTTTTTTTTAATTATGCAAAAGAAGAATAAGGTCTGTGACGAGAATATGTTTCAGGATTATATCATATTTGGTGGGATCTATGGATAGTTTTGTGTAGAAAAAATAGTCTCAAAATGCAAAGTGTACACTGGGTGTAACAAATCTGAACACATTTATTCAATATTAACAAATAATACGAAATAAATCACCATCTAATGTTGCATTGATATTGGGTGGAGACATCATCTTTCTGGGACTGAGAAGATTCATATATAGAGGCAGATTTATTAAACTGTATAAAGGAGAAAAAAATAATAGCAACCAATCAGAGTGCAGCTTTCATTTGGTATTCTGGTGCTGAAAAATGAAACCTGCTCTGTAATTGGTTTTTATGTGCAGCTAAAGCAGATTTTCTTATAGACAGTTTAGTAAATCTGTCTAATAGTTTTGTGGGCAAAGATTCAGTATAACATTTCATTTATTCATTTAGATCTCTGCTCATTCTGGGTTTAGGAGTCCAGTGGGCGGTCCTACTTAGTGATTGACAGCTATCTCTATGTACATTCTCATACAAAAAACCTGTAGGACCGCCCACTGGACTCTTTAGGGTCCATTCACACGGAGGAAAATGGTGAGGAGTTTGGTGTGGAATTTCAGTGCTGAAAAAAGCCTCCCATTGACTTTAATGGATTCCTTTTTCTGCCAGCAGAGAAATGAACCCATTGAAGTCAATGGGAGGCTTTTTTTCAGTGCTGAAATTCCACACCAAATTCCTCACTATTTTCCTCCACCTAGGCCAGAATGAGCATGGATTGAAACAGAAAATGACAATTTGTAGTGATCAGCTCCTCCTGCTTTATAACATGCACTTTGCAGCTCAGACTTTATTTTTCATGTCACAGGTAATGTTGGTAAGTTTTTAGGTAAGTAGTGTAAGGTGTGCAAGTTTTTTTGCCATGTAAAACTAAAACCATTGCAGTGGTAGAATTGTCACATGGAACCAGTAATGACTCATGGACCCCATAGAGTGCTGTAGTGTCTACAGTATTATTCTACTGGTAAAGAGTGTCCCTCACAGCAATGTGAACATGGCCTAACTTTCTGGACACTAATTAGTAATATATATATATATATATATATATATATATATATATATATATATATATAATTTTGCAGCCTCAAAATGGTGCAGATGATCACATTGAAAATAATCTTATCATATTTATCCATAGTCTCCAGCTTTCATTAAAAAAAAAAAGCCAAAGGAAACTGAACCTGGTGAAGGTATCATTGTGAACAAGCCCTTAGTGTAGTAGTACGAGTCTCTCAATGACCCACAATATATTGTACAATCCATTAATGTTTCCCTTTGTACATACATCTGCTTGGTAAGATGTCTGCTCTTCAGTCCCACACTTCTTCCTTTACAAAAGAAGAGATATGTTGCAACATGCATGGCCATTATTCATCTGGGACTGAGATAAAAGGATGGGTGGTGTGACTAATTATTACTGCAACTCAACATTCCTGCTATATGAAATCTAAAGATGTAGCAGAGTTCATTTTGCTCAATATAGAAAAGCTAAGTTGCTCGTTTGGCTCAAACTACTGTGTTATGATAAGTAGTTTTCAATAGGACTACATAGCGATTTAGTACATTATTTACCAGCAGAATGTTATCACCATGTACATACAGTGCAACCCTAAAACATGAAGCCACAAACTCAGCTCTGCAGAACTTGTATGAGCCTGGAAATCCCTAACGAGTCCAGTAGGATCAGTGGTAAGTAAGTAGTTTGTGTGAATGTTCTGTGCAGATACTGACATGGCATATTAGATGGCTGGTAACATGGGCCAGATAGACCACCACATCCTAGATCTGTCTCCCTGTATGTGGAGCTGGGAAGAGCTTTCTGCTATAGTTGATATTCCAGGTCCAGCCTCCCATTCTGTAAGCTCAGCCAGGGGGAGTGTCGCCCCAGGCCAAACATATGCTTCTTTCCATTGCACTAATCCACCTTCAGTGCAGAGGAATAATTGCTCGAGTGTCCATAGATTCACAGCGCATTGTCCCTGGCTGGCTCCCATCAGCAAGGCACACGCCATTTCAATCATCTCTATTCACGATACTGTCTCCTTTTATTAAACCCCAGACCTTACAAATGATGGGAACATTTAACAAACCAGCACCACTTGGCACAGGGGAGCAGCACCTAACGTTACAGCACTGCAGATGTAGGGCACAATATATGGACAGAGTGTGGGGGTCCCAGGGTCTCCTGATCTGTATACAGGTCACATTGCAATGCCATCAAGATCAGTAGACTCCTGTATAATACAGTATTAGGAAGTAGAATATGGACCAGAGAGAGTGTTGCTCGTCATATAAATGCTACAAGCATATGTAGCAGAGCCGAATGTGTTATACACTGCTCCTCATACACTTGCTACAAACATATGTAGCAGAGCTGAATGTGTTATCTGTTTATTTAACCTACTTCCGTTTATATAAGGAAAACCACTGAGAACTGTTCCTCAAAAATTATTGCTATATATTTATGTATCTTGGTAAAATAATGAGTAATGTAAGTCCGGGTAATGTTCATTCAATTCATCTCATAAATCTATCTATCTATCTATCTATCTATCTATCTATCTATCTATCTATCTATCTATCTATCATCTAATCCCTCTACTTTTCTAACTACTGTCTATCACCTTTTTTCCTCTTTGTTTTCTATTTCACAACGATATCTTTCTTTCTTTCTTCCTTCCTTTCTTTCTTGCTTTTTTCTCTTTCTTTCTTTCTTTCTTTCTTTCTTTCTTTCTTTCTTTCTTTCTTTCTTTCTTTCTTTCTTTCTTTCTTTCTTTCTTTCTTTCTCAGTATCGTCTAAACTGTACTTGTATAACACAAGCCACCCTACCTCACTTTATGTAAGTATATACACAGTATTGTACGGTACACTACACCAAATATTAAAGCACCAGTCACATTTAACTGAAATCCTGCGAATCCCGCAATGTACTTATGCAATCAGGAAATGAATGAGCAATGCTCTTTTGGCAGCCATCACCTTCCTATAACAATGATTTGCAGTGTGTGCTGGAGAAAGCTCTTTCTATTCATCTCTTGCAGAATCATTACCCTGATGAAACCTTCTATACATTGTATGTAAATAGGATGTCATAATCCACGTCACATGTCTATGGGAAATCGAAGTCCTCACCAGATTCATATGTATCTCATGTTTTCGAATACAATATGGATTTTTTTTGGTGAAAACTAATTATATAACTGGATGGAAACATAATTCTAAATACAAAAAGGTGCCTATCTTCATTTGTATACTGTGGAGGGGTTTTGCGAATCCCTCCATTTATTCAATATTACCAGATGAATGTGTAAGAAAAATTATTGTTTTGCTGTAGGTGACTATGGGATTAAAACAAGTCATATCAGGACTATGGTCTATAGTGATATTCACAGCATGATATATAGGAACTCTCCAGTATACCAAATCTAAAGTAGGAAGAATGAAATAATTGGAGGTTTTTGTGAATTAGATTCGAGTGTATAGAATTTATTTTACTCATAGGAAGAGGTAGAAGACTGTATACTGTTTTATATCTATCTGTCCATCTATATACCTACCTATCTGTCAGTAAGCTATCTGCCTATTATTTATATATCTCATGTACGGTTATCATCTATCTATCTATCTATCTATCTATCTATCTATCTATCTATCTATCTATCTATTATATTAAGGAAGCCTATGTCTCTAGTGTTATATTAGTAATTTAAGGTTAAATTACTTAATGAAAAGAAGAACAAACTGGCTCAGTACTTAGTTGTTTTTGTTTTTTTTTTTGCAAGTTCCCTGACATTTCATAGGCTCCGATAAATTATTCCATTCATAAATAAGTGTTATTATTTTCTGCCAAAAACTCAACAAAAACTCGCAGACTAATATCAGTATTCATATCCCATTAATTCCCCGGTGTCATGATAAATTGCAGAAATTCCATCTGCATTCGTTGCACTGGTTATTCTAGCTCTGGTAGTGACCTGTACACTGTTAGTATATGAGTTGTTCTTACACATTGTGGGTACAATCATTATACCGGGATTCTGTATATTTTGCTATATTCATCACTATTAGTTTAATTAACAATCCCTGACTTATTATTAAGAGACTTTTCTTATTTTTGACACCACAAAGGACCAGGCTGGTTGATGGTACCTGGCATGATGTCACTCCATTTTACAATCACGAATTTCCCGTACACATGGTGCCCCAAAATTGTTCATTGGAAGACAAGATGTGGGTTGGGGGCTTGCAGTGTCTGATGTGACAGGGTCACACCGCAGCTGTGGCTAGCTCACTTCTATAATGAAGGCTGCTGATAGACTTTTGCTTGCCATAAGTATTTTGCTTGAGGCAAGCAATAGCTAGAGGCAATGGCATTGCCACCCAATGATAAAGGGCTTACCCAATGTGCTGGAGATCAGAAGGAAGCATTGTGTATCCCCAGCCTCCCTCTAATCTACAGCTAAACTCTACTGGCCTCTCTTTACCTTTAGTTTCATTTCTTTTCTATTCCCCTGAATGTGATTTTTAACCCATCACATCCTGAAATGCCAGCCATAAGCTCCAGTACACACTGAGACTCCTCCAGACACTACACTGCACACTTATACAACCACACACAAGCACTGACACAGCCACACAATTCTCTCATCAGCTTCTGTTATGAAAAATAGAAAAAATAGAGACATATAAGAAAATAAGCAGAAAAAAAAAATCATATTTGTACGTATGGGTTACAATCTGACCTAAAGTGCATAAAATGTCAGGATCCAAAAATGTACCACTTGGCTGTGCACACGGAGCGTCTTTTCACATTTTGGATTGCTTTCTGTTTAGCTAAAAATGATCTATTGAGAGATTATTAGACAATTGGTGGTAAGTTGTGTGAAACTCAAATGTTATTTATACTCAACTGATCAAATGGCAACTGATGAAAGACTATATTAGTTATATATCTGCAGGGTTAAAGGGGTTAAAACATGAAGCTAGTGTGAACTGATCACAAAATGTGAAAGATGGAAGCAAGGAGCTCATGTGTGGACAGAAAGATCTTATTGTGTCCTGGAAACAGACCCAGATGAAAAAAAAATGGAAAACTTTACGAATAGTTGTACAGTCAGTTCAGAACAGTAAAGCCCCATGCACACTATAGTGAATGAACCTGGACAGATGTTTTTTTTTTTAAAAACATTTTTTATCACTTCCATTTTTAGAACACTGGAAGTTAAGATATATATATATATATATATATATATATATATATATATATATATATATATAAATATATGTCAGGTTTTTTTTTAAATATCTATCCATTTAATGTATTTGTCCATTTGTCCAGCCACATGGACCTAATAGAAATCTATGGGGTCAGTTTTCAGCAATTATTATTTTGGGTGTTGTATCAGTTACAATAACTGTGTGGGTTGGGTAAAATAACTACCAGTTTAATTCTTTGTTAATAGCCATTGTTTGTTATTGTCGTGTACTTATAGCCTTAGTAGTACATATTTACCTAGGCATGCACTGGCACACACAAACACACCATAACCAAAAGGGGCCCAGTAGGAAGACACATAGACTGTGTATACCGCATGTAGAGCTTCTAAATAGTGGGACTTGGGAGTAGGGACCAAGAGAAGGTAGAGCTTTGTTCCATAGAGTGATAGATAGATAGATAGATAGATAGATAGATAGATAGATAGATGATAGATAGATAGATAGATAGATAGATAGATGATAGATAGATGATAGATAGATAGATAGATAGATAGATAGATAGATAGATGATAGATAGATGATAGATAGATATAAAGATAGATAGATAGATAGATAAATAGATAGATAGATAGATAGATAGATAGATAGATAGGAGATAGAGTAGTTGAGGAAGATGACACATATACATAATCTAAACTGGATAAATGTAGACACGATCCAAGCTAAGCTAAACAAATTAAATGTGAACAAGGCTCTGGGTCCAGATGGATTTCAACCAATAGCACTTAAAGGGGTTGTCCAGGATAAAATGATATTTCTACACTAAGCTAAATACTATCCCCCCAACTACTTTATGACTTACTTTACAAAAACCGTATTTACCGTATTTGTCGGACTATAAGACGCACCTAGGTTTTAGAGGACGAAAATAGCGAAAAAAAAAATTGAAACAAAAAATGGTACAATATTTAATATATAGGAGTTGTAGTTTTGCAACAGCTGCAAGTCCACATTGACAGTTGACCCTGCAGCTATACGGGGATGCATAGAGCGTTTTTTTTACGGGGCCAGATGTACTTTTTAGTTCTACCATTTTGGGAAATGTCTATTACTTAGATCACCTTTTATTTAAATCAGAGGCAAAATGGTGAAACCCCCCCCCCCCCAGGGGTTTGTCCCTTTTGATTTTGACATTCACCATATAGGAAAAATAATAGTAAGTGGGCCACACGGTGGCTCAGTGGTTAGCACTGCAGCCTTGCAGCACTGGTAGTCCTAGGTTCCAATCCTGCCAAGGGCAAAAAACCATCTGCAAGGAGTTTGTATGTTCTCCCCATGTTTGCGTGGATTTCCATCCCATATTCCAAAGAAATACTGATAGGAACAAATGTACATTGTGAGCCCTATATGGGACTCGCAATCTACATAAAAAAGGAAAAATATTAGTAGACCGGGTATCTTAGGACACAGGGATTCCTAATGTGTTTCACAGTAATTTTCTACTTTTATATGTATTCTAGGGAAAGGAGGTGATTTAGAACTTTTATTTATTTTATTTTAGGGGGCTTGAACCTGCAGTGATTTGCAATCACTTGTATTGCCATCTATGGGAGATTTTGTATATTACTATTGCCGCAATATTAACATAGCAATGACAGGCCTGGGAGTCTTCAGTAGGCTCCCAGCTGTCATCAGAACAGGTTGGCTCCTGCGATATCACCACGCAGGAGCCGACCTGCAACTTTAAAGGTATGGGGCCAGTGGGGACCGGGCCTGGGGGGGGGGGGGGGGGTGTTTTACCCTTTAGGAGGAAGGGGGGGTTAAGTGATTGTGCCCGCAATTAGAATGTATTCTGATTGCGGGCATTAGCTTTGGGCCTCCATGTATAGTGGAAACCCAGTCATGGCAGCAGTGGCAGGAGCATGGTGATGCTGCAATTTTGCTCCTCTGCCCCACCTTATAGCCCACATTCGGACTATAAGAGGCACCCTCATTTTCCCCCCAAATTTGGGGGAAAGAAGTGCATCTTATAGTCCGAAAAATATGGTATCTAGATCACCACGGCGGTCATGTGACAGCTCCAGGCACATTTTCTGATTTTCTGGTTATGTACCGTTTCCCTGTTTCCGGAAACAGAACGTCACCAATACTGACTCTCCTCCCCCAACCCCATCATGCTTACCTGTCTTCCTATTCGGATCTTCTGTGCATGGGAGATCACTTCCTTCTGGAGGCCAACTCCTCCTCTTCTTAATGTCTGCTGGCCTACTACCTCTGTGCAATAGAGCTGGAGTGTGCAGGTACTGGCAGATGTCGAGAAGAGGAGACGCCGGCCACACAGATGGAAGTGTGGGGGTAAATATGATGGGGTGGAGGGGGTGGGCTTGGTTTGAGTTAGTTAGTTGGGAATGACTAGTAGTAAGAGGTTAGCTAGAAAAATAGGGAGGGGGTGTGAGGGAGTGAGAGATGCAGGGGGAATGAGTGAGAAGGAGAGATAGTGTATGTCAGCTCTGAGTATAGTGCAATGCATCATGGTAGATGTAGGTAAACAAAAGAGGAAGCTACCCATGTTAGCAAATGCAGAAGATGCCAGGAGCTCACAGAGAAACCCAGAAATCACTGAAAACACTGCATTTAATAACCCATTAATAGCACTAACTGACCTCTTGTGAAAAATGATTTTTTGCCTGGCAAACCCCTATAATTTATTTCAGTCATTGCTTTCCCTCTGTCCTTAAGTTTTAGGGATTCTCAAGGGACTGGTATATGGTGAACTTGGTGCTTAATTACAAAAAAGGCTTTGTATCTTTCCCAGGTAACTATAGACCAGCAAGCTTAGAATTCATTGTGGGGAAACTGTTTGAAAGGCTCTAGACCAGTGGTTCTTAACCTTGTTTGAGGTACCGAACCCACCAGTTTCATTTGCACATTCACCGAACCCTTCTTTAGTGATAAATCAAATATGATTTTTTTCCAAATTCAAGACATAGGTATATGTTTTGTTACTGGTACACAAAATGTACCATGCATATGGCCTAGGCTTCGACCCTGGTTAAGAACCACTGCTCTAATGGAACGCTATATAGGGATGAGCGACAGTAAATAATATTATAACTGACAGATAGCATGGTTTACAGAAGTTGTTAGGCTTCTTCTTCTTTATTTATTTATTTTTTTTGACAATTGTTATTTTTTTTTCTGAAACTTGCTTTATTAGTAGTAGAAGAAGCACATCATAATAATACATGTCTCACAATCCGGGAAGAGTAGGCTATGCAGAGCCATCAGGGAAGGCAGGGAGGGGGTTGGGAAGGTTATAGAGTGGGATTTAGGTGGACTGGGGGTTTGGCAAGTGAGGGTTGAGATGAGACAGATCCAAACATTTATAACTCATATTTTACATTTGGGACGTGCAAACTGTAGCACAAAAGAGGTGCTACTATATCACCATATATTGGTTATTTGTTGTGGCGTAAACTTTGTCTGTTACAAAGGAAAGGGGTAACTAGGCCATGTAGTACAATAGGGAAGGGGGGGGGGGCAACACGGGTTAAAAAACTGGTGCTCAGCATGTGTCATTAACATAGATAATCTGATTATGTGAGTAAAGTCATCCAAATCAGAGCGACTATAGGACTGAGTGTAATACGGACCATTGACACTTGTATGTGGATAATTTATCTTCAAGAATACTCACTATATGCTCAAATTGTTGGATTTCTCTAATTTCCAACATAGTTATAGAAAAGCGCATTTATGAGGTCTTCCAATTGATTTTTGCTGCTGATATTGTATGCAAAATTTGTTTTCTGTATTTCTTAGGGCAGATTGATAGGTCAGCATTAAGCAGAACCAACCATGGGGTTAGGTGAATTGAGAGGTGTACTTTTGAAGCTATGAGTCGTTGTATTCATTTCCTGTGTACTAAAGTAATAGGCTATAACCACCATATGTGGGCCATAGTCCTGACTCCACCACAGTTTCTGAAACAGGAGTCTGAGTGTGCGGGGAAAAATTTAGATGAATGGGCTGGAGTTAGGCACCATCTTGTTAGGATTTTGTATGATGACATTTTAATGCTGCCAAGCGAGGTTGATAGGTAAGGGTTCCATGGTTGGTCTTCTTTGTATAATTAATGTAGAGATTGTAAATTACTCATTCTCCAGTTAGTCACCATTGGAAATCTAAATGCTGCAGACCCCGGGGAAAATCACTGTAAAAGTGGTTACAGTAGTGATGGGGGTGTGATTCATTTAAATTTGCTTTGGTTGTTTAGCCATAGTGTTGAAAAATGTTTATTTTGTTTGTAACCATAGGGACGTGTGTCTTGAGATTAGGGCACCTTATTAACACTGAACACATTTGATCTGGAAAGACATTGCTTACGAGAGGTATAGTAAAATAGTTTGAGATCAGGTAAACTCAGCCCTCCATATGTTATGGACCGATGTAGGCGTAGTTTTACCCACATTTGTGCCCCTATTATCCCAAATACATTTGAGAAGCATTTTCTGTAATTAGGAGAAAGTGCGTGGTGTGTGTGTGTGTGTGTGTGTGTGTCTGATTGGGAGTGCCCTGAAAAGGTACGTTAGTTTGGTTAAGACCATCGTTTTGACAGTTGTGACACATCCTAACCAAGAGATGTGGTATTTGGACCATTCCTCCATAAGGCACCTAATGACAGTAATTTTTTGGGGTGATTACAAAGGTTAGTAGGGTTATTGGGGAGTTTGACCCCAAGATAACTCATGCGTGACGTTACCCATCAAAATCCAAAGTTGTGGCGAATTAGATCTATGGTGTTTTGAGGTAGATAGACACTTAGTTTAATGGATTTTTGTGGGTTTACGATAAGTCCCGGGTATGAACATAAGCGTGTGAATGTAGTCATTAGATTGGGTAGAAGGATCAATGGTTGAGTGATAAATAATAGCACGTCATCAGCACAAAAACGGAGTTTTAACTGAGTTTTAGTTGGTATCCTGAAATGGTTTAGGCATATGCATCGTACCAGGGGTTCCATAACAATGTCGAACAATAAGGGGGATAGGGGGCATCCCGTCTAGATCCTCTTTGGATGTTAAAGTACAGTGAGAAATGTCCTAAAATCTTAACTACAGCTTGCAGGAATTGTAAAGTACAGCCCATCTCTGATGCCTGCATTTCTGAGACCTTGATGAAAATATTCCCAACACATAAAGTCAAATGCTTTTTGAATATCTAAACTGAGAGCTACCTAGTGTTTCTATGTAGTGGAATCACGGGAAATAATTTTGTAGGCTAATCTAATATTATCCATTGACTATCAGGTAGGTATAAATCCTGTTTTGTATGGATTAACTAGGGATGTCACATAGTAGGGTACCTTGTTGGCTAGGACTTTCGTGAATGGTTTATAGTTGATGTCTAACATCAAAATTGGGTGGAGATTAGAGCAGTGTGACTCATTTTTTCATGGTTTGGTAATCATAGAAATATTGGCTTGAATTAATTCAGAGGCAGGGTGTTTCCTGATAATATTGAATTATAAACAGATAGCAAATGGGGGGTAAGGATGTGGGCAAATTTGTTTTATAGTATAAGGCTGTATAGCTATCTGGGTCAGCACTGTCAGAGTTGGAAAGCTATTTAATGCCATTTGATATTTCTTCCGTAGTTATTAAGGGTGTAAAGGGAGCCAAAGTTGTCTTCAATAAGCTATTTTTTTGGACAGTTTTGGAGGTCAGGCATAGATACAGGTGGGGTTGGCCCATTCAGGGAGTAGTAATACTCATGCATGGTGTCTAGGATGGCTGTGGGGCTTGTCCTCTGAGTTCCCTGTGTGTTATGTAGTTGATATACCTGTTTCCCTTAGAGGCCATGTAAATGTTGTCCTTTAGGCTCCCACTTGAGGCCTGTGAACTTAACAATTTCAGCTGGGATATCCCATGGCCAACAATAGGAGGCCAAGAGTTATCCAGATGACCAAACCACACCACTGCATACAAGATAACTCTAGGGTAGAAGAGTATCTAAGGGTTCAGCACAGGGACGGCGAACACATCTAAGTGGGCCCCCAACTCGGGTAAACTGATATCATCACCATACGATGACCATATAGTGGTATATACCAACTCTACACAGTTCTATGAAGACCATTTAGGTAAAATACAGTATAGGAACAACGTAGTGACTTACAGGTGAGGTCTCTGTCTGTATTGGTTCATATTTCTCGCCACTTCCATCTGGACCGCCATGACCACATGTTCCAGCAGTGACTGGTTTCTGTAAAGACATCTTTGGATCCTCATTATTGCAGGTACTTGACCCCAATAATAAAATATGTAATATAAAAATCCCCGGGAAATAAATAATATTCACCATGTTTTTTTTAAATTTATTTGATAATACTCCTATGTATCATAATAATAATAATGCCCCTCAATGAATAATGCCCCTAATTAATAATGCCCTGTGTACCCCCTTAAATCAATAATGCCCCCAGTTTAAAGTCCCACTCCAGGACTCTGCCAGGAGGAGTAGTCTAGAGACATGTACTAGATGCTACGATCTGTAGTTTGGAGTAAGTCAGAGCCCAGTAAATGTGGAATTATGACACCAAGTCACTATATGATGAGATAAGATAGAGGTGCTGCGGTAGTTCTATTGGGCACTCAGGGAAATAGATAGACAGCTACATAGATGCTATCTTGTCTTGCCTTCCAAAAGCCATAACTTTTCCATATTTCTGTTTACAGAGCCGTATGTGAGTTAATGTTTGTGGGACAAATCGTACTTAATAATGGTACCATTTAATATTTGTATGATGTATTGGGAATCTGGAAAAATATTCAGCATGGGGTGGAATTAGAAAAGAACTGCATTTGTACGATTTTGTTTTGTGGCATTCACTGTGTAGCCAAAATTACACGTCACCTGTATTCTGTGGGTTGCTATGATTCCTGCGACACTAAATTTATATATATATATTTTTTTACTTTTTAAACCCTTACAAAAAATTCAAAACTTTAAAAAAAAGTAAGGCAAAACAGTGAACTATCATCTATCTACTTCATTAGATTTTTTTCCTGCTACAGTGTTCACCGCATGGGAGAAATATTTTTCTAAGTTCGTAGTGTAAACCGGTTGATTTCGTACACAAGAATATATAATGCATATGCATTTTACTTTGTAAATCTTTGTATATGTACTTCTATATCTGTTCTAGGCAAAAGGAGGTTGTTTAATTTTTTTTCTATTTTATTAGATTTTTTAAAACTTTTTGGTTTTTACGGTAATGTTTGCACCTCCTAGGGGGTCTTGAACCCCAGGGGGTCTGATCACTAATACAATACACTACACTGCTAATGCATTGCAAAGCGTAAGTTTTCTCCACAATCGCTATTGCCTAGTGATCGTAAAAATGATGTGACTTTGTAGGAATGGGGTATGACTTAGTAGGAGGTGAGTAGTATAAAATGAGACTCTGGGGGAATTTACTAAAATAGATACGCTAGTTTTCTGGTGCACAAATGGCATATTTTTAGCATTCAGCTGTTTCTGCAAACAATGCTCCAAAATACATCACTTTCTCTATTTTTGAACCTGCTCGATATATATATTTTTTTAATTTAGAAAAGTAGGGATGAGATCAAGGGGGTCAGGCAGAGGTGCCCCAGGCCAACAGGTTTGCTATAACTCTTGCCTGTTTTCTGGCTGAGTTATACCTTAAATCTATGGGCATAACTAGTAGGGTATCAGACACAGAAGTTGGGAGGTTTATTTCTAGTGAGATTAAGGGCCCCTTCACACGGCGTAAGCGCGCTGCTCATATAGATACGTATATACATGTCCAAGCGCTGCGCTTCAAAACAGAGCCCATTGATTTCAATGGGAAGCACATGTATATCGGCATAAACATTGTTGTTCATGGGAAAAAATAAGACCTCCAGTGAAAATAAGTCCTAATGCATCTTTCAGAAAAAAAATAATATAAGACCCTTACTTATGAAAGGCTGCTGGGGAACTGATCATGTACTAGTAAAAGTGTTTATTAGCAAAAATAAATTAACAAAAGGTAGTACAGTACAATGCGTTTCATGGCCGCTATTATTTCATCAGGCACATGTGACAGACAAAAGCAGCGAGATACTTAAACTACAAAAAGGGTATAATGACACAAGAATGACATCATTCAATAAACAACAATTTCGTTAAGAAGGCCCTCCATGAACTGACATCATTTGATATAAACAACTTCATTCATAAAAAAACTTCTTTCATAAAAAAAGTACTCAAGGAATTAGTCACTAGAACAATTAACCCTAAGGTGAGCAGCAGCTGATACTTAAAATAATTAACTCTTGGTTAATGCCATTAATTCATTTAGCCCATTTAGTGTTAAGGTATTTCATTTATAAATCCAATAGACTGTGTTCATAACACTGTTATTAATGTTGTACCTATGTGCATGGGCAGGGACGTGTGCCCATGTCAGTGGGATTTCTTGGTCTTAATTACTTGTTGCCACCAGGAGTGTATCTCTCCAAAAATTGTTTGTGGTGCAATGTTATTCATTCACTTGTAAAATCTTATTGGTCTAAACATTATTACCTTAGGATGTGCCTTCTCAGTTTTTTAGATCCATTACTTTACTGGGACATTATAATGCGACCTCATTCCAATTACTTTCCCAATATGCTGTGATCTCACGGGGTACACAGTGATCTTTTTGACCGTGCATTAGCTCTGTGCTATGATGTCACAGTGGGCATTATTTCTGTACTGCGACATTATGTGTGCATTATCCTAGTACTGTGACATCACTGTGTACATTATCTCTTAACTGTAACATCACTGTGTGCATTATCTCTGTACTGTGTCCTCAATGTGTGCCTTAACCTAGTATCAGTACCAGTGGCGGAACTAGCAAAAACTGGGCCCCCCCCCGAAAACTTTTGACTTGGGCCCCCCATGGCATAATGTCCCCTCCAAATAGTATAATGTCCCACTGTGGCCCCTGCACACAGTATTATGACCCAGAGTGACCCCCTGCACACAGTATTATGTTCCATTGTAGTCCCTACACACAGTATTATGACCTATAGTGGACCCTGCACACAGTATTATGCCCCATAGAGGCCCCTGCACACAGTATTATGCCCCATAGTGAACCACCCGTGAACAATTGTTATACCCCAGAGTATAATGATCGGAGAGCCAGGGGCAGATGCAAACATAAAAAACACTGTAACTTACCTCTCCCTGGCTCCAGCACACTCCTCACTGCTTTCAGCCCTCTTCAATGTCGGTACATTGCTATTCATAATGACATCATCCTGGCTTATGTGACATCTGGGACGTCGCCAAATAGGCCCGAAGACTGCAGGAGCACAGGACAGATGAGTAACACTGTTTTTTTCTATTCTCTCACCTCCACGTTCCTCTGATCATTATATTTTGGGTTCTTAAAAGACCCCAGAGTATAATGATAGCAGTGTTTGTTGGGGTTCATGGGCCTGCAGCCACAATTACCAATACCCACTCCTGATCACAGCTGCCTCTGCTTCCCAGGCAGGCGTGAGCAGGAGCAAGGATTGGTTAGTAAATAGGGCCCATTACTTGCTGGGGTTAATTTATTACATAAAAACAAAAAAAAAAAAAGCATCAGGGGCCCGCCAGGCCCCCATCGTGCCGGGCCCTGTGGCAGCCTCTACTGCTGCTTACCCGGTATTTACACCACTGCCTAGTCCTGTAAAATCACTATGTGCTTTATGTCTGTGTGTAAAGGAAATCAAAATAATTGCATGCTTTTAAAGTTCTGAACTTCCTGTTTAAGATGCTCCTGGTAGAGAGGCCCCATGGTTATTACCTATGATGATATCTATCTCAATCCCTGACTGTTGCTGATTTCAATTTTGGCACCTGGGACCTCCCAAAGTGTGTCAGAATTATTAAGAAGTCGGAGCCCAGCGAGAGAATTAAATTTCTCTCACCATGTGCCAAACATGCACCAAATTGTATCTGCATTTTAATAATATAATCTAAGCCAACTAATAGGAGGTATAACGTTAGACTAGATATCCCATTAATACAACAGATTTTTCATCCAACAACACACAGTATGATAAGTCTGGTGTATTTTATGATTGTCTACTCTATCTTTGCACTAACTCTTACACAGTATTAATAAATCTCCCCCCCTAAGTTTGTGGATATCCACATGGCAATTGAAATTCAATGGCCTCTGCCTGCTATAGTGATAAGCTCCTGCTTTGTGCATTCTGCAAAGAAGAGGAGAAGGAGAAGAGCCCCGTCTGCAAGGTGAAAGTAAAAAAAAAAAAAGGTACATGCTGAATTACTACTCCTATTGATGTTAGTTATTTGGAGTTATTAATTAAGTTTTAGCAACTCCATGAACCTCACATTATAAGAAATTAACCCCATCATATCCCTCACATTAAAGGACCTCGATGATGAAGATACATAATTATTACCTCCATATGCCAAATATATTAGTAACCCTTATGTGAGGCACACAGGGCTTAATGAGAGGGACATGATGGGGTTAACTGCAATTAATTGAAGCATATGGAGTTGCTAAACTGTAATGCGTATGCCACTATTTTTTATCTGCGATTGTGGATAAAAGTACGGACCTATGCATTTCAATGGCCCATACACAGCCTCTGTTTTTGCGGTTGTGTGTCTGGGTCAAATTGAAGAGCTGCAAATTATGGAGCAGGTCCTATAGCTGTCCTATACCTGTCTGCATTTGCGGCCCTGTCAATTCATTTTTAATGTATAGGTCTATGAAAACCACATCTGTGCCATTTGTGGGCTCCACATTGCAGAAACGCAGTGTTTTTGTTGCAGATTTTGCTGCGTTTTTTTTTAGCCAAAGCCAAGAAGGGCTATAAAAGGAATGGGAACTATATATGAAGTTCTTAGGGTCCATTCACACGGAGGAAAATGGTGAGGAATTTGGTGTGAAATTTCAGTGCTGAAAAAAAAGCCTCCCATTGACTTCTATGGATTCCTTCCACTGCTGTGGGACGTCCCGTGGGGCCTTAGCCTGAAGCTGCACGTTGCGGAAACACAACTTTTGGGTTGCAGATCTTGCTGTGGTTTTGGCTACTAAAGGGATGGGAAATATATAAGAAATACTTCTACTTCTCCCTCATGCTCAATTCACTTTTGGCTTTGGCTCAAAAAACTGCAGTGAAATCTGCAACAAAAAAGGGTTACACAAAATATGTAATGATATTGTCGAGATGACAATTTTACCCATCATTGATTTATTTAAGCGCCACAGACTCAATTACAATCCTCACATGAAAATATTAGAAATGCTATATTTCCATCAGTTTTGCAGATGATGAATGAACATTTGTCTTGTATATCCTTGTTATACTCTAGTCACAGCCAAAGCTTCCGGTATAACCTGCATATTTTTATGATAGAATTATGTTGATTCCTGATTAGCAAAATACAGTATTTTTCGGACTATAAGACGCACTTTTTTTCCCCAAAATTTTTGGGGAAAAGAAGGGTGCGTCTTATAGTCTGAATGTGCCTGGCCTGGCACCCGCCGTAATAGAGAGGCGAATGCCGGCAAGTGATAGACGCCGGGGCCTGAGACATCGCTACGATCCTCTGCCCTGCATGAAGCCAGCAGCGGGAGGAGTGATGCTATTCCGCTCCTCCGTCCCCCCCGCCGCTGGCTTCAGGCAGGGCAGAGGATCGTAGCGATGTCTCACGCCCCGGCGTCTATCCCTCCCCGGCATCCGCCTCTCTAGTACAGCGGATGCCGGGTCTGCAGTCTGTCAGCGGCCTCTTCTCCCCCTGTAAAGTTGCAGGCCGGCTCCTGCGCGGCGATATCGCAGGAGCCGACCTGTTCGGGTGGCAACCGGGAGCCTAATGAGGCTCCCCGGCCTGTCACTGCTGTATTAGTATTGCGGCTGGTCTCTATGACCAGCCGTAATACTAATAGACAGAATGTCCCATAGACGGCAATACAGTTGTATTGCCGTCTATGGGACTTGCAATCAAGTGACCGCAGGTTCAATCCCCCGGGGGGGAATAAAATAGTAAAAAAAAACAAAAAAAAAAACTTTAAAAATATATAATAAAAATATGAAAAATAAAAGTTCTAAATCACCTCCTGTCCCTAGAATATATATATATAAAAGTAGAAAATCATATGTCATAAACCACCGGGTTTTTTTTTCAATAAAAGGTGATCTAAGCAATAGATATTCCCCAAAATGGTACAACTAAAAAGTACTTCTGGCCCCGCAAAAAAACCCACTCTATGCATCCCCGTACAGCTGCAGGGTCACCTGTCAATGTGGCCTTGCAGCTGTTGCAAAACTACAACTCCCATATATTAAATATTTTACCATTTTTTGCTTCAAATTTTTTTTTCCCTATTTTCCTCCTCTAAAACCTAGGTGCGTCTTATAGTCCAGTGCGTCTTATAGTCCGAAAAATACGGTAATCAGAAGTTTTTGATTAATTGACAAGTATCTGGAACATTGAGTCTCTTAATATACAAAGTTTGGCCGTTAATTTTTTTATACTTTCCATCTCCACCTTATAAATAACATAGCTTTTTTATTATTCTGTCAAAATAGCTATGTGAGAGCTTATTCTTTGCTCAATAAGTTGTACTTTTTTTTAGCACCATTTTGGGGGTACAGATAATGTTTGATCAGCTTTTTTTAGTGAAAAAATCTACAATTCTATCATTTTTTGAATTTTATTTTTGACTGCATTCACTCTTCATTAAAAATGGCTACCAATGGGGAGGACACTTTTCACACCACGTACCCCCCAGGAGTACACGTACCAGGCCTTGAGAACCACTGCCGTACAGGATAAATAATGCTATTTTTGGATAGGACACATTTATACACACATGGAGATGTCTAATATGTTTGTATATTTTATTCGTTTACATTATGAATTTTTAAATTCTAAAGTATTTTTAAATTTTTATTATTATTTTTTATACTTTCTTTTACACTTTTTAAACTTTTTTTTCCCTGTCCCACAAGGCGGCTATGGCATCCCTTCGAACCCTGTAATCTCATTGAGGGGGACCAAAGGGGCTGAAGGAGGGGGGCAGTTTTGCCCTCTAATGACCCAGATGCAGTAAAGAATGGCAATCAGAAGTCAATGAAGGAGGAGCTAAGCCAATGGAGTATTTTCTGACTCCAGCAGCTTCTTGGTCCCTATGACCCTAAGACCCTAAGAATAGTTTCAATAATAGAAGTTCTCAATTAACAAAATTAAGTGAATGAATGAAAGAGAAATCTAAATGAAGTTAATATTTTGTGTCACAGTCCTCAAAAAGCTCTGAGCTCAATATTATTCAGTCTGTCTGGGACTACATGAGGAGGCAAAATGATTTAAACAAGCCTATATCCACAGAAGACCTGTGGTTTGATGTCTGGAACAATCTTCTAGCTGAGTTCCATTAATCCATTCCCGTCAGAGGAATTTTTTTTTTTTACTCTCCAACTTCCTGACCCCATACTTGTTTAATTTTTAATTCACAGGGCCATATGAGGGCTGAGGGCTCGTTCACACGGTGGCAAAGGGGCAGATTTTGACAGCGGATTTCGCTTCAAAATCCGCCCCTTTACAATGGTGGTATATGCAGACCACCAGGCTTCTTTTTTCCACTAGCGGCGGGCTGCTGCTAGCGGAGAAAAGAAGAGACATGTCCTATCTTCAGGCAGAAGCACCCTCCTGTGTCACAACCCGCGCGGTCGGTTCACGTGTGAACTGACCCTTAGTGTTTGCAGAAGAAACTGTTCTTCATAATAGTACCATTTATTATTCTGTCCAATGTACTGGGAAACTGGAAAAAAATTCTGAATGGGGTAGAATTGTAGAAAAAGTGAATTTGTGCGACTTTCTTACGGGCTTCACTTTTACGGTGTTCACTCTGCAGCCAAAATGACATGTCACCTGTATTCTGTGTTATGGTATGATTCTGGGGATACCAAGTTTATATAATTTTTATTTTATTTTAATTATGTATTTACATTTTAACCCCTTAACAAAAATCTAATACTTTGCAAAAACCTTTTTATCTAAAAGTATTTCTGTAAATGGGGATGCATAGGGCATCTTTTGTTGTGGGGCCAGGCTTACTTTTTAGCTATACCATTTTGGGGAAGATCTATTGCTTTGATTACTTTTTTTTAAATTTTTTTTATCAGAGTTGAGACAACAAAAAAACCCTTTTTTTTTTCGTGCCACGGCGTTCATTATATGCCAAAAATATTTTTATAAGCTTGTGGATCAGGCATTTTTGGATACAGGGATACCTAATCTGTATGTGTTTCACAGTATTTGTAACTTTAGCTCTTTTTTTATAGTATTTATTAGACCCCCTAGGAGTCTTGAACCCCATAACTAATGCAATGCCTTATGGCCTGTTCACATCTGCATTGGTATTCTGTCTGAGGAAGTCCGCATAGACTATAATGGGGTCTGTGTGCTTGCCGCCAGATCTCTGCAGGGATCATGCGGACAGGAAAGTAGTTCGCAATCTACCACGCGGCCAGCAGATGGACCCCATTATACAGGGCCGCCATCAGGAATTTTGGGGCCCCATACAGCCTAAGTGTCTGCCCCCCCGCCATTTTAAAACTACCTTATTTTGCGACATACCAATTCTGTATTACATTTCCCTTTATTTAGCAGCATTACAAGGCTTAATCAGATTCTATTTGCAGGTATAATCTGCTACGTGTGACAGCGCCTATAGAGAGCCAACACCATTTATAAGAGCCCTCCTAATAAATCCTCAGGGCTTTTTCACATTGCGTTTTTGGCCTCCCTTGCCGGGATACGTTGGTGACCAGTCAGAATCAGCTGTCAACTTATCCCTGCACGAAGAACTGGCCATTAAAAAAAAGGGGGAGCCTTCAGTTCTTCATGCAGGGATAAGTGGAGAGCTGATTGTGACTGGTTACCAACGTATGCCAGCAAGGGAGGCCAAAAACGCAATGTGAACACTCCTTTAAAGTGAAAGTCCCACCCCCAAACAGGCTGCTATGCTAGTACAATAAACCATGTAGGGAAAATAGGGGAGAGGGGAAGGAAAACCAACAGCCCACTGCCAAATGAGACAATTAGTAGATGAAAATAAAGCGAAAAACCGGAATAAACTCACGTTCCTTGAGTTGAGCTGCGGTGCACGGACCAAGCCCTCGGTTCGGGGCGCTACTAGGCATACAGGAAACTTAAAGGAAGAGTCCAGCATCCAGCGGCTTCTTATAAAATCTCTTGATTTATTTAACAAATACTTTAAAAATACATCGTATCAATCTTCTAGGTGATACTCCTAGGTTGTGCAAGGAGAACTGACGCGTTTCGGAAATTACTTCCTTAGTCGTAGCTAGTAGCATAGCAACCTACATCATTATTAATACAAAGCACACATATCTTTGGAGGTATTGTGTGGCTTGTAGTTCTCCAGCTAAAAACTTATATATTATATATTATTGTCCCAGTTCCCTCTCCGCAGTTCCGCACACCCGATGCCCCGACAATCCCCCCCCCCCCGTCCACCTTCTAACATCTTTCCATTGCCCCCTGTACCCATACCTCCCAACTTTTGAAGAACCAAAAGAGGGACAAAATGTGCGGCGTGCTTTGCGCACCGTGGCAAATTTAGCCCCACCCACTGTTATGCTGACTCCGCCCATTCTCATTAATTTTTCATGTGCCCGCACACAGTATAATCCTCCTACAGTCACCCGTACATTATATGTCCCCACTCTATCTCTTCCCCAGCTTCATATACACCTTTCATCTGCCCCCAGTTTCATGTCTCCCCCTCCATCTCTTCCCCCAGATTCATGTCCGCCCATCCATTTCTGCCCCCAGTTTCATGTCCCCCCCTCCAACTCTGCCTCCAGTTTCATGTCCCCTCCATCTCTGTCCCCAGTTTCATGTCCCCCATCTCTACCCCCAGATTCATGCCCCCATCTCTGCCCCCAGATTCATTTCCCTCCAGCTCTGCCCCCAGATTCATGTCCCTCCATCTCTGCCCCCAGATTCATGTCCCCTCCATCTCTGCCCCCAGATTCATGTCCCCTCCATCTCTGCCCCCAGATTCATGTCCCCTCCATCTCTGCCCCCAGATTCATGTCCCCTCCATCTCTGCCCCCATATTCATGTCCCCTCCATCTCTGCCTCCATATTCATGTCCCCTCCATCTCTGCCCCCATATTCATGTCCCCTCCATCTCTGCCCCCATATTCATGTCCCCTCCATCTCTGCCCCAATATTTATGTCCCCTCCATTTCTGCCCCCAGTGTCATGTCCCTCCATCTCTTCCCCCAGTGTCATGTCCCTCCATCTCTGCCCCTAGATTCATGTCCCCTCCATCTCTGCCCCCAGATTCATGTCCCCTCCATCTAGGCCCCCAGTGTCATGCCGTTCTCTCCATCTCTGCCCCCAGATTCATGTCTCCACATCTCTGCCCCCAGATTCATGTCCCCACATCTCTGCCCCCAGTGTCATGCCGTCCTCTCCATCTCTGCCCCCAGTGTCATGCCGTCCTCTCCATCTCTGCCCCCAGTGTCATGCCGTCCTCTCCTTCATGTGCCCCCAGTTTCACGTTCCACCTCAGCGTACATGATATTACACTTACCTTCTCCTTCGTTCCCTTGCAGCTCTCTGCATGCCTCTCTCTCACTGGCGCACAGTTGTAGACGTGATGTGACCTGTGTCAGCTCCTCGTTTCGCTGCTGCCGCCGGCTACTGGCTTGTAGATGCGATGTGATCACATCGCATCTACAAGCCAGTAGCAGCGGCGGTGGCGAAGCGAGGAGCTGTCACAGGTCAGCTCCTCGCTTCAGCCGCATATGTGTCAGAGAGAGAGAGGCGCGCAGCGGCGAAGCGAGGAGCTGACCTGTGTCAGCTCCTTGCTTCAGCCGCGTATGTTTTCAACTCAGATCTGCGTCCTCTGGATGCAGATCTGAGTTGAAATAGGACATACAATGACTGCTACGGGTGCCAGGGGGCCGGCACACGGTGGCGGGCCAAATCCGGGCCCCCCCCATTTTTCAATTTGGCCGGGCCCCTGACGCCAGTAGCAGTAGTACTGGCCTATCGGCGGCCCTGCCATTATAATCTATGGGGTCCGTGTGCTTTTACTGCACACCACTTGCAGTTGCGTTTGGAATTCCGTTCTATGACAGGCTGCATAGAACGACTACACAGCAGAGACTCAGCGGCTATGGTGACTGTGCAGCTCCTGAGTGGTTGCCATATCTAAATACCCAGCATCCACCATACTATTATGGCAGATGTTGGGAAAGGGTTAAAACTGTGTGCAAGTTTCCCTAAAAGAATTGACGCTGTTTTTGAAGGCAATGGGTGGTCACTAGAGATGTGCGAGTACTGTTCGGATCAGCCGATCCGAACAGCACGCTCGCAAAGAAATGAATGGACGTAGCTGGCACACGGGGGGTTAAGCGGCTGGCTGCCATCAAGGCGGAAGTACCAGGTGCATCCATTCATTTCTATGGCGCGTGCTGTTCGGATCGGCTGATCCGAACAGTACTCGCTCATCTCTAGTGGTCACACCAAATATTGATTTACTTTAGACTCCATTCACTTTATTTTTGTTAATTCACTAAAATAAATTATTAACACTTCTAGTTTTGAAAGCACAATTACTTTGCAATATTATTTCCCTAAACTGCCTAAACATTTGCACAGCAGTGCAGCAAAGTTTTAAAATTGCAAAAAAAAAAAAAAAAATAAAAATACAGACTACTTTATTTTATCTGATGCAATGTTTCGGTCCCCCAAGCATGTGTATGGTAACAAAGCCAAGTTTAAAAACGGGGCGTAGATAAAGTGCTCAATTAATCAATCAATTATTCGAATAACATTGTTCATAACATGTCTGTTTATAACACACTTTATATAAGGGTGTTTGTGTAACGCTGACAAACTACAATGGAGACATATGTGTGAGCTCCTTCTTTCTGGAGTGCCTTGTAAGAGAGCACAGGAACTCCATCCTCGTAATTGGTGAGAGTTACAGATGTATAATTCCCATGCATTAGACATTGATGACACACCATGGAGTTGCCATAAATGTTGCACAAGGGAAAACCTCTTTAACCCCTTCCTGCTGTATCAATTTTCCAATCTTTCAAATGCTTCAATTTTCTATGTTGTCATTTACATAGCCATATGATGGCTTGTTTTCTGAAGGACAAATTGTACTTCCTATTGGCAGCATTTAAGTGGTTAACAGCTGAGACTGGTTCTGTCACTGATCGCCTGCAGTATAATACAAGTGACATCCAGAATGTATGGAGAAGGCTCAGTCGTTGAGCCATCTTTGTACTGCTTCACATTGTGAGTTACAATGAAATTTAGAATTGATTTATAAACTTTGTAAATTCTGAGTGATCTTAAAGAGGTTCCACCATACAGGAAGACAGACAGTCCCACCATACTGGTAGAGCTGATAGAGACAATTTTGCTTTAGCTTCACAAGTACAAACATAGAATATTTTTATAGACTGATGTAAGAATGTATCGCTTATTATTTACAAGTGGCAGGTCAATGCAAGTAAGAAAACATCAGCCAGCGTGATCATAGATTAGTCATAAATAATAGTCATGCCACATTTGCATCTTCATTCATTGCACTCATCTTAATAGGTAGGAAAAATATAGAATTCTCAACTGTAACCACTGAGATTGTCTGGAATATTGCGCCACAGTATCACAATATAGGAATAGATGACCGCACCCTCATAACCTCATGGGCGTTGTGCAATGATCAGTTGTATCTTCCTGAATTATATTTATGGATTAGAATAATGTTATTGGATTGCACTAATTTCAGCATGATAAATCATGGAAAGGCTGATTCCTGGGAAATGAGGATCAGGTATGTTTGATATAAGGCAGTGACTTGTCTTCCTCACCTTTTTAATTTATGTTTGTCCTACAGCTTTCTTATGTGCAGGGTCAGTTATCATTTCAAGTACCTAATATTTGATTATTTTAGATAACTTCCAACAAATGCAGACATGACAATGGGCAGAATTCATTATTTCAAGCCATAAAATAGCCGCAAACCTGTGATAAAATCATTGAAATGGTGTTTTTGTACCTGCCTCACCTCTTTTCTTAAAGGGTGAGGCAGGGTCAAACCCATTGGTTGAGCCACATTCATTTTCATTTATCTTTTTTGGTGTTAAATCTACACCAGCTATGAGATTTCAACCGAGGCGGACATGGCTACTGGAAGATGTGCCCAAATCATCATGATGATGATTATATTTCTCTTAGGGAGAGACTACCTTCGGTGTCCGACAGCTAGGGTCTGCTGCTAATGTCCGTTCAAAATCTTGTGCGGACATTAGCAGCGGACACTAGCTGTGTCCGTGACATTTTGCATTGATTTAAATGGACATCGGGTGCGTTCTTTTACTGTCCGTGGGTGTCCTTAACTGTCCGTTCCCAAAGATGTCCGACTTTTCAAGTGGACAGAAAAATCCTACATGTTGGGTTTTGCTGTCCTCTTGAAAAGTCGTAAGTCACAAGATTTTGAACGGACATTAGCAGCGGATACTAGCTGTCGGACACCGACGGTAGTGTGAACGCCCCCTTAGAAATTACCAAATATGGTGGAAGTTCAAAGATGTTTTGGGGTTATTTTGCTGCTTCTGGCTCTGAGTGCCCTGACTGTGTGCAAAGCATCATGAAACCTGAAGATTACCAAAGGATTTTGGATCTTAGTTGATGGGTCTTCCAGCAGGACAATGACTCCAAACATTCTTCAAGAAGCACCTAGAAATGGATGGAAAGAAGGTGCTGGAAAGTCCTGAAGTGGCCAGCAATGGGTCCAGATCTAAATCTCACCCTCTCCCTGTGGAGAGATTTTTAAACTGCTGTTCAAATATCACCCTTAAAATATCAGAGACCTGGAGGAGTTTGCAAAAGAAGAGTGGTGCAAAATTCCAATTGAGAGGTGTAAGAAGCTTCTTAATAGTTACAGGAAGCAACTGATTTCAGTTATTTTTTCCAAAGGGTGTACAACCAAATATTAAGCTGATGGTGCCAGTAATTTTGTCTGGCCCATTTTTTGGAGTTTTGCGTGAAATTATATCATTTTTGGCTTTTTTAAAAATCTGTTTGTTTCTGTTGTTGCAATACATACAAATGAATAACATGTTAACATGTATAACATGTATAATTGCAATAATTTTCTTAGAAAAATAATTCTTCTGGTGGAAGTAGGAGTATTGGGTGCTGCATCAAAGGAAGTAGCAGAGGTCATGTGAAGATGGAGAGTTTTGGTGAAAAGTATAGTATAAAGGAATTTAAAATTTTTACTTCATGTTCATACTAAAACCTTAAGTTTAGGAGAGAATCATGAAAAAAATGCATCAAGGTATAACACAAATTTCTGATTCAGGATTGTTCCTGCAAGATGAATTATTCTAAATTCTAGAAGCTGTACCTGTTGCGTTAACATATGCCAAAGTAGTGTACCTATATTTGTTCATCTACTATTAACTAGAGATGAGCGAGTACTGTTCAGATCAGCCGATCCATAGAAATGAATGGATGCACCTCCACGCTCCATAGAAATGAATGGAAGCACCTGGTACTTCTGCTTTGATGGCGGCCGGCCGCTTAACCCCCGCGTGCCGGCTACGTCCATTCATTTCAATGCGAGCGTGCTGTTCGGATCGGCTGATCCGAACAGTACTCGCTCATCTCTACTATTAACTAAAATTACCAATTTGGCTAAATTCACATCTCACCCGTTGCAGACTCCACCGTAGAAACCGTGAAAAACAGTCAGAGAGAGGAGTCCTACTCAGAGGACTTTTCTTTCTGACGGTTTCAGTATAAAAGCAGCGAACACCCAGCAGACCACATTATAGTCTAAGCGGCCCGCCACCATCCGCAGGTAACCGTTGTTTTGGCAGTCAGGCTCTCCATTGTTCGGGTCCCCCTGCAAATGTGAATGATGGAGAACCCAGTGTTGAACCTAGCCTTATTGCCACTGACACTACAAGTATTAACAAATAGGGAATACACTTTATAATATATTTGGCATGAACATAATACAGCAGAAGGTCTTTAAGGATTTTGATGGTAGAAATTGTTGGGAAATTAAAAATGACTCTTTAAATTGGAGTCATTTTGGAAACAAACACAACCTGTTTTGGTCAGGAAGTCTTAATAAGTGGACTATACTAAGATCTTAAAAGTTACAAAATTCCATTAGCCCACAAATAGGATGCCAGAGGCTTGAGTTTGCTTTTGTTTCTTTTAGTTGAAGATCTGGGATACAAAGAGGTGTAATGCATTCCCAAATGGACTGATGAAGCATTTCATTCTCGTCAAGGGGAGAAAAAGGCTAATCTGAAAATTGCCACCTTAAAGCACTCCAAAGAGATGCAACACAATCCCTTGACAACTGCAGAATCTATAACTAAAGAATGATGGGGCGTTCCCAAGACTGACCTTTGGCAAATGTAAGAGTAGCAAGTAACAGACTGCACAAACAGTGCCAAATATCAAACTTGACATCTTACCATTGCTTACCAGATAAACTCTGAGCATATCAAGATGAACACTCCAAAAAGGAATTAGGATTATCATTACAAGTCTCCTTCATGCTGGAACTTCTAGGATGAGTAAGCATGTCAAGAGTAAAGGATAATGGCTTCAAAAAATAGAAAATAGTGATAGTAAAATGAGGACTTAGACACATTGGAACAATGGGCTGAGGCGAACAAAATGGTATTTAACAGGGACAAATGCAAAGTTCTACATCTGGGTAACAGAAATGTAAAAAACATATATAGTATGGGAGGAATAGAACTAAGTGATAGCATAGGGGAAAAGGACTTGGGCATAATAGTAGATCACAAATTCAACATGAGCCAACAGTGCGGTGCTGCTGCAAAAAAGGCTAATAAAATTCTGGGATGTATTAAGACAAGCATTGAATCTAGATCAAGAGAGGTCATTATTCCGCTGTACTCTTCCCTGGTCAGACCACACCTGGAATACTGTGTACAGTTCTGGGCGCCTCAATTCAAGAAAGACATCGATATATTGGAGCAAGTCCAGAGAAGAGCAACCAAAATGGTGGAAGGTCTGCAAACCATGTCCTATGAGGAGCGGCTAAAAGAACTGGGATTGTTTAGTTTGCAGAAGAGAAGGCTGAGGGGAGATTTAATAGCAGTCTACAAATATCTGAAAGGTAGTCACAGTGCAGAGGGATCTACCCTATTCTCATTAGCACAAGGAAGTACAAGAAGCAATGGGATGAAACTAAAGGGAAAGAGATACAGATTAGACATTAGGAAAAACTTTCTGACAGTGAGGGTAGTGAGAGAGTGGAATAGGCTGCCACGGGAGGTGGTGGGCGCTCCATCAATGGAAATCTTCAAGCGGAATCTGGATAAACATATAGCTGGGATAATTTAGGAAAACCTGCACTCGCAGGGGGTTGGACCCGATGGCCCTTGAGGTCCCTTCCAACTCTACCAAAAAAAAAAAAAAGACTTGTAGCTGCCAACACTCCCAATAAATAATCTTAGTAGAATTCTGACATGCTTGGTGTTGGCCTCCATGACATTGGAATTTTCTGTAGATCACATTTTTTTTTTTTTTTGCTTTTTAGCTTTATTATCTGATTGAAAGTGGAAGGCACCTGACTGCCTCGCAACACTTGACCTCCCTTATGAAGAGAATACTTTTAACTATGCTCATCCTTTACCCCTTGCTGTTATCATACTACCGAGTGAAGTCTAGTTTATGTGATTCTCTTAGCGCTTATGCCATAGAGAATTGGTAAGCCATATGCTTGTTCATTCAGGCATAACTAGGCTAGATGAAAAATAAAGGCAGTGAAAAAGAGACAATTAAATGTTGAGTCTATGTGTTATTCTTCAAGTATAAGGAACCAGACCTACTAGTAGAGGGTCTACCTTGCTTCTTTGGAAAGGCTGCCGGATGCTCAGAGACCTATCTCCCTTATAGATTTAACTGTATAAGGGAGCCTTCACACGATGTAACGCTGCGCTCATTCTGATTGTAAAAACACGTTCAGAATGAGCACGTAAAAAGCAGCTCCCATTGACTTGAATGGGAGTCGGCATACGTGCGCTCCCCATTGAAATCAATGGAAGGCTTTTTTCCCTATTGCTTTCAATGTGATATGCGCGTAATACATTGAAAGCAATAGGGAAAAAATCCTCCCATTGATTTCAATGGGGAGCGCACATATGCCGGCTCCCATTCAAGTCAATGGGAGCTGCTTTTTACGTGCTCATTCTGATTGTGTTTTTACAATCAGAATGACCACACCGTAACTCCGTGTGAAGGCTCCCTAAGCGTGCATTCACACGGAGGAAAATGGTGAGGAATTTGGTGTGGAATTTTCCATGTGGAAAAAAAAAACCTCCCATTGATTGCAATGGGTTCTGCTAGAAAAATATATAACTGAACAAAATTCAAAGCTGTTCACATGCAATACCTGAAAAGTCAAGCTTAGGTTTCACTCAACTGCCTTTATTTATTTATTTATTTTTATAAATGTACAGTGCTTACTAAATGGAAGCTCGCCTCCAAATGTGCAGAAAAATCTGTAATGGTGGACAATTCTTCTGTTTCTCTTTATCTGGTCTTCACCACAGAGCTAATAATCCACCACTTGCAATCAAACATAATAGTAAAAACAATATTATAATATTAGCATACAGTCATGGCTGTAAATGTTGGCACCCCTGAAATTTTTCCAGAAATAAAGTATTTCTCCTAGAAATTGCCAACAGTCAAATATGGCAGAGGTTAAAAATTGTTTTGAGGTTATTTTGCTGCCTCTAGTACTGAAATATGGTGAAGGTTCAAAGATCTTTTGGGGTTATTTTGCTGTTTCTGGTTATTTTGCTTCACACAACTTGAAGATTTTGGGTCTTAGGTGATGGGTTTTCCAGCAGGACAATGACTCCAAACATACTTCAAAAAGCACCCAGAAATGGATGGTGCTGGAGAGTCCTGAAGTGGTCAGCAATGAGTCTGGATCTAAATCTCACCCTCTCCCTGTGGGCAGGGTTAAACTGCTTTTGAGAGAAGACACCCTTCAAATATGAGAGACCTGGAGAAGTTTGTGAAAGAAGAGTGGTCCAAAATTCCAATTGAGAGTTGTAAGAAGAAAAATTGTCAAGGAAATACTGGAGAATCTGCATTGGATCATCTAAAGATTAAAGGGGCTCTTTGAAGGTGTTCTTTACCTTTAAAGATATTCTCCAGTGGAAAAACATGTTAACTAGAGATGAGCGAACACTAAAATGTTCGAGGTTCGAAATTCGATTCGAACAGCCGCTCAATGTTCGTGTGTTCGAACGGGTTTCGAACCCCATTATAGTCTATGGGGAACAGATACTCGTTAAGGGGGAAACCCAAATCCGTGTCTGGAGGGTCACCAAGTCCACTATGACACCCCAGGAAATGATGCCAACACCTCTGGAATGACACTGGGACAGCAGGGGAAGCATGTCTGGGGGCATCTAACACACCAAAGACCCTCTATTACCCCAACATCACAGCCTAACAACTACACACTTTACACACTCAATACCACCTCTCTGACAGTAGGAAAACACCTTGAAACATGTGTATTTGGCACTTGCAGTGAGGAGAGCTTGTCACCAGCAGTGAATTTGGCCCTTGTAGTAAGTTGAGGTTGGCACCAACATTTGTTTTGAAAATCAGGGTGGATTGAGCCTCTAACCAGCAGAGTTTGGGCAAATTCATGGTGGAGGGAGCCTCTAAACACCCCAGTTTGGGCAAATTCATGGTGGAGGGAGCCTCTAAAAACCCCAGTTTGGACCAATTCATGGTGGAGGGAGCCTCTAACCAGCCCAGTTTGGGCAAATTCATGGTGGAGGGAGCCTCTAACCAGCCCAGTTTGGACCAATTAATGGTGGAGGGAGCCTCTAACCAGCCCAGTTTGGACCAATTAATGGTGGAGGGAGCCTCTAACCAGCCCAGTTTGGACCAATTAATGGTGGAGGGAGCCTCTAACCAGCCCAGTTTGGACCAATTAATGGTGGAGGGAGCCTCTAAACAGCCCAGTTTGGGCAAATTCATGGTGGAGGGAGCCTCTAAACAGCCCAGTTTGGGCAAATTCATGGTGGAGGGAGCCTCTAACCAGCCCAGTTTGGACCAATTAATGGTGGAGGGAGCCTCTAAACAGCCAAGTTTTGGGAAATTCATGGTGGAGGGAGCCTCTAACCAGCCCAGTTTGGACCAATTCATGGTGGAGGGAGCCTCTAAACAGCCCAGTTTGGGCAAATTCATGGTGGAGGGAGCCTCTAACCAGCCCAGTTTGGACCAATTAATGGTGGAGGGAGCCTCTAAACAGCCAAGTTTTGGGAAATTCATGGTGGAGGGAGCCTCTAACCAGCCCAGTTTGGACCAATTCATGGTGGAGGGAGCCTCTAAACAGCCCAGTTTGGGCAAATTCATGGTGGAGGGAGCCTCTAAAAAACCCAGTTTGGACCAATTCATGGTGGAGGGAGCCTCTAACCAGCCCAGTTTGGACCAATTAATGGTGGAGGGAGCCTCTAAACAGCCAAGTTTGGACCAATTCATGGTGGAGGGAGCCTCTAAAAACCCCAGTTTGGACCAATTCATGGTGGAGGGAGCCTCTAACCAGCCCAGTTTGGGCAAATTCATGGTGGAGGGAGCCTCTAAACAGCCCAGTTTGGGCAAATTCATGGTGGAGGGAGCCTCTAACCAGCCCAGTTTGGACCAATTCATGGTGGAGGGAGCCGCTAAACAGCCCAGTTTGGACCAATTCATGGTGGAGGGAGCCTCTAAAAACCCCAGTTTGGACCAATTCATGGTGGAGGGAGCCTCTAAAAAACCCAGTTTGGACCAATTCATGGTGGAGGGAGCCTCTAACCAGCCCAGTTTGGACCAATTAATGGTGGAGGGAGCCTCTAAACAGCCAAGTTTGGACCAATTCATGGTGGAGGGAGCCTCTAAAAACCCCAGTTTGGACCAATTCATGGTGGAGGGAGCCTCTAACCAGCCCAGTTTGGACCAATTAATGGTGGAGGGAGCCTCTAACCAGCCCAGTTTGGACCAATTAATGGTGGAGGGAGCCTCTAACCACCCCAGTTTGGACCAATTCATGGTGGAGGGAGCCTCTAAACAGCCAAGTTTGGACCAATTCATGGTGGAGGGAGCCTCTAAAAACCCCAGTTTGGACCAATTCATGGTGGAGGGAGCCTCTAACCAGCCCAGTTTGGGCAAATTCATGGTGGAGGGAGCCTCTAAACAGCCCAGTTTGGGCAAATTCATGGTGGAGGGAGCCTCTAACCAGCCCAGTTTGGACCAATTAATGGTGGAGGGAGCCGCTAAACAGCCCAGTTTGGGCAAATTCATGGTGGAGGGAGCCTCTAAAAAACCCAGTTTGGACCAATTCATGGTGGAGGGAGCCTCTAAACAGCCCAGTTTGGGCAAATTCATGGTGGAGGGAGCCTCTAACCAGCCCAGTTTGGACCAATTAATGGTGGAGGGAGCCGCTAAACAGCCCAGTTTGGACCAATTCATGGTGGAGGGAGCCTCTAAAAACCCCAGTTTGGACCAATTCATGGTGGAGGGAGCCTCTAAAAAACCCAGTTTGGACCAATTCATGGTGGAGGGAGCCTCTAACCAGCCCAGTTTGGACCAATTAATGGTGGAGGGAGCCTCTAAACAGCCAAGTTTGGACCAATTCATGGTGGAGGGAGCCTCTAAAAACCCCAGTTTGGACCAATTCATGGTGGAGGGAGCCTCTAACCAGCCCAGTTTGGACCAATTAATGGTGGAGGGAGCCTCTAACCAGCCCAGTTTGGACCAATTAATGGTGGAGGGAGCCTCTAACCACCCCAGTTTGGACCAATTCATGGTGGAGGGAGCCTCTAAACAGCCAAGTTTGGACCAATTCATGGTGGAGGGAGCCTCTAAAAACCCCAGTTTGGACCAATTCATGGTGGAGGGAGCCTCTAACCAGCCCAGTTTGGGCAAATTCATGGTGGAGGGAGCCTCTAAACAGCCCAGTTTGGGCAAATTCATGGTGGAGGGAGCCTCTAACCAGCCCAGTTTGGACCAATTAATGGTGGAGGGAGCCGCTAAACAGCCCAGTTTGGGCAAATTCATGGTGGAGGGAGCCTCTAAACAGCCCAGTTTGGACCAATTCATGGTGGAGGGAGCCTCTAAAAAACCCAGTTTGGACCAATTCATGGTGGAGGGAGCCTCTAAACAGCCCAGTTTGGGCAAATTCATGGTGGAGGGAGCCTCTAACCAGCCCAGTTTGGACCAATTAATGGTGGAGGGAGCCGCTAAACAGCCCAGTTTGGACCAATTCATGGTGGAGGGAGCCTCTAAAAACCCCAGTTTGGACCAATTCATGGTGGAGGGAGCCTCTAAAAAACCCAGTTTGGACCAATTCATGGTGGAGGGAGCCTCTAACCAGCCCAGTTTGGACCAATTAATGGTGGAGGGAGCCTCTAAACAGCCAAGTTTGGACCAATTCATGGTGGAGGGAGCCTCTAAAAACCCCAGTTTGGACCAATTCATGGTGGAGGGAGCCTCTAACCAGCCCAGTTTGGACCAATTAATGGTGGAGGGAGCCTCTAACCAGCCCAGTTTGGACCAATTAATGGTGGAGGGAGCCTCTAACCACCCCAGTTTGGACCAATTCATGGTGGAGGGAGCCTCTAAACAGCCAAGTTTGGACCAATTCATGGTGGAGGGAGCCTCTAAAAACCCCAGTTTGGACCAATTCATGGTGGAGGGAGCCTCTAACCAGCCCAGTTTGGGCAAATTCATGGTGGAGGGAGCCTCTAAACAGCCCAGTTTGGGCAAATTCATGGTGGAGGGAGCCTCTAACCAGCCCAGTTTGGACCAATTAATGGTGGAGGGAGCCGCTAAACAGCCCAGTTTGGGCAAATTCATGGTGGAGGGAGCCTCTAAACAGCCCAGTTTGGACCAATTCATGGTGGAGGGAGCCTCTAAAAAACCCAGTTTGAACCAATTCATGGTGGAGGGAGCCTCTAAACAGCCCAGTTTGGGCAAATTCATGGTGGAGGGAGCCTCTAACCAGCCCAGTTTGGACCAATTAATGGTGGAGGGAGCCTCTAAACAGCCAAGTTTTGGGAAATTCATGGTGGAGGGAGCCTCTAACCAGCCCAGTTTGGACCAATTAATGGTGGAGGGAGCCTCTAAACAGCCCAGTTTGGACCAATTCATGGTGGAGGGAGCCTCTAAACAGCCCAGTTTGGGCAAATTCATGGTGGAGGGAGCCTCTAAAAAACCCAGTTTGGACCAATTCATGGTGGAGGGAGCCTCTAACCAGCCCAGTTTGGGCAAATTCATGGTGGAGGGAGCCTCTAAACAGCCCAGTTTGGGCAAATTCATGGTGGAGGGAGCCTCTAACCAGCCCAGTTTGGACCAATTCATGGTGGAGGGAGCCTCTAAACAGCCCAGTTTGGGCAAATTCATGGTGGAGGGAGCCTCTAAAAAACCCAGTTTGGACCAATTCATGGTGGAGGGAGACTCTAACCAGCCCAGTTTGGGCAAATTCATGGTGGAGGGAGCCTCTAAACAGCCCAGTTTGGGCAAATTCATGGTGGAGGGAGCCTCTAACCAGCCCAGTTTGGACCAATTAATGGTGGAGGGAGCCGCTAAACAGCCCAGTTTGGGCAAATTCATGGTGGAGGGAGCCTCTAAACAGCCCAGTTTGGACCAATTCATGGTGGAGGGAGCCTCTAAAAAACCCAGTTTGGACCAATTCATGGTGGAGGGAGCCTCTAAACAGCCCAGTTTGGGCAAATTCATGGTGGAGGGAGCCTCTAACCAGCAGAGTTGTGGGAAAGCAGGGTGGAGGGAGCCTCTAACCAGCAGAGTTGGTGGAAATCAGGGTGGAGGGAGCCTCTAACCAGCAGAGTTGGGGGAAATCATGTTGGAGGGAGCCTAGTATTAGCAGAATTGTGCAACGCTTATGGTGGATGAGTATGAGGATGCGGAGGAATTGGAGAGGTTGAGTACAGACATGGAGTTTCATGTTGGGGTGCTTTACACAGGTGGGCACAAAAATGAAGGCTCTATCCAGTGGTGGTTCATTTTTATCAAAGTGAGCCGGTCGGCACTCTCAGCTGACAGACGGGTGCGCTTGTCAGTGATGATGCCACCGGCTGCACTGAACACCCTCTCAGATAGGACGCTGGCGGCAGGACAGGACAGCACCTCCAAGGCATATAGGGCAAGTTCAAGCCACAGGTCCAACTTCGACACCCAATACGTGTAGGGCGCAGAGGGGTCGGAGAGGACAGGGCTGTGGTCGGAAAGGTATTCCCGCAACATGCGCCTATACTTCTCACGCCTGGTGACACTAGGACCCTCCGTGGCGGCACTTTGGCGAGGGGGTGCCATCAAGGTGTCCCAGACCTTAGACAGTGTGCCCCTCGTTTGTGTGGACCGGTGAGAACTTGGTTGCCTACTGGAGGAACTGCCCTCCCTGCCGCCAACGTCACATGCTGGAAACATCTCCATCATATTCTGCACCAATTGCCTGTGGCAAGCATTGATGCGATTGGCCCTCCCCTCTACCGGAATAAAAGACGAGATGTTGTTTTTATACCGGGGGTCAAGGATAGCAAAGATCCAGTACTGGTTGTCCTCCATGATTTTGACAATACGCTTGTCGGTTGTAAAGCACCCCAACATGAACTCAGCCATGTCTGCCACAGTGTTAGTTGGCATGACTCCTCTGGCCCCACCGGAAAGTTCAATCTCCATTTCCTCCTCATCCTCCATGTCTACCCATCCGCGCTGCAACAATGGGACGATTCGAAGTTGCCCGGAAGCCTCCTGTATCACCATCACATCATCGGACAACTCTTCTTCCTCCTCCTCCTCCTCCTCCTCCATTAAACGCAGTGAAGCGGACAGATGTGTGGACCTACTCTCCAGCTGTGACGGATCGGATGCTATCCCTAACTCCTCTGTGTGATCTGAGTTATCCCTGATGTCAATCAGGGATTCTCTCAGAACACACAAGAGCGGGATTGTAAGGCTCACCATCGCATCCTCAGAGCTCACCCTCCTTGTGGACTCCTCAAAGACCCGTAGGATGTCACAAAGGTCTCTCATCCATGGCCACTCATGGATGTGAAACTGAGGCAGCTGACTTTGTGGCACCCTAGGGTTTTGTAGCTGGTATTCCATCAAAGGTCTCTGCTGCTCAACCACTCTATTCAACATCTGAAACGTTGAGTTCCAGCGTGTGGGGACGTCGCACAAAAGCCGGTGTTGTGGCACATGCAGGCGTTGCTGGAGAGATTTTAAGCTAGCAGCGGCTACTGTCGACTTGCGAAAGTGGGCGCACATGCGCCGCACTTTCACCAGTAGCTCTGGAACATTGGGGTAGCTCTTTAGGAAACGTTGCACCACTAGGTTGAAGACGTGGGCCAGGCATGGAACATGTTGGAGTCCGGCAAGCTCCAGAGCTGCTACCAGGTTCCGGCCGTTATCACAAACGACCATGCCTGGGCCCAGGTGCAGCGGCTCAAACCATATTGCCGTCTCATCGAGGAGGGCATCCCTCACCTCGGAGGCAGTGTGCTGTCTGTCCCCCAAGCTGATCAGCTTCAGCACAGCCTGCTGACGTCTACCAACGCCAGTGCTGCAACGTTTCCAACTCGTAGCTGGGGTCAATCTAACAGCGGAGGAGGAGGCGGTGGCGGAGGAGGAGGCGGTGGCGGAGGAGGAGGCGGTAGAGGAGGAGGAGGAGGGGGGTGTTCTTCTCGTGTCCCTGCCAGGAATGTTAGGCGGGGAGACGAGGTACACCGGGCCAGTTTGGGAAGCAGTCCCAGCCTCAACTACATTCACCCAGTGTGCCGTCAGTGAAATGTAGCGTCCCTGTCCGCATGCACTTGTCCACGCGTCGGTGGTCAAGTGGACCTTTGTGCAAAGCGCGGAACTAAGGGCCCGCCTGATGTTGAGTGACACGTGCTGGTGCAAGGCGGGGACGGCACACCGGGAGAAGTAGTGACGGCTAGGGACGGCATAGCGAGGTGCCGCAGTTGCCATCAGGTCCAGGAAGGCGGGAGTTTCAACAAGCCGGAACGCCAACATCTCCTGGGCCAGCAGTTTAGCGATGTTGGCGTTCAAGGCTTGCGCGTGTGGGTGGTTAGCAGTGTATTTCTGCCGCCGCTCCAATGTCTGAGAGATGGTGGGTTGTTGTAAAGAAACGCCTGATGGTGCCTTTGATGGTGCAGGAGAAGGAGATAAGACAGGACCAGGGGAGGATGAGGTAGAAGTCAACAAAGTGGCGGAGGCAGATGAAGTGGTGTCCTGGCTCGTCCTCTGGAGTGCATCGCCAGCACAGTCAGCAGTGGCAGTGGCAGAGGCAGAGGCAGTGGCAGAGGCAGTGGCAGTGGCGTGAACGGCAGGCGGCCTTTGTCCTGCCGTTGCTGCCTGCCACTGATTCCAGTGCTTGGATTCCAAATGACGGCGCATTGAAGTGGTGGACAGGTTGCTCTTCTCAGAGCCCCTAATCAATTTCGAGAGGCAAATTGTGCAGACAACACTATATCTGTCCTCGGCGCATTCCTTGAAAAAACTCCACACCTTCGAGAAACGTGCCCTCGAGGTGGGAGTTTTTCGGGGCTGGGTACGAACTGGAACATCTTGGGAGATTCCGGGTGTGGCCTGGCTTCGCCTAAGCTGCTGACCTCTGCCTCTGCCTCTAGCTACCCTTTTTGGTGCTGCACCTGCCTCAACATCCACACTACTTTCCCCGCTTGACATCCCCCCTGTCCAGGTCGGGTCAGTGTCCTCATCATCCACCACTTCCTCTTCCAACTCCTGTCTCATCTCCTCCTCCCGCACAATGCGCCGGTCAACTGGATGCCCTGACGGCAACTGCGTCACATCATCGTCGATGAGGGTGGGTTGCTGGTCATCCACCACCAAATCGAACGGAGATGGAGGAGACTCTAGTGTTTGAGCATCTGGACACAGATGCTCCTCTGTTAGGTTCGTGGAATCGTGACGTGGAGAGGCAGGTTGAGGGACAATGAAAGGAGCGGAGAACAGCTCTGGGGAGCAGGGACAGTTTGGGTTATTGTTCTGTAAAGCTTCGGAATTTTGGGAGGAAGGAAGACAAGACTGTTGGGTAATAGGAGGAGAGGAGGCAGAGTCTGACTGGCTGCTGGACAATGTGCTGTAAGCATTCTCTGACAGCCATTGCAAGACCTGTTCCTGGTTCTCGGGCCTACTAAGGTTTGTACCCTGCAGTTTAGTTAATGTGGCAAGCAACCCTGGCACTGTGGAGTGGCGCAATGCTTGCTGCCCCACAGGAGTAGGCACGGGACGCCCTGTGGCTTCACTGCTACCTTGCTCCCCAGAACCATTCCCCCGACCTCGCCCACGGCCTCGTCCACGTCCCTTTCCGGGAGCCTTGCGCATTTTGAATTCCTAGTTAGAAATTGGCACTGTATACCAGTAGTAAAAATTGTGGGTGCACGTAACCCCAATATATTCTTTGAATTACCAGTCAGAAACTGGCACTATATGGCAGTAGCAAGAAATGAGGGTATTTGTATTCCCAATATATTCTTTGAATTCCCAGTCAGACACTGTCACTATATGGCAGTAGCAAGAAATGAGGGTATTTGTATTCCCAATATATTCTTTGAATTCCCAGTCAGACAATGGCACTGTATACCAGTAGTAAAAATTGTGGGTGCACGTAACCCCAATATATTCTTTGAATTACCAGTCAGAAACTGGCACTATATGGCAGTAGCAAGAAATGAGGGTATTTGTATTCCCAATATATTCTTTGAATTCCCAGTCAGACACTGGCACTATATGGCAGTAGCAAGAAATGAGGGTATTTGTATTCCCAATATATTCTTTGAATTCCCAGTCAGACAATGGCACTGTATACCAGTAGTAAAAATTGTGGGTGCACGTAACCCCAATATATTCTTTGAATTACCCGTCAGAAACTGGCACTATATGGCAGTAGCAAGAAATGAGGGTATTTATAACCCCAATATATTCTTTGAATTCCCAGTCAGACAATGGCACTGTATACCAGTAGTAAAAATTGTGAGTGCACGTAACCCCAATATATTCTTTGAATTCCCAGTCAGACACTGGCACTATATGGCAGTAGCAAGAAATGAGGGTATTTGTATTCCCAATATATTCTTTGAATTCCCAGTCAGACAATGGCACTGTATACCAGTAGTAAAAATTGTGGGTGCACGTAACCCCAATATATTCTTTGAATTACCAGTCAGAAACTGGCACTATATGGCAGTAGCAAGAAATGAGGGTATTTATAACCCCAATATATTCTTTGAATTCCCAGTCAGACAATGGCACTGTATACCAGTAGTAAAAATTGTGGGTGCACGTAACCCCAATATATTCTTTGAATTCCCAGTCAGACACTGGCACTATATGGCAGTAGCAAGAAATGAGGGTATTTGTATTCCCAATATATTCTTTGAATTCCCAGTCAGACAATGGCACTGTATACCAGTAGTAAAAATTGTGGGTGCACGTAACCCCAATATATTCTTTGAATTCCCAGTCAGACACTGGCACTATATGGCAGTAGCAAGAAATGAGGGTATTTGTATTCCCAATATATTCTTTGAATTCCCAGTCAGACAATGGCACTGTATACCAGTAGTAAAAATTGTGGGTGCACGTAACCCCAATATATTCTTTGAATTACCAGTCAGACACTGGCACTATATGGCAGTAGCAAGAAATGAGGGTATTTGTATTCCCAATATATTCTTTGAATTCCCAGTCAGACAATGGCACTGTATACCAGTAGTAAAAATTGTGGGTGCACGTAACCCCAATATATTCTTTGAATTCCCAGTCAGACACTGGCACTATATGGCAGTAGCAAGAAATGAGGGTATTTGTATTCCCAATATATTCTTTGAATTCCCAGTCAGACAATGGCACTGTATACCAGTAGTAAAAATTGTGGGTGCACGTAACCCCAATATATTCTTTGAATTACCAGTCAGAAACTGGCACTATATGGCAGTAGCAAGAAATGAGGGTATTTATAACCCCAATATATTCTTTGAATTCCCAGTCAGACAATGGCACTGTATACCAGTAGTAAAAATTGTGGGTGCACGTAACCCCAATATATTCTTTGAATTCCCAGTCAGACACTGGCACTATATGGCAGTAGCAAGAAATGAGGGTATTTGTATTCCCAATATACTCTTTGAATTCCCAGTCAGACAATGGCACTGTATACCAGTAGTAAAAATTGTGGGTGCACGTAACCCCAATATATTCTTTGAATTACCAGTCAGAAACTGGCACTATATGGCAGTAGCAAGAAATGAGGGTATTTATAACCCCAATATATTCTTTGAATTCCCAGTCAGACAATGGCACTGTATACCAGTAGTAAAAATTGTGGGTGCACGTAACCCCAATATATTCTTTGAATTACCAGTCAGAAACTGGCACTATATGGCAGTAGCAAGAAATGAGGGTATTTGTATTCCCAATATATTCTTTGAATTCCCAGTCAGACAATGGCACTGTATACCAGTAGTAAAAATTGTGAGTGCACGTAACCCCAATATATTCTTTGAATTACCAGTCAGAAACTGGCACTATATGGCAGTAGCAAGAAATGAGGGTATTTGTATTCCCAATATATTCTTTGAATTCCCAGTCAGACAATGGCACTGTATACCAGTAGTAAAAATTGTGGGTGCATGTAACCCCAATATATTCTTTGAATTACCAGTCAGAAACTGGCACTATATGGCAGTAGCAAGAAATGAGGGTATTTATAACCCCAATATATTCTTTGAATTCCCAGTCAGACAATGGCACTGTATACCAGTAGTAAAAATTGTGGGTGCACGTAACCACAATATATTCTTTGAATTACCAGTCAGAAACTGGCACTATATGGCAGTAGCAAGAAATGAGGGTATTTATAACCCCAATATATTCTTTGAATTCCCAGTCAGACAATGGCACTGTATACCAGTAGTAAAAATTGTGGGTGCACGTAACCCCAATATATTCTTTGAATTACCAGTCAGAAACTGGCACTATATGGCAGTAGCAAGAAATGAGGGTATTTGTATTCCCAATATATTCTTTGAATTCCCAGTCAGACACTGGCACTATATGGCAGTAGCAAGAAATGAGGGTATTTGTATTCCCAATATATTCTTTGAATTCCCAGTCAGACAATGGCACTGTATACCAGTAGTAAAAATTGTGGGTGCACGTAACCCCAATATATTCTTTGAATTACCAGTCAGAAACTGGCACTATATGGCAGTAGCAAGAAATGAGGGTATTTATAACCCCAATATATTCTTTGAATTCCCAGTCAGACAATGGCACTGTATACCAGTAGTAAAAATTGTGGGTGCACGTAACCCCAATATATTCTTTGAATTCCCAGTCAGACACTGGCACTATATGGCAGTAGCAAGAAATGAGGGTATTTGTATTCCCAATATATTCTTTGAATTCCCAGTCAGACAATGGCACTGTATACCAGTAGTAAAAATTGTGGGTGCACGTAACCCCAATATATTCTTTGAATTACCAGTCAGAAACTGGCACTATATGGCAGTAGCAAGAAATGAGGGTATTTATAACCCCAATATATTCTTTGAATTCCCAGTCAGACAATGGCACTGTATACCAGTAGTAAAAATTGTGGGTGCACGTAACCCCAATATATTCTTTGAATTCCCAGTCAGACACTGGCACTATATGGCAGTAGCAAGAAATGAGGGTATTTGTATTCCCAATATATTCTTTGAATTCCCAGTCAGACAATGGCACTGTATACCAGTAGTAAAAATTGTGGGTGCACGTAACCCCAATATATTCTTTGAATTCCCAGTCAGACACTGGCACTATATGGCAGTAGCAAGAAATGAGGGTATTTGTATTCCCAATATATTCTTTGAATTCCCAGTCAGACAATGGCACTGTATACCAGTAGTAAAAATTGTGGGTGCACGTAACCCCAATATATTCTTTGAATTACCAGTCAGACACTGGCACTATATGGCAGTAGCAAGAAATGAGGGTATTTGTATTCCCAATATATTCTTTGAATTCCCAGTCAGACAATGGCACTGTATACCAGTAGTAAAAATTGTGGGTGCACGTAACCCCAATATATTCTTTGAATTCCCAGTCAGACACTGGCACTATATGGCAGTAGCAAGAAATGAGGGTATTTGTATTCCCAATATATTCTTTGAATTCCCAGTCAGACAATGGCACTGTATACCAGTAGTAAAAATTGTGGGTGCACGTAACCCCAATATATTCTTTGAATTACCAGTCAGAAACTGGCACTATATGGCAGTAGCAAGAAATGAGGGTATTTATAACCCCAATATATTCTTTGAATTCCCAGTCAGACAATGGCACTGTATACCAGTAGTAAAAATTGTGGGTGCACGTAACCCCAATATATTCTTTGAATTCCCAGTCAGACACTGGCACTATATGGCAGTAGCAAGAAATGAGGGTATTTGTATTCCCAATATACTCTTTGAATTCCCAGTCAGACAATGGCACTGTATACCAGTAGTAAAAATTGTGGGTGCACGTAACCCCAATATATTCTTTGAATTACCAGTCAGAAACTGGCACTATATGGCAGTAGCAAGAAATGAGGGTATTTATAACCCCAATATATTCTTTGAATTCCCAGTCAGACAATGGCACTGTATACCAGTAGTAAAAATTGTGGGTGCACGTAACCCCAATATATTCTTTGAATTACCAGTCAGAAACTGGCACTATATGGCAGTAGCAAGAAATGAGGGTATTTGTATTCCCAATATATTCTTTGAATTCCCAGTCAGACAATGGCACTGTATACCAGTAGTAAAAATTGTGAGTGCACGTAACCCCAATATATTCTTTGAATTACCAGTCAGAAACTGGCACTATATGGCAGTAGCAAGAAATGAGGGTATTTGTATTCCCAATATATTCTTTGAATTCCCAGTCAGACAATGGCACTGTATACCAGTAGTAAAAATTGTGGGTGCACGTAACCCCAATATATTCTTTGAATTCCCAGTCAGACACTGGCACTATATGGCAGTAGCAAGAAATGAGGGTATTTGTATTCCCAATATACTCTTTGAATTCCCAGTCAGACAATGGCACTGTATACCAGTAGTAAAAATTGTGGGTGCACGTAACCCCAATATATTCTTTGAATTACCAGTCAGAAACTGGCACTATATGGCAGTAGCAAGAAATGAGGGTATTTATAACCCCAATATATTCTTTGAATTCCCAGTCAGACAATGGCACTGTATACCAGTAGTAAAAATTGTGGGTGCACGTAACCCCAATATATTCTTTGAATTACCAGTCAGAAACTGGCACTATATGGCAGTAGCAAGAAATGAGGGTATTTGTATTCCCAATATATTCTTTGAATTCCCAGTCAGACAATGGCACTGTATACCAGTAGTAAAAATTGTGGGTGCACGTAACCCCAATATATTCTTTGAATTACCAGTCAGAAACTGGCACTATATGGCAGTAGCAAGAAATGAGGGTATTTATAACCCCAATATATTCTTTGAATTCCCAGTCAGACAATGGCACTGTATACCAGTAGTAAAAATTGTGGGTGCACGTAACCCCAATATATTCTTTGAATTACCAGTCAGAAACTGGCACTATATGGCAGTAGCAAGAAATGAGGGTATTTATAACCCCAATATATTCTTTGAATTCCCAGTCAGACAATGGCACTGTATACCAGTAGTAAAAATTGTGGGTGCACGTAACCCCAATATATTCTTTGAATTCCCAGTCAGACACTGGCACTATATGGCAGTAGCAAGAAATGAGGGTATTTGTATTCCCAATATATTCTTTGAATTCCCAGTCAGACAATGGCACTGTATACCAGTAGTAAAAATTGTGGGTGCACGTAACCCCAATATATTCTTTGAATTCCCAGTCAGACACTGGCACTATATGGCAGTAGCAAGAAATGAGGGTATTTGTATTCCCAATATATTCTTTGAATTCCCAGTCAGACAATGGCACTGTATACCAGTAGTAAAAATTGTGGGTGTATATAGCCCCAATTCTATTGCTAGGGGACTTGCAGGGTATTTCTGGGGTGAAGGTGGGGGGGCACACCGTTGGAACGGGTATCGGGGTATATATCGGGTATACGGGAATACACTGACAGTGTATTCCATTCAGGATCCTGGGAAAGCTGGGTTGCGGCGATTGAGCCCGTCAGTGCCACGTTACACTGACAAGCTTCTCCCTGGAATTTAGCTCTTACAAGAGCTGTTGGTTGTCTTCTCCTTCCTATCCTAGCCTGTCCCTGCCTACCCAGAATCTAAGCCCTAGCTAGCTGGACGGAAACCTCCGTCCTCGGTGAATTGCAAGCTCAGAATGACGCGAACCTGGGCGGCGCTGTTCTTTTAAATTAGAGGTCACATGTTTTCGGCAGCCAATGGGTTTTGCCTACTTTTCTCAACGTCACCGGTGTCGTAGTTCCTGTCCCACCTACCCTGCGCTGTTATTGGAGCAAAAAAGGCGCCAGGGAAGGTGGGAGGGGAATCGAGTAATGGCGCACTTTACCACGCGGTGTTCGATTCGATTCGAACATGCCGAACAGCCTAATATCCGATCGAACATGAGTTCGATAGAACACTGTTCGCTCATCTCTAATGTTAACATGTCTCCACCCATGCCCTCACCTGTGTATCATATTCTCCATTTTTTACTGCACTTATTTGTCGCACTGCAATATCTTGTCTGCTTTTTCCATCTTGATTTTTACTTTTCTTCTACTATCTCTATGCTTTGCTATAAATTGCATGATACTTCAGTTTAGCATCATAGACCCAACTAGAGCCTTCACCATGTCTGCCTGCTCTGTGTACACTATGTTTATCCTTCTCTTGATATTTTTATATATAATCTAAGGGATTACAAGTATAGAGTCAAGGTGACTGAACAATCATCTTAATCTTAATTGTGAGACCAGACCTGTCTAATATGCAGAAGTAGCTTCAATAGGAGTTCCTGTACCTCTATAAAGAGCCTGTGTGGGGCATTTCAGGCAGTTTTTATGATAGAGCAAATTCTTGTTCATGTAATAGGTGATGCATACACTAGCTCTTCCTAAACTAAAGTAGAACTTGTCACTGGAGCCTTTTTTACACTGCAGCCCAAGTTTGGTATATAGAGACTAGAGATGAGCGAACAGTGAAATATTCGAGATCAGATATTTGTTTTGAGTAGAGCCTCAATATTTGACTACTTGATCGAATATCGAATTTCATTATAGTCTATGGGAAAAAATGTTCGTTTAAGGGGAAACCACTATTCGACTAAAGGAGAGTCACCAAGTCCATGAGTAGCAGGAAGAGAGTGTTTAGGAGGAGCGCTGTGCAGTTAAAGCGCATGGACCCCATTATAGTCTATGGGGTTCGTGCGCTTTAACTGCACAGCGCTTGCAGTTGCGCTGATAAAAAGTAAGCTCCCTCTTAACTGCAAGCTGCCAGCTCTCCCGACTAGCAAAGACGAGCCTGCGGCAAATCAACGCTGGTTCTGCAGCAGGGTAGTCTTTGCTAGTAGGGAGAGCTGGCAGCTTGCTGTTATCAGGGAACTTACCTTTTTGTTATAGGAATGCATTGACCAGCATTGATTGGCTAGTGTACAGTATTCGGCCAATCAACGCCGGTTCTGCCGGAGGCTCGTCTGTTAGGAGGCGGAGTCTCAGATTGGACCAAAATGGAGACTGCTGTGGTCCGATCTTAGACTCCGTCTCCTCACAGACGAGCCTCTGGCAGAATCAGCGTTGATTGGCCGAATGCTGTACACTGGCCAATCAACGCTGGTCAATGCATTCCTATGAGAAAAAGTCAGCTCCCTCGCAACAGCAAACTGCCAGCTCTCCTGACTAGCAAGGACGAGCCTGCTGCAGAACCAGTGTTGATTTGCCAAATGCTATACACTGTATAGCATTCGGCCAATCAACGCTGGTTCTGAATCGAATATTTACTACAAATAGCTAGTAGTATTCAATCAAGTAGGAATATTTCGAATACTGTACAGTAGTATTCGATTGAATACCTACTCGATCGAATACTACTCGCTCATCTCTAATAGAGACAGAAGGAGCAACAAAAATATTTGCCAAATGGAATACTATAAAGAAGCACATAGGGATGTTTAGTTTTGGGTGAACAATCTCTTTAAATGTGTATTTCACATACAATGATTTCATTGATTTCTATAAGCAGGCACATTTTTGATCCCTTTAATACCAGATTAAATATCTATTTTAGGCTAGACTCACAGCAGTTAAACTGGGTGTGTGACGTTTTTTTTTAACACACATCACACAGCAGCATTAATAACTATGTCCGTGAATGGGGGCTATTCATATGACCGTTATTTTGACAGTCACAGACCATCAACATATTGATCATGTCCTATTTTTGGCTGTTTTCCCGTGAAGATGGGTACTCTTTGAGTGGATGTTTTTCATGGCCATTTTGCCGTTTCTCCCATTCCATGACCACCATACAGCAAAGTACTGTAAGAGAAGTTGCAGAGTAACACAATGTGTCCCACCCTCTTTCATACTTTTGATGCTTTTGATTTACAGTTCTTCTTATTTAATACAGGTTGTTATTCACACCACTCCAAATATCTCAATATCAATCACGAGAAGGACTCTGCTGAACTGTTTAACTCTTCGCTGCTACTGGTTTAGAGTAAAAAATATTGGGTTCATTTCTCATAGGAGTCAAATGCTCAGTAAAATGTCTAGAGACTACAAAAGTAAAACCTAAGACTTCTATCTCCAGATTTAAGACACCAATAATCTCATACTCACACACATAAAAAAATCCATAAATCTTATTCTACTATGGCAATCCAAGATTTAGTAATGAGATAAATCACAAGCAAAAGGCATTAATACTACAACAAACACAAAATGAAAAGGGTGGAGGGAAGAGTTATCTAAGAAATTAGATGAGACGGGAGAAATGGCATCTGCCAAAGAAGACGGCAAGTAAATATGTGTAACAATTAATGTTTACAGTGACAGTGGTGAGTGTTAAAAAATCTAACAGCCTTTGTGTTTATTGGTGGAGCAGATGGGCTCATAGTCATCCATTAAAACACTGTCATCGTAAAGCTAATGTTCACATCTCTTGGAAGAATCCAGCATTGCTGCTTAGGATGTATGAGCCTACGATGGCCTCCTGGAGCAAATTAGCGTTTTCTGGTTTTTATTTGTTTGTTTGCTAATGTAAATGTTTCAGCGCTAATTTAACATGTAAACGAAAGTTAAATAAAAGAGAATTTATTGTACTCCAGTGTGCAAAGATCATTACTTCACAACATTCAAATAATAAAACGGAAAAAATCACTCCACTTCTTTGCCCCATATGTTTGCATTAATGTAATATAATAGAATTTTACTAGCTAGTTCGAGGAACAGAAGAAAACTGCGTACTTAGCAATGCTGCAATAGAGTGTTTGCTTCTTTTATTGGGATAAATAAAATAATATTTCTCTTGTATAAAGTCATTATTTTACAGACTCTGTTTTTACTATTGAAATAATATGCTGTGTTGTGATTTCTGGATTATTATTTATTGTATTTTGACAATAGGGTCGTTGGTAATTACGGATTTGGAAGTCAATAACTTTTTACTAATTATTAAACAAGAATTATGTTCAATGTTTTATATGGACCATCCTGGAGTAGCTTCATATGCCATGTAATAAAGCGACTAATCAGTTATGTGAAATGTTTGTTCTCCTACTACTGCAAAGATTCCATTTGTTACTTTGTACCAGATGTAGTATTTATAGCTAACAGAGTTTTCCTAGTTATTTTATGGTTAGGGTAGGTACCAAATAATCCAATTGATATCTATCTGTCCTGGCTGCTGCCACTTCCATCTTTAACCTCTGGTCCTCAGTGCAGGGATTTCTTTGCATAGTGGACTTTCTATGAAAAACACTGTGGAAAAAAACACAATGTGTTTTCATTGTGTTGCACTGGGATGCTGTATACTCAGTAGTATACTCAGTAGTTCTTGCCCCCATTGGGACTCCATATCTAATCTATCACAAACAAATTTTAATACATAATGCCCAGCTCTCAGACCACCATTGAAGGCCCCATTTTGTGCTAGCTGGACCATCACTGTCACCACACAGCAAATTCTGCAAAAAATGTTTTTTTTGCAGGATTTGCTGTGTGGTGACAGTGATGGTCCACCTAGCACAAAATGGGGCCTTCAATGGTGGTCTGAGAGCTGGGCATTATGTATTAAAAATGTGTTTGTGAGAAATTAGATATGCAGTCTGTGAGAGAGTGAAGGGTTGGTCTGGGAAGACAGGTATGTCCCAGCCAGGCAGCTAAAGGGTGTTTGGTAAAAACTCACACCAGGGAGGTCAGCTGACTAATCAGGCCCTAATAACAGTCTGAGTGTGAAGACTAGCAGGGTGGCACCACACTGACAGAGTTGAACTGTCCAAAGCAGGTACTGTGCCACCAGTTGTTGTTGCCAAGGTGGGAGACAGGTAGCCAGTCTCCTGTATAGTCAGGGAAACGTTTCCTTACGTTTAAGTTAGTCTCTCAGCCGAGAAGGAATTTGTTTTTTGTTTATCCTGTGGCTTTGCAAAAGCAGTGTATGCGTTACATGTGAATAAAGCCTGAACATGTATGCAGTCCCGTGTCTGTTTCCCTGTTTCCTGCACTGCTACAAGCATCTACCTGAGCGATTCCCTACAAGTCCCATTGGGGGCAAAGACTCCTGAGTATACAGTATCCCAGTGGACACTACTAAAATACTTTGTACCTTTCTCTTAAGAAGGGTTTTCCCATTGGGTAAATGGGGTGAATGAGCTAATGGTTGAGTAAAGCCAGCTCATGGCTGGTGAGTGGGAAGAAACCATTTAGTAGCGATGGGAAATTTTGGCTTTTATTAGTGAGCTTGATCATTTGGACCCACTCACTAAAGAGAGATGGCTTTTGGTTTCCACATCCATAGAGTGAAGAAGAGTTAAGCCCAAGATGTTTTTGCTGTAGCCCTGAGTTGGGGTGAGGAAACTACTGACAGTCTTTGAGAGGAGTTTAAGTAGAAAAGAGCCATTTTGGAGTGTATCTAAGATCATTTCAGGTCTTTGAAGAAAAGGCCCTGTTGTAGCTCCAGACTGACAGGACAGAAAAAAATATAGATGTTGAGGAAACTGCCACATTATTATATTATTTGTGCAAAAAACTTCTGGTTCAAGAATTACCAGATTTACCCCTCATCAACAGTGAAATCTGTACCTCCATATATTTGTGGAGGCTGTTTGGTTGCCATTTGCACAGGTACCAGTAGTTTAAACTGTTTCACCTACAGCCCTGTGTCTCCTTAGTCTTTATCTGCATTCACCCCCTGACTCAGGAAGGCTGAAGACCATTAGGAAATGCTCCAGGGGAAATACTACCATCATAATCAGGTACCAGTAGGCCACCCTCAGCTCTGCACCAGCCCAGGAAGGTGTTGGTTCCATAGGCCACCAATAACAAGTCTCATCATTCCTACTACTACTACCAGCCTACAGGTCCTTCTAATGGATTGCTGCAAGAATTCTAGTGCTATTAAGGTGAAAGGAAATACATATTCAATATCCTACATCTGTATTGTATATCAGTAAGAAGGCTGCATATGTGTGGCTGTGCTCTTTGAAAGTCTGTGCGAAATATGGAAATGGACAAATAGATTGTACATAATAAGAAAAAGGATCTTATCTCTTCTAGAACAGGAATAGTCCATAGGTTGTGTCTTGGAATTGCAGTTTGTCTCATTCAGTTCAATAGGTAAAAAAAATACAATATCAGAGATTTCCCATGGGCAGATGGGAAGGGGAGCATGACTTTTTAATGACAGTCAGAGTTTATGTATTAACAGTACACAGTTTTCAAAGTGTCCTGATAAATAGTTGAAGTCCTTGAGAACTTTGATGTTTTGGCTTTATAGTCACTCCATGCAAAGTAAGAGCAAGAGTATTCTCATTAAAAATAACTAGTAACATTTGCAATGAGCATTTCTATATTAGTGCAGAATGCCTCAATTAATAAATCAGGAACGCTCCTGAAACACGCGCTATTCTAGTCCATTCAACACTGCCTTGTAGTTATAGCTGAATAACAGACAGCCCATCTAGGCCAGTGCAGGGGAAAGTATCTTACTAGATAGAGTGTTCTTTTGGTAGGGAACAGACTCCTGAATATCTGAAAGACTTACCAAGCCTTGCAAAAGTTTAGGAGGTCCCCATTTTGTTAGAGGAGATTTGACAATAAGTATTTTGTACATTATTGTGGGAATCTATTTTCTATTAAAAGGGTTTTCTGGGCTAAAATATTTTAGAACGGTCCTTAGCCTCACACTGGGATAAACCTTTTAAGATAAGCACTGCTTTATGTCAGGTAGATTGGGAGCTGATCTGCAGTAATACGGTCTGGCCACTATAAGGAGAATGGAGCTGTCTGCTTCCTGCTTCTTTCTCTTTGAATTGGCTGCTCCCGCCAATGTCATATTGATGACCTGCAGTATACTTTGCTTATATAGCGCCATCATATTCCACAGTGCTTTGCAGATATTGTCAGCACTGTCCCAAATAGGGCTCCGAATCTAACTTCCTTATCAGTATATATCAGTATGTCTTTGAAGATTGGGAGGAAGCCCAGGCAAACATGGGGAGAACATACAAATTCCATGCAGATGTTGTCCATGTCTTGATTCAAGACTCCAGCGCTTCAAGGCAACAGTGCTAACCACTGAGCCACTATACTTTGAGTATGTAGGCAATAATTTTACCCAGAAAGCCCCTTTAATTAATATGTGGTAACAAATGAAAACTGCATGATACAAATGACATAAAAATCTTACTTCATCTTGAGTCACACCGCACTCCTCTCATAGTTATGTTGCCCCTGCTTAATAAATGCTTTAGCTCAATTTCAGGATAATCTACATAAAATAATTTTCTTCATTCGGTTGACACCTGCGGCATGGTCATGCATGATTGTAGTACATTGGTGACCTAATAGGTGACCTAATATCTCACTAATCCTGGAGACCATGGTTCGCGAGATTGTACGTTTTCTATAGTAGTTATATTCCATTGTTCTTTACACCCTACAATTATAGATCATTTAACACAGCATTAGCATTGCATAGCACAAAAATTGTTTGGGAGGCCACAATGACATTTATCAACATGTCCAGGTTTGTTGTCATGGTATAATTAATGAGGTATGTAGCATGATCTATCCATGTTCATGTAGAATTAAAGGCTATTATAATTGTCATCCATAAAGAGCTTGAAACCATGAAGTGTAAAGAAGAAACATGGAAGAATTTTAAAGCACACATGCCACTTTGGATACGTTAATAAAACCTCTAAAACTAGTCAGTTTATATGTTAGTACCTAATATTCCTGGATTACAAGTGAATCTGAGTTAGTAATAATATCACTGCTGTTTGGGGGGTTTCTTACATATTAACCACCCTGGTTTAGGATGGTTTAAGAGTTATAGCTCTAATTGTGCAAGACCGTTTAAGAGTTAATGGTAGTATATTTGGAGAGATATGTTGGTTTAGACTGAGGTTAACCTGTTTCATTTCATGTGGCCTAGGGTAGTGGTGGGGGTAAAGTCATTGATACAGAGAAGCTGAAAGTAATTACCCGGGTGGTCTAGAGTAGGGTTCATTGTTTCATAACATTGAGGTGGTGGTCTGAAAGTCCTTGTAGCTTACTCTGCTGCTCCTTCCTGTATAGTTGTCAATAGTTAAGTAGTTAGATGGCCTCTAGTGAAATCAGAAAGCTCTCCAAGACCATCTTGGTCTGAATAATATCAGATATCAGGCCAATCACAAGTAGGTCAGACAATTCTATAAAACTTAACCTTTAATATAGTGTCATTAAAATATTAATCCAATATTCAACACACATTGTAAGTCAGTATAAATAGACAACTGAGAGGCTAAGCGCCCAGTACAGTAGTGTACTCAAGGGGCCTCTGCATATGACACCCTACAATTATAGGCAGGGTTGAGCGATCGGGATCGGAAAAAAATCGGATTTCGATTGGCGATCGAGTAAATTTCACGATCGAGATCGGAATTCCGACCCGATCTTTTCCAGCGGGATCGAGATCGGAGATTATCTCAAGGATCAGATTCCGATCGGCGATCGAGCAAATTCCACGATCGCGATCAGGATCGAGATCGGCTGGAAAATGATCGGAAATTGGATTTTAAAATCGATCTTGAAATCTCAAGATCGGCTCAACCCTAATTATAGGTCATAGAACAAAGTATTAGTATTGCATCACACAAGATTCTTGGCAATGAATGGGATAACTGTCCTCTGTATGTATTACTGTTGCAGTCAGTCTCACACAACACATATATTTTCCTCCACTCCTATCTATGATTTCTATCATTATTCTGTGTGTAATTGATTAACTCTGACTACACTCTCCTAGGAAGAATATGAAAATTTGTTTCCCAAGATGTAAATAGGGAAAGCGTGTCTCTGTATGCTGCCCTCTATGGAAAGCTCCCTTGAACATCATGCCCGACTTTGATGTTCAAGAGAGCTTCCCATAGAGGGCAGCATACAGAGGCACGGTTTCCCTATTTACATCTTGGGAAACAAATTTGCATTGCAGTGGAGGGAAAAAGGCTATGTAAGACTCCACACACCTACAAGGTGGTCGCTCCCTAAGGAGTGACAATATCCCCATACACTCTCCTACTCTTTCTCTAGATCTATTGCAATTTGCAAACTAAGCAGCACTTAATTATTTCTGTATCATACAGAGAGATAAATCACAGACCCTTCTCTATCCACCATCACTGCAATGCCTCATATTATTATTATTATTATTATTTATAGAGCACCATTCCATGGTTCTGTACATTTGAGGATATAAATACGGTACACAAAGTATACCAACTGACACAGTGGGACTGAGGGCCCTTCCAATCTAAGTTCCAGCTTACATCACCATATATAGTGTGTATGACATCAGAACTGTAAGGTGTCCACCTACCACTGACTATTGGCCAAGAGGCTTTCAGCTGATGGCAGGTGGTGCCAGAACATCACAGTGACTCACAAGACACGTGCCGCTTCTGTATTTTTTGTGTGCAATATATGTGATGGCAATCATTTTAGTTTGTCCAAGACTAATTGCAATTTATTCAGTTTTGTTAAAAACAATTTACAATATTCAGGTCAACCCCATCTCATGACGAATCCACTCGCCCATCTCTAATCCCTTCTTTTGTCATCTCCCATGATTTTCACATTTCTTCACTGTAAGCTTTGACTATGTGAGTATATAAAAAGGTCATTAAGTGAAGAACCACGTACGCTGGGTTCACACCAGCGTTCGGCACTCTGTTCTCAGGCAGAAGACCTGTCATGCTGAGTCCGGTCGTGAGCAACGGTGAGCGTTTTATGCTCTCCGTGGCGAAGCCGGTTTTTTAAAACCGGACACAGAGTACTGCATGTCCGACTCTGTGTCCGGTTTAAAAAAAACAGCTTTGCCGTGGAGAGAGTAAAACGCTCACCGGCACTCACGGCCGGAGACTTTTCAAACCCATTCAAATGAATGTGTTTGGAAAGATGCCGGCAGGTTTCCATCTCCTGCCCTGTTTTTTGCAGGAAACGGAAACCTGCAGAACGGAGTGCCAGGCGCAGATGTGAACGAGCCCTTAGAGTTTCTGTTCTAATTCCAAGGTTGTTTTATAGTACTTACTGGATTTTATTAAATTCACAATATGTCTTATTATTAAAGAAAATACCTTAAAAATTGCAATATGCACAAAACCAATTTTATTGGCCAAAGACTTTAAAGTTTTTTAGTTATTCTTAAAATATAGATGGTCATCTCAGTTTAGGCTTCTACTGTGTGAATCCAGATTACAGTAAAATCAAGGACAAAATAATATATGTTGAAAATACATCTGCAAGCATTTTTTAAATTGCATTTACACTGCAGATTTTTTTTTTGTGGCTAATCCCATCCACTTTGCAGTTACTGGAAAATGGCGTGGTTTTTACTTTGGCTTTTCCGCCATGGCAAAATCGTGGCGTGTATGCTAAGTGGGGCCCCGAACTTAAAGAGTCTCTAAAACACATAGAAAATGAGGTGTAAAACACGTACAAGAGTTTTTCTTTTTAACACAAATTATGCAGGAATTCTGCATTTCTATTAGTTTATCTGCCCCTAAATAAACAAAAAATGACATAAGGGTGCATTCACACTGAGTAAACGCTAGCTTATTCTGAACGTAAAACACGTTCAGAATAAGCGGCGTCTAAAGCAGCTCCATTCATTTCTATGGGAGCGGGCATACGAGCGCTCCCCATAGAAATGAATGGGCTGCTTCTTTCACTCCGTGCAGTCCCATTGAAGTGAATGGGGAGTGCCGGCGTATACGGCAAGCTCTGCTCATGCCGGAGCGTACACGCCGGCACTCCCCATTCACTTCAATGGGACTGCACGGAGTGAAAGAAGCAGCCCAATTATTTCTATGGGGAGCGCTCGTATCCCCGCTCCCATAGAAATGAATGGAGCTGCTTTAGACGCCGCTTATTCTGAACGTGTTTTACGTTCAGAATAAGCTAGCGTTTACTCAGTGTGAATGCACCCTAAATGTGGAAATTTGATACAAACTCCAAAAATCTAAAACAAACAAATGTATGTGCCGTAAAAGTGCACTGCAAATCTGATAAAACCAGAATCCTATCCTTCCTGCTACCTACTTATGTTGTCTTTTATTATTTAAATTGACTGAAATCAGTAAATACGACCCCATTATTGTAGCTATTTTTAGGACAGTCAATTTGCGGAGAAACAAACGAGAATGCTATTTAGGCCATCTCTAGATCAACCTTAAGTATTTTTGGATCTGTCAAATTCTCAGATGTTTGAAATACTTTCCTTTGATCTTTTGCAGGAGCAGTTTTACAATATCAAGTCTGAACATGTCACCGGTGCTGACTTCAGAGCTTCTTGTACAGTACCGCGCACCTCTCTCCCTAAGGCATCACTCTCCCAAGGATAGTTTGTGTTTAGAGAGAGCTAGCAAACATATAGCATACTGCAGGTTTATCAGGGTTTTCATGATGCATTACAGAAAGCAGATTAAAAAGGTAATTTCAAAAGCTCCATATTCTTCCCTTTATTGTATCTTGTAGTGCAGTAAATACAGAAGAGGCGGCAAGGACACCTCTCTGAAGGTACAACTGTCTCCTAATTGACCTTTGCCCCATGCGGTGAACAGGTACTTTGGGAACAAAGAGCAGCAACACGTTTTGCATACCTTTAATGCACTATTGCCTGAAGGGCCTATCATGCAGGGTTAAAGAACAGCCTTTAATGGTTGGTTTCAAATTAAATAAGCTTTACTTGTAACTAAAGGAATATGCTTTACTATACTGTTTGTCAAGAGCTATTGTTTAAAACCCCGTTGGTGAGACAGACTGGCTAAGCTTGTATTTCTCCTTTTCCTGATTTGGAGATATGGACATTTAAGAACCTCTATTTTTTTTTATAAATCATATTTTTTAATGGAAATCTCCATTACTTTGTTTGGTTTGGCAGGTACAAAATCAACAGAAGAATTACATTTCAATGGCAAAACACCACAATCCTCAGGCAAATGATTTGTCCAAATTTAATAGAGAGTACTTAGGATGTATTGTTTGATATAAACACTAGTTCTAATAAAACGGTGCCTTAGGAACCGTTCCTCAGCTTGTAATACCCTATTTATTGTTGGCCAGTACATTTTAACTTTTCAAGTATTTGTGGAAAACATAACTGAAAATATATGCTTTGGCCTGAGAGAAACTGAAACATGGTATTAACACTGAATAATATTTTAGAGATACACACTGCCTTATGATTTATGAATAGCGACTTAACCGTATGAAAGAGAATGATAGCAAAATAGAAGTTATGTACCTTAAATATCTATCTGTCTTCTATCTATTTATATATCTATCTATTATCTATCTATCTATCAAATCAAATCAAATAGGCTTTATTGGCACGTCCGAATGGATATTTGGCATTGCCAAAGCTAGTAAAGTGGGGGTGGGGGGGAGTGGGAGTCGAGGGGGAGAGTGTAGGGGGTCTATCTATCTATCTATCTATCTATCTATCTATCTATCTATCTATCTATCTATCTATCTCTTATTTGTACATTTATTTTTTTATTATAATACAACAGAATGATGGAATACTAAAATACAATTGTAATTACAGAAGCAAGGATGTTTTAGCTACTGTTACCCATATCACTACTTACATTTCCCTATCCTGTAGCTATTACACTTTTACTATACAGACTATTGGTAATATGTTATTGATTTATAAATAGGAGATGGAAGACATATAACTTACAGTGGTCTTTCAGTTTTCAAAAATTGACAGTATTCCACTTCTTACCATAGGCATAACAAGCAATACTACCTCATATCTGGTAACAACTGCACTGAAGCCTCTATGAGCCAACTACCCAAATTTAGGAGTCGAGGTCTTCTCAAAGAAGTATGAAGTATGCAGAATGGAGGTTAAAGTGTCAATGGAGTCATAAAACATGCAGCCCAAATAATGATAAAGCCCCAAATCATGTATTTTATGCTTAATATCACATCAATATATTACCCAGAATCAAGCCTAGACTAGGAGTAATGGAACAGCTATGGTGCTATATTCAAGTCACTCCAACTCACATACATAAATATATGAGTTTACAATTCTTTCTTAGTCCCATGTTGACTTAAACATTTCCTATTTCAGGATGGCTCCATCTCATTCCTTGTCTCTAGCCTGGTTTCCTACTCATTTCTAGACTCCATGACTTCCATTTCAATTTTGATCCCTCAAGGGGTTCCCATTGAAAGAAATGCTTTAAAATGTGGCCTTTAGTTGGTTAATGGGGTGGCCTGCTTATAGAGAAGCAGTTTCCAAAGACCATATTGGTTGGAAAATCAGTCTTTTAAGGGACTCTGTCACCAGGGTGAAGCATATTAAGCTGGCACACATGTACTCCCGAATGAGGGTGGCTTAGTTCCTCCAAACTGCTATGCTCCACACTTGTCTAATACGTCCTCCTTCCCCTTTCCCTTCTTTGAAGGACAGTGGCAAGGAGCTATACTGAACTCTTGCTTGGCCTTGTGCATAGCAGTTTAGAGCAATGGAACCTTCCTTGGTTCTCCGTGCTGTTCATTTGCATATTGTGAAATAGATTAACATCTCGGCAACACAGGCACAAATTTTCATGGGAAAAAAGGCATTACATTGAAGTAGCCCTGACCTATCTGAAAGAAGTGAGCAAAACTCTGAAAGATTTGTTTCCGGTTTGGACAAATTGATCCACCGGTTCGTTTCAGTTTAAACTTGTTTGGGCTGCCATCTGCTAAACATTCAGTGGCATGTTTTACAGAAATTTCATGGATGTAGGCAACAGTAGACTGGAGCCAACATGTTGAAGTCTATGAGAGAGTTTTCTTGATGCTATGTGCAGGAAAATGAAGTAGATACAATAAACTGACTGTTATCAGTAAAGTAGGCAGGCAATGATAAATCAGTGGTGTTATCTTCTATTGTAATCCTGTCTGTGATGTAAATCAGGTGACTGCTACAAAGAAAACTCCAGCAACACTGGCATGTACCAGTCTATTATTCAGCATAGGGCCTGCAAAAAAATCCTTATGCAGTCCTGTATATGGAAATATAAAAACTTATTGGTCTCAGAATATGGTGACGCCAATAATTTTTTTTAAAGCTGTTAAAACATAATAGTTTGTATAACATAACAATTAGAGATGAGCGAACACTAAAATGTTCGAGGTTCGAAATTCGATTCGAACAGCCGCTCAATGTTCGTGTGTTCGAACGGGTTTCGAACACCATTATAGTCTATGGGGAACAGATACTCGTTAAGGGGGAAACCCAAATCCGTGTCTGGAGGGTCACCAAGTCCACTATGACACCCCAGGAAATGATGCCAACACCTCTGGAATGACACTGGGACAGCAGGGGAAGCATGTCTGGGGGCATCTAACACACCAAAGACCCTCTATTACCCCAACATCACAGCCTAACAACTACACACTTTACACACTCAATACCACCTCTCTGACAGTAGGAAAACACCTTGAAACATGTGTATTTGGCACTTGCAGTGAGGAGAGCTTGTCACCAGCAGTGAATTTGGCCCTTGTAGTAAGTTGAGGTTGGCACCAACATTTGTTTTGAAAATCAGGGTGGATTGAGCCTCTAACCAGCAGAGTTTGGGCAAATTCATGGTGGAGGGAGCCTCTAAAAACCCCAGTTTGGACCAATTCATGGTGGAGGGAGCCTCTAAAAACCCCAGTTTGGACCAATTCATGGTGGAGGGAGCCTCTAAAAACCCCAGTTTGGACCAATTCATGGTGGAGGGAGCCTCTAAAAACCCCAGTTTGGACCAATTCATGATGGAGGGAGCCTCTAAACAGCCCAGTTTGGGCAAATTCATGGTGGAGGGAGCCTCTAAAAACCCCCAGTTTGGACCAATTCATGGTGGAGGGAGCCTCTAAAAACCCCAGTTTGGACCAATTCATGGTGGTGGGAGCCTCTAAACAGCCCAGTTTGGGCAAATTCATGGTGGAGGGAGCCTCTAAACAGCCCAGTTTGGGCAAATTCATGGTGGAGGGAGCCTCTAAACAGCCCAGTTTGGGCAAATTCATGGTGGAGGGAGCCTCTAAAAACCCCCAGTTTGGACCAATTCATGGTGGAGGGAGCCTCTAAAACCCCCAGTTTGGACCAATTCATGGTGGAGGGAGCCTCTAAACAGCTCAGTTTGGGCAAATTCATGGTGGAGGGAGCCTCTAAACAGCCCAGTTTGGGCAAATTCATGGTGGAGGGAGCCTCTAAAAACCCCAGTTTGGACCAATTCATGGTGGAGGGAGCCTCTAAACAGCCCAGTTTGGACCAATTCATGGTGGAGGGAGCCTCTAAAAACCCCAGTTTGGACCAATTCATGGTGGAGGGAGCCTCTAAACAGCCCAGTTTGGGCAAATTCATGGTGGAGGGAGCCTCTAAACAGCCCAGTTTGGACCAATTCATGGTGGAGGGAGCCTCTAACCAGCAGAGTTGGTGGAAATCAGGGTGGAGGGAGCCTCTAACCAGCAGAGTTGGTGGAAATCAGGGTGGAGGGAGCCTAGTATTAGCAGAATTGTGCAACGCTTATGGTGGATGAGTATGGGGATGCGGAGGAATTGGAGAGGTTGAGTACAGACATGGAGTTTCATGTTGGGGTGCTTTACACAGGTGGGCACAAAAATGAAGGCTCTATCCAGTGGTGGTTCATTTTTATCAAAGTGAGCCGGTCGGCACTCTCAGCTGACAGACGGGTGCGCTTGTCAGTGATGATGCCACCGGCTGCACTGAACACCCTCTCAGATAGGACGCTGGCGGCAGGACAGCACCTCCAAGGCATATAGGGCAAGTTCAAGCCACAGGTCCAACTTCGACACCCAATACGTGTAGGGCGCAGAGGGGTCGGAGAGGACAGGGCTGTGGTCGGAAAGGTATTCCCGCAACATGCGCCTATACTTCTCACGCCTGGTGACACTAGGACCCTCCGTGGCGGCACTTTGGCGAGGGGGTGCCATCAAGGTGTCCCAGACCTTAGACAGTGTGCCCCTCGTTTGTGTGGACCGGTGAGAACTTGGTTGCCTACTGGAGGAACTGCCCTCCCTGCCGCCAACGTCACATGCTGGAAACATCTCCATCATATTCTGCACCAATTGCCTGTGGCAAGCATTGATGCGATTGGCCCTCCCCTCTACCGGAATAAAAGACGAGATGTTGTTTTTATACCGGGGGTCAAGGATAGCAAAGATCCAGTACTGGTTGTCCTCCATGATTTTGACAATACGCTTGTCGGTTGTAAAGCACCCCAACATGAACTCAGCCATGTCTGCCACAGTGTTAGTTGGCATGACTCCTCTGGCCCCACCGGAAAGTTCAATCTCCATTTCCTCCTCATCCTCCATGCCTACCCATCCGCGCTGCAACAATGGGACGATTCGAAGTTGCCCGGAAGCCTCCTGTATCACCATCACATCATCGGACAACTCTTCTTCCTCCTCCTCCTCCTCCTCCTCCTCCATTAAACGCAGTGAAGCGGACAGATGTGTGGACCTACTCTCCAGCTGTGACGGATCGGATGCTATCCCTAACTCCTCTGTGTGATCTGAGTTATCCCTGATGTCAATCAGGGATTCTCTCAGAACACACAAGAGAGGGATTGTAAGGCTCACCATCGCATCCTCAGAGCTCACCCTCCTTGTGGACTCCTCAAAGACCCGTAGGATGTCACAAAGGTCTCTCATCCATGGCCACTCATGGATGTGAAACTGAGGCAGCTGACTTTGTGGCACCCTAGGGTTTTGTAGCTGGTATTCCATCAAAGGTCTCTGCTGCTCAACCACTCTATTCAACATCTGAAACGTTGAGTTCCAGCGTGTGGGGACGTCGCACAAAAGCCGGTGTTGTGGCACATGCAAGCGTTGCTGGAGAGATTTTAAGCTAGCAGCGGCTACTGTCGACTTGCGAAAGTGGGCGCACATGCGCCGCACTTTCACCAGTAGCTCTGGAACATTGGGGTAGCTCTTTAGGAAACGTTGCACCACTAGGTTGAAGACGTGGGCCAGGCATGGAACATGTTGGAGTCCGGCAAGCTCCAGAGCTGCTACCAGGTTCCGGCCGTTATCACAAACGACCATGCCTGGGCCCAGGTGCAGCGGCTCAAACCATATTGCCGTCTCATCGAGGAGGGCATCCCTCACCTCGGAGGCAGTGTGCTGTCTGTCCCCCAAGCTGATCAGCTTCAGCACAGCCTGCTGACGTCTACCAACGCCAGTGCTGCAACGTTTCCAACTCGTAGCTGGGGTCAATCTAACAGCGGAGGAGGAGGCGATGGCGGAGGAGGAGGCGGTGGCGGAGGAGGAGGCGGTAGAGGAGGAGGAGGAGGAGGGGGGTGTTCTTCTCGTGTCCCTGCCAGGAATGTTAGGCGGGGAGACGAGGTACACCGGGCCAGTTTGGGAAGCAGTCCCAGCCTCAACTACATTCACCCAGTGTGCCGTCAGTGAAATGTAGCGTCCCTGTCCGCATGCACTTGTCCACGCGTCGGTGGTCAAGTGGACCTTTGTGCAAAGCGCGGAACTAAGGGCCCGCCTGATGTTGAGTGACACGTGCTGGTGCAAGGCGGGGACGGCACACCGGGAGAAGTAGTGACGGCTAGGGACGGCATAGCGAGGTGCCGCAGTTGCCATCAGGTCCAGGAAGGCGGGAGTTTCAACAAGCCGGAACGCCAACATCTCCTGGGCCAGCAGTTTAGCGATGTTGGCGTTCAAGGCTTGCGCGTGTGGGTGGTTAGCAGTGTATTTCTGCCGCCGCTCCAATGTCTGAGAGATGGTGGGTTGTTGTAAAGAAGCGCCTGATGGTGCCTTTGATGGTGCAGGAGAAGGAGATAAGACAGGAACAGGGGAGGATGAGGGAGAAGTCAACAAAGTGGCGGAGGCAGATGAAGTGGTGTCCTGGCTCGTCCTCTGGAGTGCATCGCCAGCACAGTCAGCAGTGGCAGTGGCAGAGGCAGAGGCAGTGGCAGAGGCAGTGGCAGTGGCGTGAACGGCAGGCGGCCTTTGTCCTGCCGTTGCTGCCTGCCACTGATTCCAGTGCTTGGATTCCAAATGACGGCGCATTGAAGTGGTGAACAGGTTGCTCTTCTCAGAGCTCCTAATCAATTTCGAGAGGCAAATTGTGCAGACAACACTATATCTGTCCTCGGCGCATTCCTTGAAAAAACTCCACACCTTTGAGAAACGTGCCCTCGAGGTGGGAGTTTTTTGGGGCTGGGTACGAACTGGAACATCTTGGGAGATTCCGGGTGTGGCCTGGCTTCGCCTAAGCTGCTGACCTCTGCCTCTGCCTCTAGCTACCCTTTTTGGTGCTGCACCTGCCTCAACATCCACACTACTTTCCCCGCTTGACATCCCCCCTGTCCAGGTCGGGTCAGTGTCCTCATCATCCACCACTTCCTCTTCCAACTCCTGTCTCATCTCCTCCTCCCGCACAATGCGCCGGTCAACTGGATGCCCTGACGGCAACTGCGTCACATCATCGTCGATGAGGGTGGGTTGCTGGTCATCCACCACCAAATCAAACGGAGATGGAGGAGACTCTAGTGTTTGAGCATCTGGACACAGATGCTCCTCTGTTAGGTTCGTGGAATCGTGATGTGGAGAGGCAGGTTGAGGGACAATGAAAGGAGCGGAGAACAGCTCTGGGGAGCAGGGACAGTTGGGGTTATTGTTCTGTGAAGCTTGGGAATTTTGGGAGGAAGGAGGACAAGACTGTTGGGTAATAGGAGGAGAGGAGGCAGAGTCTGACTGGCTGCTGGACAATGTGCTGTAAGCGTTCTCTGACAGCCATTGCAAGACCTGTTCCTGGTTCTCGGGCCTACTAAGGTTTGTACCCTGCAGTTTAGTTAATGTGGCAAGCAACCCTGGCACTGTGGAGTGGCGCAATGCTTGCTGCCCCACAGGAGTAGGCACGGGACGCCCTGTGGCTTCACTGCTACCTTGCTCCCCAGAACCATACCCCCGACCTCGCCCACGGCCTCGTCCACGTCCCTTTCCGGGAGCCTTGCGCATTTTGAATTCCCAGTTAGAAATTGGCACTATATACCAGTAGCAAAAATTGTGGGTGCACGTAACCCCAATATATTCTTTGAATTACCAGTCAGAAACTGGCACTATATGGCAGTAGCAAGAAATGAGGGTATTTGTAACCCCAATATATTCTTTGAATTCCGAGTCAGACAATGGCACTATATACCAGTAGCAAGAAATGAGGGTATTTGTAACCCCAATATATTCTTTGAATTCCTAGTCAGACAATGGCACTATATACCAGTAGCAAAAATTGTGGGTGCACGTAACCCCAATATATTCTTTGAATTCCCAGTCAGACAATGGCACTATATACCAGTAGCAAAAATTGTGGGTGCACGTAACCCCAATATATTCTTTGAATTCCCAGTGAGACAATGGCACTATATACCAGTAGCAAAAATTGTGGGTGCACGTAACCCCAATATATTCTTTGAATTCCCAGTCAGACAATGGCACTATATACCAGTAGCAAAAATAGTGGGTGTATATAGCCCCAATTCTATTGCTAGGGGACTTGCAGGGTATTTCTGAGGTGAAGGTGGGGGGGCACACCGTTGGAACGGGGATTTGGGGTGTATATATGGGGTATACGGGAATACACTGTCAGTGTGTTCCATTGAGGATCCTGGGAAAGCTGGGTTGCGGCGATTGAGCCCGTCAGTGCCACGTTACACTGACAAGCTTCTCCCTGGAATTGAAGCTGGGCGTCGCTGTTCTTTTAAATTAGAGGTCACATGTTTTCGGCAGCCAATGGGTTTTGCCTAATTTTTTCAACGTCACCGGTGTCGTAGTTCTTGTCCCACCTACCCTGCGCTGTTATTGGAGCAAAAAAGGCGCCAGGGAAGGTGGGAGGGGAATCGAGTAATGGCGCACTTTACCACGCGGTGTTCGATTCGATTCGAACATGCCGAACAGCCTAATATCCGATCGAACATGAGTTCGATAGAACACTGTTCGCTCATCTCTAATAACAATATAATATAAATTTGTCATCGTCATAATTTTGTTGACCACAAGAATACAGGTACCATTTAATTTTCCATATGTTGTACTGGGAAAATACTGTAGTTCAGTGTTGTTAAACAAATAATTTAAAATATTCAGGTCAAATCCAGTTTGTTACAAACCGATTCCCCCATCTCTCCTAGTAACTTCTTTGCTAGGGTGAACTTGTGGATAAGTTTTGGTTTCAACAAGTCTGTCTTGAGTCCCTGTGGCTGGTGTTCCCTCACAAACTGGTCCTGGTAGTACCAGGAAATGTCCTAGTTGCAAGGGTAGCAACTCTCCTACTTGTACCTTTCCCAGTGGGAATGTCAAGAACTTCTTTGCCAGAATTTAGTAACATTTTCATTAGTAAATCTTCCCAAGTGTCTTTCAGGAGAGTGCCAACTACTATTTTGCCTGTGATTTGTGATAATGTTAGACCAGCTTTAAAAGACATAGAGAAAGATGAAATTTACTAATTTTATTAGTGCTATTGACCACATAGACCATATGGCTGCTGTACTTAGAATATAAAGAAGACTCACTTGAATTTCTTGTATTTATGGTTACGATTGGTTTAGATAGCTATATTGTGCGGAAAAGCTGGTTTTGTGACAATCCATTGCTTATATAGCATTGCTTTTCAATTCCAAAAAACAGGAGGTCTCAGGCCCAGAAGTCTAAACCTGTTATTGCACTGCTTTTATGTCAGAATGATAGCATAATAGCTTTTGTGACCTTTGAACTCACCCATAACAACTTTAGCTATAATGTATATAAGTGTATTGATTTCTGAACACTACAGTGCCTGGCAGAACAGAATAGTACACACTTCCCACTTCTACACATCTACAAACTTGGCCTCCAATATCTATGAATAGAAGAGAAATATATTCAATACTAGTCCATACTATGGTGAGCCACTTTTGAAAATTGAAAAAATAGATTCGAGGAAGTTGTAGATTGTTTTATACCAAATAGAACAAAATAGACCATATGGAATACTTTTTCAGCAAATAAATCATAAAACATGGAACTCATTCTTATCACAATTTTATTGATACAGAAGTGGATTTTTTTTGCCACAATTTTTTTTTCAAAAAAATGATATGGTTAATAATTTGTTGTGTGCCCACATGTATCACTATGTGGCATATCCCGGGGGAACATCCCAATTGTAACACACATTATAGAGATATCACACACAAACAATTCAATTGCATGAACTCAAAAGCTATTTTTAGTTTATTGAACCATTTATCATATTTTATAATAACGATAATATATTAGATAAGGGTAAGATTCTATTAATTGGTGGGGATTGGGTAATCTGTAGGAAAAGGAACAGAAGCTTTTGACTGATTGTTTTTTTCCACTTTTTTTTTCCCGAGACAAGGTTTGTCATGAGGAAAAGCTGTAAAAGTCGAGCAGAGACACAGTACTGAGATAAGGTATTTCTGCCTTAAGCTACATACAGATGACCAAGATGCAAAACAGCAGTGAAAAACGTCCATTTTCCATGGGAGGGATCCATGAAAATGGACAAAAATAGGGCATATTTTGATGGTTCGTTACAAAGGACTGTGAAAATAATGATCATGTAAATAGCCTCCATTCACTGACATTGAATTCACTGTCATGTTAATGAAGCCTTAGGGTTTGGTATGAGTCTCTGTACTTGGACAAAATATCTGACAGTTCACTATGACATATTATATTTTAGTGTAAAATCACTTTTTAATCTGTTGTAAATATACAATATTCTTTTCAAGCAGGAATATGTGCCCATACACTTTAGATGAGATCAGACACGTTGAATTTTACATGCTCAATCCTTTTAACCACAGGAAAGATGAACTGGCACTAGAAGTGTCAGGCAATGGTTTGTTCCTCTCTTCTCATTCATAACATGGTGGAATGAATGGTGGAGTGTGGATGGGTATGGATGAGTTAGCAGAAATAGCTATTGGCCGAATGATGGCTATGGAAGGTGTTTGACCAGTTTTAGTCCAGAACAACAAAAGGAAGGCAGAAAAAATCAGTTATTGTTGCTCCTTGTTATTTGTAGGTTAAGCAATTGCCTGGGTTTGTAAAAACAACATTATGTTGCATCTGTGAACATTTTATGGCATGTAAATGACCTTTTAAGGACAAAAGAGACCATAATATTTTGGTATTTTTTATATTACGTCATTGCTATTGCTGGGGTCTTTTTTTGTGAAATAAGGCCTGGTTCACATCTGTGTTGGGGCCATTCCATTTCCCCATCCACATGAAATATGCAGAGGAAAAAGTACTGCCAACAGCACTTTTTTCTCCTCATGTTTTGGCGGAAACCGAGCGGAAACCACACGGACCCCATTACACAGTGTTGGCCAAAAGTATTGGCACCCCTGCAATTCTGTCAGATAATACTCGTTTTCTTCCAGAAAATGATTGCAAGCACAAACTCTTTGGTATTATTTTCTTCATTTATTTTGCTTGTAATGAAAAAACACAAAAGAGAATGAAAAAAAGTCAAATCATTGATCATTTTGCACAAAACTCCAAAAATGGGCCAGACAAAAGTATTGGCACCCTCAGCCTAATACTTGGTAGCACAACCTTTAGAGAAAATAACTGTGAACAACCGCTTCCGGTAACCATCAATGAGTTTCTTACAATGCGCTGCTGGAATTTTAGACCATTCTTCTTTGGCAAACTGCTCCAGGTCACTGAGATGTGACGGGGGCCTTCTCCAAACTGCCATTTTGAGATCTCTCCACAGGTGTTCTATGGGACTCAGGTCTGGACTCATTGCTGGCCACTTTAGAAGTCTACAGTGCTTTCTCTCAAACCATTTTCTAGTGCTTTTTGAAGTGTGTTTTGGGTCATTGTCCTGCTGGAAGACCCATGACCTCTGAGGGAGACCCAGCTTTCTCACACTGGGCCCTACATTATGCTGCGAAATTTGTTGGTAGTCTTCAGACTTCATAATGCCATGCACACGGTCAAGTAGTCCAGTGCCAGAGGCAGCAAAAAAAAAAAAAAAACATCAGGGAACCTCCGCCATGTTTGACTGTAGGGATCGTGTTCTTTTCTTTGAAGGCCTCTTTTTTTTCCTGTAAACTCTATGTTGATGCCTTTTCCCCAAAAGCTCTACTTTTGTCTCATCTGACCAGAGAACATTCTTCCAAAATGTTTTTGGCTTTCTCAGGTAAGTTTTGGCAAACTCCACACTGGCTTTTTAAACTCTTTCTTCTGAAGTCCCCTTCCCACCATCCTTTCTCCAAGCCCATGTCACAGTTATTCCTAAGGAAGGTAAGGATCACCTACTATACTCACACACAGTCTCCCTTCTGTATGTTCTTTTGATGGAGGATACTGAGATTACACCACCGGCATTCATGGCTAGCTGGGAGAGGGAACTGGGAGTCTCATTCCAGCCGGGTGTGTGGTCATTTGCCTTCCGTGTATGCCTTAAATTCTTCATCTCGTGTAGGGTGCAGGAGACCAACTATAAGACACTCTCTAGGTGGTACAGAGTCTCTGCCCTTCTCCATGAAATCTATCCCTCAACCTCTGATAGATGCTGGAGATGCCATTCTGAACAAGGCACAATGGCCCATATCTGGTGGGGATGCTCTTTCCTACGCCTCTTCTGGACTGGAGTAAGGCAGGTTATTTTGCAAGTGACAGGAGTAGATTTGGAGAACGATCCAGCCCCGTCGCTTCTTTCCATATTCTCAGGATTGCCCCCCAGTCCAGCCTCACCTTCCGCCTCTTAACCCTTCCCTCTTCTTATAAAAATTGTTAAAACTTCAATAAACTTTTAATGAAGAAAATTGAGATAGAGTCTGCAAAGAGAAAACTGCTAAAATGCAAGTTACTGTACTAGTAACATAATATCCAGAAATAGTGTTACTCATCATGTACATATGAGGAAGGTTAATTTTATAAGTTATCAGAAAGTTCAGATACTCTTTAAAGAGAACCTGTCGTGTTCATCAACTACTCTTCACTATATCCATTAATAGGTGCTGCTCTACTGATTTTGGTGATCACAAGATTATGGTGCAGGAGCTGCTCTGACAGTACTGTCTGCTGCTGACTGGATAAATTCAGAGAGCTCAGCTACATGTCTGCTGGGCCATTCTCACCTGTTAACAAAGCAACACCTATCAATGCATGTTGTAAGATGGAGTTTTTGATGATGGTACAGGTCCTCTTTATGTTTAGTGGCCTTTTTTTAGACCATTAATTACATTTTTTTTCTTTTTTTTTACTGCCATTTACTTTACTTTTAATGAATCAATATACTTGTTGTCTCTCCCATGAACATTCATGGCCAAAAGTGCATGTACTGAAAATAGGGAGACTGGAGTAAGGCACCGCCAGACACCTCAGGTAATAGCTTATCACACCTGAGAACTGGATTGGCAATGTTGAAATCCAGAAGTCTGTTCCCTCATTTCCACAAAATCCACTTTCAAGGGAATGTCCCAGGACACCGCCAGTAACATCAGCCCTCCTAAGATTTTCAGCTCATGTTAATATAATAAGTATGGACACCACTAATTCATTTCTGAACTGCATGAAAATGTTACTTATTGTGCTTAAAAAGGTAAAAATAACTTGTAACATGCCATAGTGACATAGTGCTAATGGAACACAAAGAAAGCAATAGTAGATATGATGAAAGGTTACTGAGGCATCACATGGAGACCATTCTGATACAGCAAACACGCTTCACTTCCTTATATAGTAACTTCTAAATACCTTGGTCATCTCTGGCAGTGAAAAGACGCCTCGTTGACACCGGCCTGGCAATAAGAATAAAGTACAAGGAGAAAGTCATATTAAAAATAAGAAATAGAATAAAGGAATAAGCTGCGTTCTGGCAGTCTGAGCAGACATGTGGTTTATGCAGTTTTACATGACTTGTTTGTGAGTATGAATAAAGCACTTTAAGGTGTTATTGCACTATGGTATGTCAGTATTTTTTCTATTTTGTTATACACTAGAAAGTTGGATGTGAGATTTATCCGTCAGATACACAATTATTGCCAACTATTCCTGAGAGAAAGGAGTGAAGGTAAAGCTTCCTCATCACGAATGTCTTGTTCCTGGTGTCAGTGAAGCACAAGAAGTACTAATAATATTTTTTTTTGGAAATGGACAAATCCTTTATTGTTTGCTGTACTTGGCAGTAATAGATATGAGGGGAACTCATATATTTTTTGGACAAGTTTTAACAAATACAATGCCTAATGTCAGCGTGCTCTGTCCATAAGTCTGCTAACTTACATTTAACTTATTTCTACGTTTAATTCTCACACTGCTTCTCTGAAATAGTGTAGTTACTGCTGCGATCACAGGTCTTACATAACTAGCAGGTTCCCTTAAGGGCTCATTCACATGGGGACAGAGGGTGCGGATTTTGGCACGGAATCCACGTCATAATCCGCCCCCTTACAATGGTGGTCTATGGAAACCACTAGCGATTTTTTTTTCCATGAGTGGGAAGCTTCCCATGTCAAAATCAGGACCAAAATACGCTATTCCGTACCCGTGTGAATTAGGCCTAACAGAAGAAAAAACAGCTTGCATCTCTGAGTTTGGTAAGATATTCATATTATTTGAACTATAATTTTGTTGGCAAGGAGGAATAAAGAACTACAGTAATCTAAGTCTCCTCCAGCCACCTCATATTAAGTAATATCAAGTGAGTAAATTAAGCTAATTATTAGGGGGAATACAACCCTTTTTTTAACTTAAACTCCACCCCAGTTCTAGAACTTTCGGTTGGTGAGAAGGAAACATCTCTCAAAACATAGACATCAACTCTCTGTATAGTGTCTAACATAGTAAAATACATTTTCATAACAAAACTTGTACAACAGTTGTAAATCCCAAATTATTATTTTCTGTTGTGACTGGTCTCAAACCATTTGACTAGGATACCACACATATATGAATCGTTTTGTATGGGCTAGGGGACCATCGGCCACTTCAACTACACCACAGAGTACTACATTGGACCAGGCGCACCTCCCCTACTCCGATCTACCCAAGGAAAGAGTGATCAGATCCCCATTTCAGGAGTGTCATGACCAACAAATGCTCTCTACTCACACCAGCAAGGTAGATGATGTTTGTACAATACAGCTTAACATCAGTTGGTCAACAAAAGCAACAACCAGTATCAACATCAACAATCCAATATGACAAAAAATTGCATCTCAATCAACTGTCCCATTACACACACAGTGATTGTCCAATTCTCACAGTGTGACCTTAAGGTGTAACTCCCATTTTTTTGTTTGCAATTGTGTTATGGTGTTTGGTCACCACTTTTGTAATATACTTTAGTATCCTATGTAACTTCCTTTTTATTATAAAACAGGCTGTAACATTCTCCTTAGCAACAATCTAATGAGCTGTTATTAAAGAAAGCCCACACGTTTGTATTGTAAATATGCAGAGCTGAAGCATTTACCAAAACTGGAATAGTCACTTCAAATTCCTGTATGTCTGGTTTTATAACATCTAGAAAAATGGTTCTGGTATGACAAGAAACCCGAAGAAAGCTGAAATTTCATAAGCTTTCAAAAAGCCCTAGCAAATAAAGGATTAGAGATATCACTAGATAAAAACTAGATCGGGGTTGTGATTTTATATGCAGTAGTTAGAGGGTTAGAGGGTGCTAAGGAGAATGTTCATGCAGTTCATGCTGTATATAAAATCACATTTCTGACTATGTTTTTAAGGGGATCCTATCATTCAGACGACATTTTTTCTAAATACCACGTTGGAATAGCCTCAATAAAGGCTATTTGTCTCCTACCTTTTGTTGTCTTCTCCACGCCGCCGTTCGCCTATAATCCCGGTTCTTGTTGGTATGTAAATGAGCTCTCTCGCCGCACTGGGGGCAGGCCCCAGCGCTCAAACAGTACTGAGAGCGGCCCGAATGCTGTGAGAGAACTCTCTCCAGCGCCGCCTCCATCTTTGTCAGGGACTGCCTCTTCATTCTCTTCTTCCGGCGGTGTCTTCTTACTTCTAGGCCTCAGGCCTCGGGCAGAGCAGATTGCGCAAGCCCACAGGCCCTGAGAAAATGGCCACTTATAATACTATGCAAGCGGCTATTTTCTCGTGGCCTATGGGGATGCGCAGTCTGCTCTGCCCAAGGCCGGAGGCCTTAGAAGTTACAAGCTACCGCCGGAAGAAGTAATATGAAAGTATTAATTTAGTTTATGAATATATATATATATATATATATATATATATATATATATATGTGTATATATATATATATATATATATGTATATATGTGTATATATATATATATGTATATATATATATATATATATATATATATATATATATATATATATATTAATGTAGATTGTGAGTACAAGTGTAAAGACAGAATTTTCCTAGCAATGCTTAGTTATAGCATTACTAATGTGAACTTTACAACCTGTTTTTTATTAAAAGCAAGTTTGATGGGTTAATAATGTATATTACAAAAGTGTTCACCAGACCCCCTGGCACAACAGCAAATATATATAAATAACCCATGCTCAATTTGCTACACTATAGCCTTCATAAATAGGTAGATAGATATACTCCATCTTCTTCAGGAACGGGGTCTTCATGCGTCTTCTTCCAGGGGTTGGCTTCAAACTTCTAGGCCTCGGGCCTAAGGCAAAGCCAACTGCGCACAAGAAAATGGCTGCTTACACAGTAAGGGCGCGGCGCGTTTACTCCGTGTGAACGAGCCCTAAGGCTATTCCATCGTGTCAACGAGAAAAAAAAGGTTTTTAATGGTAGAATCCCTTTAAAGGACTGAACAAGTATGGCTTGTTTGTAAGGGTTCTCAGGGAAAAGCCTCTTCATTCTAAAAAGAAAATGGTAATACAGCTTAAGTTTGCAAAGCTGCATCTAAATAAACCACAAGACGTCTGGAACAATGTTCTTTTGACAGAAAAGACTAAAGAGGAGATGTCTGACTATGGTGCACAGCATCATGTATAGTAAAAACCAAGCACAGTATTACAGCACAAACTGCTAATGTCAAGCATGGTGGTGGAGGAATGACAATTTGATCTTGTTGTGTAGTCACAGGACCTGGGCACCTGGAATCAACCATGAACTCCTCTGTATACCAAAGTATTCTAGAGTCAAATCTGAAGCTATCTATCCAACAGCTAAAGCTTGACTGAAACTGGGCCATGCAAAAGGCAGTGATCTCATGCACACCATCTAACGAATGATTGAAAAAGAAAAGAATAAATATGCTGCAATGACCCAGTTAAAGCCCAAATCTCAACCCAATTGCAATACTGTGGCAGGAGTTGCGCTTCTGCCTTTATTATACCTCTATGGAAAATTCCAGCGTTTCTGTAGGTATAATTGATATGTTGTGAGTTACAAAAATGTGAGTATTTATAAAATCACAGCATTTCTACTGTGGATTTTTTTCTGCAATGTGTGGTTAGGATTAGCCAGAATATCACCCACTTTGCAGGTACTGTAAAACACAGAGTATACAACTGTGCATGCAAACATTGCATTTATACATAGGGAAATGCGGTCTGCAGATCACGTAAACATGTAATCATCAAATGTGGTATAAACGTATCCTTAAAAAAAATTTGATCTACTTGATCGAAATGATATGGTACCTGTTCTAGTCCTTATTGATTGGTATGCTGCCATGGAAAGAATTGCTAATGTACTACTGTTAATCTGATTAACATTTTAGCTCCAGGAATAATATATTACTGTCTTCAAGACAGCAGATTTGCACTTCAGAGGCGAACATGCTATGTTACATCTCAGAGAAGGTCAGCATTAGGCAACATCAGTGTTTCATATAATATATATATATATATATATATATATATATATATATATATATATATATGCATACATATATATATCTATATTATAAAAATGAATTCTTGTATATATATATATATATATATATATATATATATATATATATACTGTATATATATAGCTTTACTTTTAAATGTCCAAAATGGAAGCCTAGTAGATGCTTATAGAGGCTAACATGGGTGACAAGTAAAAGTATTGAAACAACAGTTTGACATTTGACATGAAAACTCAAGTCACATGTATGTTTTTTTTCTGTAAAAACAGAGGAACAGATTTATGGTATAGAAAAACGAAAATCTGAACAGAGCCCAATATTAGTCGGCAAACATAAGAAGTTATTATTGCATGTAAGCTTACAGGAAGAAATCTGTATACCTCATTAATCATTAGGAATTAATCTGTAAATTATTAACTATGACATTCAACTACATAATACGATATGTATAATCCAATTTAAAATGTAAAGTTTCTTTTAATAGTGTAAGCAAAATGTCTTGTGTTAATTTAGGATGCAATCTTTAGTGCATAGATCTGACTGCATAATAAAATACATTTAGCTGTAGATATGAAGAATCTGTAATTTAAAGAACAAGCACTGACTAGTTTTGTAGATAACTCCCAACCTTGTCTGTGAATTGCCAAGCGTTCCCATGTAGAAAATACTGCAGAACTTAGCATTTACACATTTACAATGTTCTTTTTAAAATTAACTCTGCAACTCAATTGGTTACTATGGGCAGCCGATCATCATTGTCTTTGGACTAGTTTTGATAACGGTCTCCTAATGTGTTTCATAACTGCACAATTTCATTGCTTTGGGGATGCCTCAGGTATTGAAAACAATGGTAATGTCTGATTTTTATGGCAGATGTCTATTGTTTATCTGTGGGTGGAGGGGGAAGGGCTCCACCAGTGGCGGATCCAGGGTTTGCGGGGCCCTGGGCAATTGACTTTGGCGGGGCCCTACGCGTAGCGCGCCGCAGCAAATTAAGCCCGCCCACTTTTATGTTGACTCCGCCCATTCTCATTCATTTTTCATGTGATTCCACACAGTATAATCCTCCTACAGTCAACCGTAAATTATATGTCCCCCCCTCCATCTCTCCCCATTTTCATATACACCCTTCATCTACCCCTAGTTTCATGTCCCCCCCTCCATCTCTGTCCCCAGTTTCATCACGTTCTCCCCCTTCATCTGCCCACAGTTTAATGTCCCCCGTCTCTGCCCCAATGTCATGCTGTTCCCCCCTCCCCTTCATTTGCCCCCCAGTTTCATTGGGCCCCCTCCATCTTTGTCCCCAGTTTCATGCCGTTCTCTCCCCACCCCCTTCATCTTCCCCAGTGTCATGCCGTTCCCCCCTCCCCTTCATTTGCCCCCCAGTTTCATGGGCCCCCTTCATTATGTTCCACCTTAATATTTAATACAAAACAAACACTTACACTCACCTTCTATCACTCACCTTCCATCGTTCCCCCTGACGCTCCTCTCTCCTCTCTCCCACTCCAGTCATATACGCGATTAAAGCAGGAGCTGTGACCTCAGCTCCTGCTTAGCTACGGCCCGGCTTGCGTGTGTAGGCGCGATATGATGACGTCATCGCGCCTACACACGCACGCCGGGCCGGAGCTTTAAAGCAGGAGCTGAGGTCACAGCTCCTGCTTTAATCACGTACAGTAGCGTAACCAGGAATGGCGGGGCCCCGTGGCGAACTTTTGACATGGGGCCCCCCCCTTCCTGACCGACACCGAAGATCTCGACCGACTACCCCCCCCCACACGCCGCATTCCTGCACGGTCAATTATGTCCCATAGTGGCTCCTGCACACAGTATTACACCCCATTGTGGCCCCTGCACACGGGATTATGCCCGATAATGAACACCCACGAACAATTATTATACTCTGGGGTATTTTCAGACCCCAGAGTATAATAATCGGAGACCGAGGGGAGATACACACATAAAAAAAAAAGTTACTTACCTGTCTCCGGCTCCGCTGCAGTCTTTGGTGGTGTTGGCCATCTTTAATAACACACTGATGTCACATGACATTTCATACCCTCCCTCCATCTGCCCCAGTTTCATGCACCCCTCATCTCTACCCACATTTTCATGTCCTCTCCTACATCCCTGCCCCTAGGTTACTGTTGCTCCTCACCACACACACATACACACTCACACACACTTACACACAGACAGACACTCTCCATCCTGCATCTCCCTCTCCCTCCCCTTCATTACCTCGCAGCAGATCTCTCCTTCTCTTTCCAGGACTGTACGGGCTATAGACACGCCCACCCAGTCATGTGACAGATGACGTCACACAAGGTCCTTTCAGCTTTCCCCCGCTCTTAGCACAGTTAAAACAGTTTGTCTGTGATAACAGCGGGGGTAGCAGAGGTAGCTGTCGCCGGGCCCCTTATGTCACGGTGACAGGCAAGTGCTGGGGGGCCCCCAGAGGCTCTGTGGGCCCCGGCACTTGCCCGACTGCCGAGCTGACCGGGTCCATTTTGTTAGGGCCGGGCCGTGGGGCCCCGCTAAGCGCGGGGCCCCGGGCGGTTGCCCGGCTCGCCCGGCCCTGGATCCGCCCCTGGGCTCCACCCTCTGTTAAAAATGTGTCAGATTTACTAACAGGGTCGGACTAGGGTGTCTAGGGCCCACCAGTGGAAATGTTTTTAGGGGCCCACCGCCAGGACCCCTGTAGATGTACTGTACCGAGACAGGACGGCTAAAGGTAATAACATATCAGGAGCCATGCTGCTCATCTTCCATACGATGTGCACCAATGCACTATCTAAACCCACTGCTATATCCTGTATTGCAAGAAAGCAGTGCAGCTCCTAGAGTTGTCATCTTTACCTGTAGCCATGATGTCCTGGAAATTGATCTGCAGAGGTCCTGGCTGTCAGACTCCCGCAGATGAAATATTGATGGCCTATCCTAAGGACAGGCCATAAATATTAGAAAAATGGACAAATCCTTTAAAGATGTTGTCCAGGAATTGGAGCAAAACATGTGGTGGGCCAGAGGTTTAAAATAAGAAAGCATAGTCGCCTGTCCTCGGGACGCCTTTGTCCGCCGCCAATTTCCATTCAGTCTCATGCTGGCATCCTTCATGCTGGGAGTCCTGCACCTCATTTGACCGCTAAGGCCTAGTTCACACAGGGATTCCATGTGTCATATTCCATCGCGGCTGCACAGCATCCCATCACTGCTCTCGGCTCCGAATTAGACCCAAATGAATAGGCCTAGTCCGGAAGGTGCTCTCGTGAGGCGGACACCATGGCTGATTTAGCCGCGGAATCTGCCAGAAGAAAGGGCATGTTGATTTTTTTTTCCGTGAGTGGCAACATGCCGCTCATTGAAAAAAGAGCGCTAGCGGTCTTCATAGACCTCCATTGTCAGGGGGCGGATTATGACGTGGATTCAGCACCATAATCCGCCCCCTCTTGCCCCATGTGTACAAGCCCTAAGAAGAATCGAGTACAGGATTTCCAGAAATGAGGTGTTGCCATGAGACCAAACAGACAGAGATGGAGGACAACAGGGTTTTTTTTTTAAATTTTTTTATTTTTACACCTCAGTGGCAGCCATAGCATCCTGCACTAATTGTTTTCAATGGGAGTCAGAATGAGGGAAGAATCAGCTGTTTGAGTGAACTGTGGTACCTGTGTGACTTCTTTACTGTTTAAATAGTGTCATACATCTCATAGTGGCCATGTCATGTATGTAACTACAGGCTTGCCCTATACATGTCTATGTGACAAGGCTGGAATTACATCACACAGTCACTATAAAAAGACAACATGTGATACAAACAGGCACCAGAGCCCCTTCATACAACTAATCAGTGGGTCACTTATCTCTTATTGATGATTTATTCTGAGGATAGATCATCAATATAAATGAGTTGGAAAACTACTTAAGCTTAAGGCCCCACATGGCATCCTGTAGCAAAAAAGCGCTGTGGGAAAAAACGCGATCATGACACATTACGTTTCTTCCTGCCGCCCTTGGCACAGAAAGTTTGCAGAGTTTTCCTCTGTGTATTTCAATGATATCTAAACTGCCAGAATTACCGTAGGTATGCTGCAATGTCTAAAACCGAGACTGTTTTGTAAATTACAGCGTGGGGATGGGGCCTCATGTGGCGAAAACACCACAGGAAAACCCGACAGTTCCTGCAACATGAATGGGATTCTAGCAAATCCCATCCACACATTGTGGAAAAATATGTGCAGTGAACACACTGCGATTTCCAAAACAGTTGGGATTTTGGAAATCGCAACATATCAATTATACCTACAAAAACACTGGTGGTTTCCCTATACTGTAGGTATAATGGAAGCAGAAAGTGAAAAGTGCTGTGGGAGAAAAACACAATGCGTTGCTGCTTCGCTATTTTGTTGCAGTTTGCAACATGAGGCCTTAGTCTTAATAAAGCCCAAGTGCCACATTCATTAAATTAATTGCCCCCTCATAGTATGACCTTAATGACACCTTTTATCAATGACCACCCCCTTATATTCATAATGCCTCCTAATATAACTTCCCCTTGTAGTCATAATGTCCCCTAATAACCCTTATATAAATGACCCCCCTTATGTTCATAATGCCCCTTCCCTTATAGTTATAATTTCCCCCTCCAAACAACCCCTTGTAATATTAAAATATCCACAACAAAGCTAAAAAAAAAACAAAAAAAAAGTTATACTCACCCACCTGTGAACCAGATGAATGGAGTTGCCGCCTCCCTTACGTCCAAGCGCAGGACGTCTGTGTATCAGCACAGTTGATCTAGTTAAAATTAAGATATATTAATGGCATTCGCCTGGGTGGGCCCAGGGAGGCAGACATTGGCGTAACTAAAGTTTTGTGAGCCCAGTTGCAAACTTTTGTCCGGGGCCCTCTATCCCCTTAGAGCGAATTCTTGATAGTGGCGGTTACGGGTTCTAAAGCAATATCTCAGATACTTGAAAGTGATAAAGCTTTAGTACCAACAACTTTAGCTATCAAGAATACGGTGAGTAAGCAGCGCAGCGTGCTGCATGTAAGCAATACTGGGACAGTACCACGTGCTCCACAATGGCCCCCAAACAGTATTATGTGGCCCCCAAACATTATTACATGCTGCACAGCGGCCCCCAAACAGTATTACATGCACCACAGTGGCCCCCAAACAGTATTACATGCACCACAGTGGCCCCCAAACAGTATTACATGCACCACAGTGGCCCCCAAACAGTCAGTATTACATGCATCACAGTGGCCCCCAAACAGTATTACATGCACCACAGTGGCCCCCAAACAGTATTGCATGCACCACAGCGGCCCCCAAACAGTATTACATGCACCACAGTGGCCCCCAAAAAGTTACCTGCCCACCAGTGGCCCCCAAACAGTCAGTATTACATGCACCACAGTGGCCCCCAAACAGTATTACATGCACCACAGCGGCCCCCAAACAGTATTACATGCACCACTGCAGCCCCCAAACAGTATTACATGCACCACAGTGGCCCCCAAACAGTCAGCATTACATGCACCACAGTGGCCCCCAAACAGTATTACATGCACCACAGTGGCCCCTAAACAGTATTACATGCACCACAGTGGCCCCTAAACAGTATTACATGCACCACAGCGGCCCCCAAGCAGTATTACATGCACCACAGTGGCCCCCAAAAAGTGTTACCTGCCCACCAGTGACCCCCCCACAGTATTATATGCTCACAGTGCCCATCCCCCATAACCTGCACCCCTATTCCCTCCCCTTACTCACACAGCCTATACTCTCATGTCTCCCCTCTTACTCACACAGCCTGCACCCCCATGTCTCCCCTCTTGCTCACACAGCCAGCACCCCATGTCTCTCCTCTTACTAACACATGCTGTCTCTTCTCTCCTTCCGTCAGACTGTTCCTGGCAGATTCATCTTACTATGTAACATCACATTGTTCTGTACAATCCCGTGTAGCTCCGCCCACACATTACGTCATCACAGGTCCTTAAGCCAAAGAGCATCTTCCTGCAGCATGGAGTCTCTTTCCCTTAGCACCTCACACAGTCAGCACCTGGCAGCCTAGTAAGTCCCCTCAGGAGACTGGGGCCTGGCACTTACCGGGTGGTGACACCAGCCCTGGTTAGAGGTCTTACTGAACCTCCACTGCCTATTAAAAAAGGTAGTGGAGATCTGGTAGGGCCCCATAAAGGCCTCCATAATGAGGACTAATAGTGAAGGCTCTGGGCCCACTGGGGGATTCCCCAGTCCTCCAGTGGGCCAGTCCGACGCTGTTTACTAATCCTGTCTAATATTTGGACAATATAAACCTAGACCAAGAAGTCTAAAGATGCTGGAGCTAAATCATGCTGGATGATACATTTGGTCCACAATTGGCATTTGGTACATGTTGTTACATGTTAAACCACAGCATCCTCTAAGCCATGTTTCCTTATTGAGTGTGGCACCAAAAGTGTGAAAAATACATAAAACAATGTGGCGCATAGCATGCACACCTGAATGTTGGTGCAAAATGAACTAGAATTTTGGTACATGTAGCTTAGTTAATCCCCTACAATATTTTCTTAACAAAAATAAACATATTTTGCAAGTGTAAAAATTAAGTTTTTGCAGTGATGATAACAATGTGTTTCTTGTTATCAAAGAAGTCTTATGATGCGGTACCTTAGAGCACAGCCTTCAAGATAAATAAGTGAGGAGTCTATCACTTCAAGCACAATTGTCCTTCTTTTTACATAGTGTGCCATAATGCAAGGAGAGCACATACCCAGACAAGTCTTAGTCATAGCATCGGATGCTACGACTACGAGGTGTTTGTACCTTGAAATGCGTCAGGTATGTGGATTTGGGTTTCCTTGTAACTTTTGTTACATTTTTATTCTTTATGAAGATTAAAAGTTAAATTTTATTTGACTAATTTTTCCGTCTTTTGTTGGATTCATTGTATTTGTTTGGAGTATTATTCTGTGGTGCCCTTCAAGTATGGGGAACGTTTCCGTGCATTTAGACATTTGAGTCCATTGTTTAGTCAATATTTTGGTGAGCTAATTACTTCTTTTTTGGATTTAATACCCAGACAAGTGCTGGAGCCTACAGCACCTGGGGACCCACACTGCTTTAGGAATGAGTACGTCCCTCAATATAGGCGAAACTGCTCATTCCATTAGTAACAGGACCAGGGGAGCAAGCAGTGAGTACAGATTTCATAATTATTCACCACTCTTAGATCCTTGGACTTCCCCCTTCCCTGCTCTAGCACTGACAGGGTTAGGTGGACTTATGTTGTGTTTCGGGAATAATAAATGGGTCATTATACTGCGTTGGGGCATATTAAAATGGCCCCAATAGTGTGAAATTATGATAGAGATATTACACTGTATACTGCATAATAAGGGGGATTTATACTATGTGAAGGTATAATAATACTGTATGAGTGTAACTGCCTGGGGCATAGTAAGGGAGCAGTTATACTGTGTGTGGGGGTATAAGGACACTATTATACTATGCAGGGACATAATAAGGGGACTGCATGGGAACATAAGGGGGGACAATATACAGCATGGGGCATATCAGTTATTCCTTAACAGTAAATATGTAAATATTGTTTATTTTTTTTACAGATGCTACCCCAAAAGCTTGAACTTTGAACTGCCAAGAGAAATCCTTAAAGGGGTTGTCCCATCACAAGGATCCTATCTATAATGCTTATTAATGTGAATGTAAGACTTTTCCTAAATACACTGCTTCAGCAAAACTGCTTTGTTTGGCCACTATCTCAATTTATTCATTTTTTTGTGGCCACAGCCCTGACCTAGCTGCTCCTGAGTCAAGTGATGTGTCTGCCTGCTCTCAGGGGGGAGGGAGGAGGGGCTAAGTGCACGGGAGCGAGCCTGGAGGGGGGGGTAGTTTACCCTTTGGGGGACAGGTGAAGCCAGCAACATCGCTATGCTTCTGCCCTGCATGAAACAAGCAGCGGCAGAAGTGATGCTGCTATTCCGGGGCAGAGGAGCGGAATAACAGCATCGCTTCTACCGCTGCTGTCTTCATGCAGGGCAGAAGCATAGCGATGTTGCTGGCTTCACCTGTGCTGGCGTCTAACTCCCCGGCATCCGCTGTAATAGGCGGATGCTGGGGACTGTTAGACGCCGGCACAGGCACATCGCTATGCTTCTGCCCTGCATGAAGACAGCAGCGGCAGAAGCGATGCTGTTCCGCTCCGGGGTCACATATGCAAATCCAAGCGGCGAGATGCCGCCGGCCCTGCGTGCGCGCTCATACAAAAGTCTAGCCTTCACAATGCTAATACAGACCCGCAGGGTGTCGGGTCTTTATTTACACTGTGAAGGCTAGACTGGTGTATGAGCGCGCACGCAGGGCCGGCGGCATCTCGCCGCTTGGCTTTGCATATGTGACCCCGCCCACCAATGACGAGACAAAGCCGGAAAACAGAAGATTTTAGAGGAACGAAGACGGGTGAGTATGCGACGTGGGAGTACCCCTTTAATTACTAAGGGAGCGTTCACACTACCGTCGGTGTCCGACATGTAGTGTCCGCTCCTAGTGTCCACTCAAAATCTGTCACAGACATTAGGAGCGGACACTAGCTGTGTCCGTGACACCTGTCATTCATCTCAATGGGCATCGGGTGCGTTCTTTTGCACTCCGTGCCTGTCCTTCCCTGTCCGCAAGTGAAGATGTCTGACTTCTCAAGCGGACAGAAGAACCCTGCATGCAGGGTACCAGATCATTGTGCTCTTAGACCTTCACTATAAAGCCAAAATTAGGGAACTTTTCTCTTCCTCCCAAAGTAAGAAAAAATTGGTATATTACGCACAAAACAATGAAACATTAGCACCAAACAGTGCATAGTGTATTATCATTTATAAATGAGAATTTAAAAGAGTGAGATAAGTTGGCTCCTCACCTTTTGGGGTTGTGTGAGGGCCTCAACCAACCACTTAAGCAACTGGATTGCCGCTGTCACTGTCTGACACAGAAACATCGGTGTGTGGAGAATACAACTGTTCGGACCAGAAGACGAAGGACTGCACGAAACCAAAGAAAATGAGTAGCAGAACTCTTTAGTCCAGACAAAGATCAATATATTGATCTTTGTCTGGAATAAAAAGTTCTGCTACTCATTTCCTTTGGATTAGCACAGTCCTTCGTATTCTGGTCTGAATAGTTGTATTAAAATTGATATATTATCAGGATAGGTTGTATAGCCAACATGCCACAGCTTTTAGGGAGACCACTACAAGTGCCAGCTGCATGTCTGTAGAGAAGGCTTTCTCAGCGCCCAATCCTCCTCTTCACTCAGTCAGTGGACAACCGTCTAAAGTCTGTGCCACAGCTACAAGTAGCAGGAGGAAAGTCAGCAGCACCAATAGCAGCCAGTACAATATCTGGAACATGATGGAACAGAAATGTTTTACTTCATAGCAGCAACTGCACAAACAGCAAGGAACTGACACCCATTGACTGTGCAACCAGCCACAGTTGTATCTAGATTGTTCCATTTTTCTAGCAGTGTACTTTGACCTTGTGGAATTCTGGACCAGCAGATTAGATCAGTAGCAGGAGCTGGTTTAATTTGACATAGGTGTTTTCCCTTGTCAAGCCTTAAAGGGGTTGTCCCATCACAAGGATCCTATCTATACTGCTTGTTAATGTGGATGTAAGACTTTTCCTAAATACACTGCTTCAGCAAAACTGCTTTGTTTGTCTACTATCTTAGTGATGTATCTGCCTGCTCTCAGTGGGGAGGGAGGAGGGGCTAAGTGCACGGGAGCGAGCCTGTGTTTCTAGCTATTCCTGTGTCTACACCACGTCACCTAACTCCCTGCTCTCAGATAGGGAAGAGGAGCTGCTTTCATTTCTGAACTCGTCTTCTGTTCTCCCAGTTATCAGGCTAGCTAATACAATTGTGTTCATTATGGCAGAGACAGGCAGTCTCTGTATGTAACACAGAATGGAGTTGCTCCTGCCTGTACTTCATAGTCCAATATTGTGCATATAGTGTTGTTTGAGGACCTTTGATGACATCACAGGCCCTTCAGCCGCCCCATAGGATTACGCTACGTGGTGGGAGGAGCTACATGCTAATTTGGGGCAGAGCTAAATGGCAGGTTGTATGTGAAACCCCGCCCACCAAATGACGCAAGAAACCAGGAAGAAAGAAGATTTTACAGCAGTGAAGACTGGTGAGTATGCGACGTGGGAATACCCCTTTAAGGGTAATGGCTGAGAACTGTCCACCAAAGGTATGGAAAAAATTAATTTTATGAAAATGAATCCGGTATGAATTCTTGAGGCTTTTCACACACTTCTGGTTGATACTAGTGAAACAATAAAATAAAACAAAAAAAAAATCCCATTGCTTCTTCGAAAACCAATGTATATATATTTTTATATTTTCTGGTAACATTAGATATGTCACCCATAATCCAAGAGGTAGAGTTTTTTTTAGTGTTCAGTGAAAAAGGCCCAGGACATGTCAGAGGAAGGGACACACACGGACACTTGCAATTGTGATACACGGCAGATTTAGACTCCTTTTTCCTGTTCATATACAGTAAGTACAATAGTTTGACTTTTGATATCACTGACCTACAACTTCCCTATCTAGAACTGCCACCAGTTTTAAAGGGTCAAAATTGCTGAATGACTACCTTTAATATACTGACCAATACACAGATCATAGAACTAATGGTATACAGCTGTATCACTCCGGCTACGCTCCAATAGAACATTTTATAATACAAGCTGAATTGAATTTGAATGACTTTACATCTGCCATGTGAAACGGAGAATAAAAGGGTATCAGTCTAGTGGTCTGGTCTTTACAGACACCGTGAAACTTTTTATTGCTATGGGAATGGAGACAATATAGCAGTTTGCTACCGCCCTTGTTCTAGTCTGTAATGAGGGTATTTAGGGCTGGAAATACAACGGGGTAATGTGTTGGTATAGAAAAATGAATGCCTGTCAGGTGCTGGTATATTAGTCTTTATAAAGCCGAACAAATTTACAGCTTGTTTTCAGTAAGTGCCCACTGCAGCCATTATTACCTCTCATATAAGTCAGAGCGTACCTTGTTGTCACCCTGTCTACTTGAGCCATCTGCAATATCACGCTGTCTATGGAGGCCTGCAATGAGTTAATCAGCATCCATTCACATCTCCTGATGTAATCTTATTGCCTTAATTTGCTAAATATTGTTTGGCCTGTTCCATAATTACAACAAATCACCCTGCCTCTCGGTAAGCTAATTGTATTACAGTCACTTGAGTCAAGCACATATTATCTGGTTAGGAATATCTGCCACTGTTTGCAATTCTGAATTGCCCTGAAATAATCAGGAATCACGGACAGTGTAACAATGGACGCTAGCTGTCTTTTGAAGCTCTGAAAATGTAAATTGGAGCCAAGGCAAAACAGAGGGGACAGCGGAATAGCGAGAACCAAACACTTTGAATAAAGAATCTGTGCCAAATTAACTGGATGTTTTGGGCCGCGAATGCAAACATCAGATAAAAATAACAAGCCACACGGCGGAGGACAGAGCGCAGTGCTTCTTCGTAGCCTGGGGGCTGCACATGCCCAGTCAGTCTCTCTGTGGTAGAGAAGAGCTGAGCAGCATTCCCTAGCAGAAGGCTGAAGTAAAAGAGGGTCTGTGTTTGATGTATGAGCTTTGGCTTGCCATTGTGAGTCACCCCAGAACTAGCTCCAGGCAAGACAAAAATCTTTTGTGATTAATTAGAAAAACTGGACAATTATGAATTGACTGCACAAAGCCAGTGCACGGTAATATAAATAGTAATGAAGCTGGCTGAATGTGATGAGCACACTGTGTTTATCCGAGATCAGGAAAAAGACTGATTTTAGGTAGTGTCAGCTTAAACTCAAGAACTTCAAATACCCTACAGATTTTTGGACTGGTTTACTAGGCAGCCTCTTCGCCCCGCACAATGTTTCCACAAAGCCTATTTGGATAAATATATATTTTTTCGGAACATAATTGGGAAAAAACGAATAATGCAAGTAGTACAGCACTCATCACGAAACCTTCTGAATTAGCAAATCTAGCTGGGCTGGAAGTGGTATCCATCTCCTGAAACCTCCATTAATACGTCTGGCTAAGCAAAGGAACTGTGATATGCAATTATAATTTTGGCACACAGGCTAATCGTGATGCTGGTAAGCAGTGTTTAACGCCTGTGCTGCCAGATGCGTCTTAAATATATTGCGCCACAATACATTGCAGGAACCTTTTGCAGAAAAAAATTGTCAGCATAATTAAAAGACAATACCACATTAAGCAATGGATGGTTTACAGAAGCCTGCTGTTCTTTTTATTTATTTGTCTGATTTGCTTTAATGTCCATCAGAGGTGTCATTTCAGGGGATGGTAATTTGTTAAACAGTGATAGTCGTTTACGTGAAAAACTCCCAGTCATATTTTCCTGCTGGATTGTTTTGCCTTTTTTTTGTTGTTGCAGTCGTTTCTTGTTCCTATGTCGAGGCAGAAGTAGACTTCTAATGCATTGGAAGCGGAAAGAGGAGTAGGCTAAATTCTCACTCATGACCCGGGGTTAATTAGCTCCTCAGCCAGAACGGAATATGCCCTCTGGGTCAATATACACTGATGTAGATGCAGACTGCATTCTGCTCCCAATATTGTGCAATGCTAAATAATTACATTTTGATATAGATTTTTGCATTATTTAGTTAGTAATGTATGTTTGCCCTGACAACTGCAAAAAAATCTAGATTATGCTGGGTGAAGTGTGCTCCTGTGTGGTAGGAGAGGCAGGTTACCTACACAGATGTCAGCAACATTTAAATTATGGAGTGGCGACCCCCTGGTGTCCTAAAATGTTGTTTTTTTGCCAAGCAATTAACTCTTTTCAGTGCACTACATATCCATGTGTCTTACTTTGCCACTGTCTGCCCTTTCCACATTGTTTCCTATTATTATTCAAAGAGGGCTGCCTTGGTAGTAAACCCATTGACCATTCAATCAGTAGTGGAGCTGCTGCTGATAATTAAAAGTTTCCAACCTATTGCCCAAGGCCAAGCTAGAGCCAGTCAGAGAGGAGCCAGGCCTAGGCTACTCATGGACCAATCGATCAGCTGATTAACCTATATTACTGATTGGTCAGAGCTGATTGCATCTCCACTAAAGAAATCTTCTCTAGCCTGGAGGTATAGGGTGCAGCTATACATTACGATTGGACACGGAAGCCGTCTAACAGTTTGTGTCTGTTTACTGTTAACAAGTCTCGAAAAGCTTTGTCCACCACAAACGCATTTCCAGCTGCCTTTATTCTCTGCAGCTGCCTTCTTATCATTGCGCTTATGTTTTTCTATGAGAAAGGCCAAACACATTCAAACTGTTTATTGTGGGGGGATTAAGAAAACTGTGAAGGGTATAATTTGTAAATGGTTGTCTAAATTAGGCCTAATTTAATCATAAAGACAGCTAAAAGCATATATCCCTCAACATCATATACGTACCATAGACTGCCTGGATAGTGGGAGGGATATGCTTCTACTAAGTGATAATGTTGTCATACTTGTTTTCATCATGTGCCCAGTGGCGTAACTACCACCATAGCAGCAGAAGCAGCTGCCACAGGGCCCGGGACATTAGGGACCCGGTGACAGCCGCTACCGCTGCTATCATTATACTCGGGGGTCTTTTCGGACTCCCGAGTATAATGATTGGTGGACCGGGAGAGGTAAGAAACATAAAAAACACAGTTACTTACCTCTCTACGATACTGGCCAGGCCTCCTTCCTTGTTGTCTGACGTCTCTGACATCACATGAATCATGTGATGTCCGACGTCATTGCAGAAGGTCGGCAGCGGAGGCCGACAGCGTAGGAGCCGGGGACAGGTAAGAAACAGTAGTTTTTTATGTTTTTATTCCCCCGAGTCTCCGATTATTATACTCTGGGGCCACAATGGGGTCAGTCGAGGTCTTTGGCCTTGTCAAAAATTCGCCACGGGGCCCCGCCATTCCTAGTTACGCCACTGCATGTGCCCCTTTTGTTGCTTTTTTTGGTGCAAATTTTGCAGCCTTTTGTAAGAGCCAAAGCCAGAAATGGATTTAAAGGGAATGGAAAATATAACTAAAGGACTTAGATTTCTCCTTCCTGTTGAATCCGCCCCAGGTTTTGGCTCACCAAAGGAGTGAAATCTGCACCATAATAGTAATAAAAACTCAGTAGGACTGTTTCATTTTCATGTCTAAAAGAAAACTGTTCTTTTTGCCGAAAGCGACAAATCACAGACCAGAATTATTTTTTAAAAGGCAAAATACAAAATCAAAGCTTTGCTGTAATTAGTTGTGCAGAAATACAGATGAGCAATACAGGGAGAATGGGAGTAGTAGTCAATTTTTGGGCTCATGGTGGCTGTAGTTCACTTGACCAACCCTCCAGCATACCTCAGAGTTTGTGCAGAGATGAGGGGGAAGGGTGTAGCAATGAGAGGGGCTACAGTGTGGAAGATAGTGGTGCAGGTCTGGCAAGTAGGTGGAGACAGGGGCTGGTCAAGTTTTGGACTCACTGTCTCTGTCTTCCCTTTCTCCTGGTTTAAGCAGCAGCACTGGGGAATTGCACAACTAGCAATTCCCTTTCAAAAGTCCATCTAAAATTACCCTCACAGTTATGCACACTGATTCCATAAATGCAAGCACAGCGATGGCTGATGACTAGTCTCCTGATCTGCCTGTCTCCTCCCTCTAACCAGAATATCCTAAGCAAGGGTTGTACCACCATCTGTTCTTCAGCTTACATGGTTTGCTCGATGCAGTTACAGATACAATAAATAGGAGGCCAATACCACATAATAGGTGTGGGAATAAGGTCAAAGATAATGGAGCAAACAACCACACTGAGAAAATATATAAAACTAATAACCTTTATTAGTATCCAAAACTAAAATCATATGGATACACATAACATCCAATATATATTATATATATATATATATATATATATATATATATATATATATATATATATATATATATACTGTATATATATATAAGAAATGGGGGGAGGGGGGCAAAGAAGTCACAATTCCAGCAGACCAATGTGGTGGATGGTATAAAGTGCACACATAATAAACATAGTTGGTAGGCAGAGTAAGAATGGTAAGAGAAAAGAACATATATACACTCACCGGCCACTTTATTAGGTACACCATGCTAGTAACGGGTTGGACCCCCTTTTGCCTTCAGAACTGCCTCAATTCTTCGTGGCATAGATTCAACAAGGTGCTGGAAGCATTCCTCAGAGATTTTGGTCCATATTGACATGATGGCATCACACAGTTGCCGCAGATTTGTCGGCTGCACATCCATGATGCGAATCTCCCGTTCCACCACATCCCAAAGATGCTCTATTGGATTGAGATCTGGTGACTGTGGAGGCCATTGGAGTACAGTAAACTCATTGTCATGTTCAAGAAACCAGTCTGAGATGATTCCAGCTTTATGACATGGCGCATTATCCTGCTGAAAGTAGCCATCAGATGTTGGGTACATTGTGGTCATAAAGGGATGGACATGGTCAGCAACAATACTCAGGTAGGCTTTGGTGTTGCAACGATGCTCAATTGGTACCAAGGGGCCCAAAGAGTGCCAAGAAAATATTCCCCACACCATGACACCACCACCACCAGCCTGAACCGTTGATACAAGGCAGGATGGATCCATGCTTTCATGTTGTTGACGCCAAATTCGGACCCTACCATCCGAATGTTGCAGCAGAAATCAAGACTCATCAGACCAGGCAACGTTTTTCCAATCTTCAATTGTCCAATTTCGATGAGCTTGTGCAAATTGTAGCCTCAGTTTCCTGTTCTTAGCTGAAAGGAGTGGCACCCGGTGTGGTCTTCTGCTGCTGTAGCCCATCTGCCTCAAAGTTCGACGTACTGTGCGTTCAGAGATGCTCTTCTGGCTACCTTGGTTGTAACGGGTGGCTATTTGAGTCACTGTTGCCTTTCTATCAGCTCGAACCAGTCTGGCCATTCTCCTCTGACCTCTGGCATCAACAACGCATTTCCGCCCACAGAACTGCCGCTCACTGGATGTTTTTTCTTTTTCGGACCATTCTCTGTAAACCCTAGAGATGGTTGTGCGTGAAAATCCCAGTAGATCAGCAGTTTCTGAAATACTCAGACCAGCCCTTCTGGCACCAACAACCATGCCACGTTCAAAGGCACTCAAATCACCTTTCTTCCCCATACTGATGCTCGGTTTGAACTGAAGGAGATTGTCTTGACCATGTCTACATGCCTAAATGCACTGAGTTGCCGCCATGTGATTGGCTGATTAGAAATTAAGTGTTAACGAGCAGTTGGACAGGTGTACCTAATAAAGTGGCCGGTGAGTGTATAGTAGTTACTCTAAATAGAAATAAAATGGAACGCTCTGCACATAAAACCGTACGAAAAGAGAATTACAGGACCATAAATGAGTGATCCAGAGAAAGGACAGGAGAATAGGCTCACACATAAATGTGGTCTAGATGGATTCTCACCTAGTTGAGTTGTGTTGAGCCACAACTACTTATGAAGGCATAGACATAGTGTCAGGCAGCAGCAGGACCTCAGGGCGTCCACAGGAAATGAAGGAGATCAGGACCCTTCTGGCACCAACAACCATGCCACGTTCAAAGGCACTCAAATCACCTTTCTTCCCCATACTGATGCTCGGTTTGAACTGCAGGAGATTGTCTTGACCATGTCTACATGCCTAAATGCACTGAGTTGCCACCATGTGATTGGCTGATTAGAAATTAAGTGTTAACGAGCAGTTGGACAGGTGTACCTAATAAAGTGGCCGGTGAGTGTACATATAATTAGACCAAAGTTTGGTATAGCACCAAAATAGATATAACGCTAAAGGTCAAAAAAGTAAGAGAATAAACACCTATTGCCCATCAACATGCATAGTAACAGCTAAATGGCACATACCACACCACCAGAGAGCAACTGTCCGACGTGCGTTTCGCCCTCCTACCAGGGCTTCGTCCAGGGACCAATACATTCTAAGCAAGGGCCGTACCACCATCTGTTCATCAGCTTACATGGTTTGCTCCATACAGTTACAGTGCAAACTTACTTAAAGGGAATCCGTGAGCAGTAAATTGTTTATAAACCTAATCAAAGTACATAGAAAAGGTGAGGATGCAGTTTCCAAATGCAGTATGCAGTATCTTTGTTATGCAGCTTTTTTTCATGTAAAATGCTGTTTTGTTCATATACAAATAACGGGAAAATGATTTTGCCTGGGAATCTAGAGTAAAGACGAAAGCCCAGGCAAGACACATCCCCACAGAACTTCTCCTTGTATTTGCAAATGAATAAAAGTTAGATTTACATGCAAATTGGGCTCAAGAACTGAATAACACAGGCATATTTGGAAACTGACAGAGTTTATATTAATCAACATCAACCCAGCACAGATTAGCCAAGTATTTTCCTACTTGGATGCTTCGGTTACTATTGGCAACACAGATAGTTTTTCTTTTGGACATGATAATACATCTGCCCGGTTGTTTGCCTTCATCCTATGAGTAATTTTGGGATCTGCCACTTAGACTCCTTTTACAAGGGTACAACTGATGAACTGATCAATGCCATAATAAGTCATCGCTCCTTTAAAGGCGCTTCACATGGTGTACAGCACAAGAGACTGGTAATATGATCACTCTTCATTCACTTCGCATTTTGTCACTAGCACAAGCCTTCATGGCACAATATACCACAACATGCTCTTGACAAACAGCAATTTTGGTGACTATATAAAAGATCTAATCTGCCAAGAATTTAGCAAATTTTCGTCGGCTGATCCGAACTCTCTTTACATGGGTCAATAGTTAACGGTGGGCGTTCGAATTTCGAATGCTGTACCAATGGCTTGGCCAATTTTGTAGTATCAAGGGGTAAGCATAGTATAAACATTTGCCAGTAATAGAAATGATATACACAGCAAGGACAACTAAAAAAGGTGGAAGAAAAAACACACAGTCCTTGTGCATACTTCCTGAGTTGCTAACTGCAACAACAATACCATGGTTTTGTCCTCAAACTGACTTATATAAAATGTTGCCTTGAAAATATGCTCCCTTAAGACCCTCCAAAAATCCAGACTAAAGCCTGAAGCTGTAAAAAACACAAAAAATAGGCTGTAGAAAAGCTGTGTTAGCAATAATCAGAATTTGCTTTGATTATTCCATTTGCTGTACTCCTCAAATCTGAGCGCATGTAAAGCAAATGCAATAATAATGTTTATTAATGGTACTTTGCAGAACACAGCAATACTATAGTGGGATCATGGAAAGAGGATTTTAAGCCCAGTCTCTTACCACTTTATTACAACCAAATGGAATCAAAATCACGAAAAATTATTGAAAGTGAAATGAAAAATTTGAAGTGATCACATACAAGTAAACACTGATAAATCAATGAAAACAGAATAAACTCAACAGTAAATGTAAAACAATGTAGGCAATATGGGTTTACACACCATGGTATTAAGAAAAAGTTGTGTAATCAGTACTGTCATGATCTGTTGGCAGACCAGACTACCTTGTGTAAGGCTAGCACACCATGGGGACAAGCCTACTCTCCTATTGGCCGAAACAACACTGAAAAATATTGGATAGGACCTATTTGAGTCTTTAGTATACATTAACTGTCAAACACTCATTCATCTAACAACGCTTTCTAACTAAGGCTAGGTTTACACTTGCTCTCCATTATTCGGGTTTGCGGGGGCACACAAATGATAGAGAGCTTGTCTGCTAAAACAACGGTTACCCACGGACACCCGTGAACCCATAGACTGTAATTGGTCCACCGATTGTCCGTTGGGGTTTCCACTACCTTTAGGCTAAGGCCCCATGGGCCGTAATCGTAGCGCTAAATCGCTGTGGAAAGAACCGCTGTGTGAACACATTGCGGTTCTTTCCACAGCGCTTTTAAGAGAAAGTTCACAGAGTTTTCCTCCGCGGACTTTCACTTAACATTATATCTACGGGAAAGCCGCCGGCGTTTCCGTAGATATAATTGACACGCTGCACTTTGCAAATCCGCAACAGCTTTGCAAATTGCAGCGTGTCCGCGTTGCGTTTCTTCCGCAAAGTGGGAATGGGATTTGCATGAATCTCATCCACTTTGCCTGCACTGTACAACGCCGCAATTTTTCCCGCAGCGTAAATCGCAGCGTTTATGTCCCGTGGGGCCCCGGCCTTATACTGAAACCAACAGAGAGAAAAGTCCTCCATGCAGGACTTTTCTCTCTTAACATCTTTCGCGGAGATCCCTACGCAGATGTGAACCTAGCCTAAGTGTGCATGTTATTTCAAGTGATGACAATATCTATAAAGCATAGTGGAATATGCTGGCACTCTAGAAGTAAGCATAATGAATGTTAGTATGGGGAGAGGGGAGAAATCCATTGCCAGATTCCTCTGGCAGCAGCTAATCTCTCCAAGAACAAAACAGTCTGGCATGTTGAAATCCTACTCAACTTTACCCCAAGATCTGCTATTGGTGGAGTTTCCATATACACTTTAAATAATTGGCTAATCTTGCTGAAATCAGAAAATCCAGCCTACATTAATTTAATGTGTACGCCCAGCTAAAATTATGAGTCCACTGTTTTCATGAGTGAAGCAAGTCTTCAAAGTCTGTGTAACTCGACCCTTCTTTGCAGTGTTTAATTTGGCCAAAAGCTACAAAATTTGTTTGTGCAGTTTGGGATGATAGGAGAGCAGACCTGTTCTTATACTACAGTACCCTTAAATATTACTGCATAGTTGTTGTTTAACCCCTCTATTTTTGGACTTCAGGATGAGGTATACTTTCTTGGTCTTTTTCCTCCCCGACATCTAAAAACCATCACTTTTTTATTCTTTCATATGATACAGTGATAATTATTATTATTAACTTTATATAGTGCCAGCATATTCCGTAGCACTTTACAAATCAGCTAATGCAAGTTGTATTTTTTAGTTGAACAATTTTGGAGTACATATCATACAATATCAGACATGCAAGACTTTGTGTCTGGTTAAAAAAAATGGTTTCTCCGCGGACAGGCAGAAGACGCACACAGGCGGTCACCTTTGCAAACCCATTCAAGTATATGGGTTTGAAAGCTGACCGCCAGGTTTCTGTCTCCTGTCGAGTTTTGCGGAAACCAGCCGGACAAACTCGACACGTGCAGGTGTGAAAGCACCCTAAGGAGCATTACATTGTGTGTGGGACACTAATATGACTTTATATTATGCTGGGGAAGTAAGGAACTTTAGACAGTGCTGGAGGGATTAATGAGCATTACAAGGACATTAGTGCCCCCACACAGTATATTGCCCTGTTAGTGGTCTCCACATGTTATATTGAACTGTTGGTGCCCTCTCACATTATGCTCCTTAGTCACACCTGCTCAGTATAATGTTCTTGAGTGTCTCACACATTTGAATCCTCCTTGGTGCCCCCACAAAGAATTGACTCTAACGGTGGATAGAAGAAACACTCATCATCAGACTGCAGTCCCCTAAGCCCCGATACTTTACAATATTCTGGTCCGCACAGGAGAACTATCCCTGCTATTATGCCCAATTTATTAAAAGGCATGTGGTTCTGTGTAAATTAGGTTCATCTCCACTCCAATGCATAAGCGATCAAGACTAGAGATAGGTGAACTGAAGATTTGTTTTGGGTTCAGACAAATTGACGCTTTGGTTCCTTTCGGTGCTCCCCGTGTGACTGATGAGGACCAATCACAGGCATCATCGGTGACCCCAGGCACATGATGTCCTTCAGGATGCCAGAAAAGGACAGATAGAGAGCCAGACACTGCGAGGAGGCCCAGAAGAGGCGAGGTAAGGTGAGTATAAATGTTTGTTATTGTTTTACACTTCCCATGGGCCTTCACCTATTACACTGTGGGGTCTGAAGAGACCTCATAGTATAATAATTTCACCTCCATATTATTGGTGACAAAGTCCCAAATATTTGTGTTCAAATGAGCACAAAATGTTTGGAAAATTCAGTTTGAATCAGGCTCGATTCCCATGTTCTTTCCCATTTTCCAGTGTAATCTTTATTCACCGGCATCACTTAAAAGCAAATTATATAGAACATGCACCTTGTAACATGTACAGAAAAAAATTGTATGTTTAAAGCAAGGCACTGCAAATAGTTAAAACCACATTCAGTTTTAGCTGCAAGGAGGGACATGTAGAGTTCTCTAAAATAACCAGTGTCAGAACAAGCCAACAGGGACGTAGTAATGTAGTGCTTTTTTAAGTAAATGAAACTTGTTGAAAGTGACACCACTGTTATACAACAACACATCGGAAGAACATGATTAAACGGAACCAGTGTTAAAAGTTCTAAATTACAAAGATTGGGAGTGTTAGGGATTTGATCACAGTATAATGTGACAATTATGTTACAGTAGCTGCCAGTGGCACTTAGATTAGTAATAGTATGATGGATTTTATCTGTAAAACAACTGCTATCAGTGTGGAGAAAGTGACATGTACTAATTAAAATGTGGTATAGCTCCTAGGTATAAACAAGCAGGAATGAAGAGATGTGCAGGGAGTGACAATCATACACTTCAGGGCTGAGTTTAGATGGAAGCTCTGTGCATTTTATCCAAATATATAGTTGCAAAGTTATGTGGTGGTATAGCATGAAGAGCTCTATCCATTTATGTATATTAACTCTGAAATATAGAAGTTCACATATATTAGTACATCATTAACCAGTTAATGACCTTTAATGTAAATGGACACCTACATAGTAATCAATAGACAATGTTTGAATTCCCTAATGATCTTTTATGACCTATTGGAGGACATATTATAAAAAAATATACTGTATATACTAAACTAGTTATAAAAAAATAAACAATCCAAATTGTACCCAATTTCTCAAACGATACAAATATATTCCTGATGTAACATAACTAACACCACACAATGCCTTATTTTTGTGTGATTTTGTAAAAATATAAATGAAACAAAGTCAAAATAGATTTTTTTAATTCATGTATCAATAATATTTAATTTCTCATTTATAGAATAAAGGAACCTATTGTTATAGCAATATTATGAACAGTCCTAACTGTAAAAAAAAGAAACAAACAACAACGCTAACATTATATGAGCAGCTCAGCAAATAAAAAAACCCTCAGGCTAAGGCTCCAGGTAGCGGGCGGCAGAGGAATAACGCTGCGGGAATAAACGTGGTGGAAGCACATCACAGTTTTTCCTGCAGTATTTTTCACAGATAGTCAGAGGTGCAGAGGTTTCCTCTGCAAACTTTCTGCTTCCATTATACTTATAAGGAAACCGCAAGTGTTTCTGTAGGTGTAATTGACATGGTGGTTTTGGAAATCACAGCATTTCCGGTGCAGATATTCTTCTGCAAGGTGTGGATGGTATTTGGTAGAACCGCAGCATTTAAGCCACACGGGCCCCTGGCCTCAAATCATCAACAAACTAAATTGTTAAACCAAACGAGCTGGTCATTTAAGAGGTTACATAATTGCAAATAATGCACATGATGTACCCAGACTGCGACACCGTACAGTGATCAAATAGTTACTTTTGTGTTAACCTCAGGACTTTAGATATCAGAAGGGACAATGGAACCTCAAGCACATTATATCTATATATAGTTAGATTTATTTTCTGTTAGTTTATGTTGTTCTAGTTATAGCTCAATGTTACAATACTAATTTTATTATTTTGTGGGGATTATTAATTTGGACCTTTCACCACCTTTACTACGTCCAGCTCTGTATCATTTTATAGTTGTTGCACTAAAGATTCTGGTACAATTAGATTTTTTTCCTAGCCCCGCCCATCCCAAGCAATAAGTGCTGTTGAGCTCTGTACTGTCAGGGGGGCAGTGTCAGGCTGGATCAGGCAAGGGTGTGAGTCTGAGCTTTGACTCTGTCCACCTCTAATTAGAGTGGTATGCCCCATTCCTGCTCCTGGAATATAAGTAGTGTATCATATACTAAAATAAACTGCATTGATTGTTAGGGAATGGTAGGGGTTAAAGAAAAAATTCCAATTGCACTGGAATCAGTGTCAGTTATGAAAGGTCCCCTATAAACAAGATCATCTACAATGATACTGTAAGTGGGCACTAGAACACCACTGAGCTTGACTAGACACGGGCTCAGTAGACACTATGTAACCTAAACACACTGGACAAGTTTTCCAATCATTATCACGAGACATCAGGGATGTTCTGTCATCTTTTTCCCACTAAGCAATAAGTACATTGACTATTCTTGTAAACCAGAGACCTCTTAATTACATACTATCAAATGTATCATCACCTTTACACCTTTCCAATAAATTCTGCCCCAATGCATATATACTGTCTCCCAATAAGTATTTGGAGACCTGTGGTCTGAGCGGCATGAGTGGCAATTACAGCCTCAACCCTCCGGGGCATGCTTTCCACATGTCCTTGTATGATGGCTAGTGGTATTTTATTCAATTTGCCTTGGAGAAGACAGGTAAGTTATTTTACCGATTTTGGTCAGCTACTGCACCCCTTGGTTCAGCGATCCAACTCATCCCAGAGGTGCTCGATAGTGTTCAAATCTGGAGCAGGCCAGTCCAGTCGGTTGTCACTGTACCAAGCCATGGTAGACCTTGCTACATGACAGCTGGCATTGTCAACCTGGAAGTAAATTGGTCCGACCCATAGAACCGCCATAATGTAGGAAGTCAACTGTTATCTAAAATAGAACAATAGGCATTGGCGTTGAGTTTACCATGCACTGGGACCAAGGGTCCCATTCTATACCAGGAGAAAAAAAATCTCAGACCATAATTCTACCTCCGCAGAACTTTACTGGGTGTTCAAATAGACAGTGTAGATAGAGCACAAGGTAAATTAACTAGGCTCCACAGTGGATGCCGAAGACTTCCCTCTCTGGGAAACATAGATGTCAGGGAGTATAATTTTCCTTTTTCTCCCAATGGATATAATATAGCCTCACTCAGTGATACCAATGAGTATAGCCTATGTTAATACCCTATTCTTATTGACTGACAGATATAACCGATTGCTGTTTAACCAGTGGATGCAGGAGAATATTCTACAAAGTTCCCTAGCCCCATGGACTCTAGTGAAAATAATCTACCTTTCTATTATCTATGGAAGATTTTTCTCACTAGATAGAAATAAATATAGAATATCCCCTATGGGTAACCTTCATTCTTCTAGAGAGTACTAACAGCCAAAAATGTATATATCCCCTGGATAGACATCTAAAGGAAACCTCTTTATCTGGAGGCAGAAACATCCCCACTGAGTCTCAGAAGTACTGTTCAACCTAGTGAAAGTCTCAGAAGGACCTCAGAGGCTGTAATATGTTGGATTAAAGTTGTAAACCGCATATAACTAAAATAAACATCTATTAGCGCATTATAAATTCAGCATACAGTATGTAGAATAAAATAATGCTTCATTTTACAGATAGGTTGATAGGACCACTGATCCCTAATAAAAAAGTGGCAGAGCAATGTTATTATAGTACGTTACGTATTACAACTAATTTACATGTAAAATTCTAACAGTGACAAGCTAAAGAAAAAATATGATAAATTATGTGGTCAGGGACAGAATTAGATAACTACAGTAGTTAGATGTATTTGCAATAACTAACTATATAATTACCAAATTTATTTGAGATTAAGTATTTTTACCTCAAAGTAACACAAATTGTGAAATTCAGTCCATTGGAGCATAGAATGGAGTATGTCAGGTAACAGGTTATAAGAACATACTATTATTCTGTGCAACTAGAAAATGACGTGACTACAATAAGTACTGGCAAAGGAATGGTTGTACATTAACATGGCACACTATATCCAAATACAGAACAATATTAGTTACTTTTAAGGCCCTATGTAGCGTCTCACAGCAAAAAAGCGCTCTGGGAAAAACTGGTCCAGTCCTAAAGGGGTTATCTGTGACCTTAATACTGATGATTGATCCTTAACCCCTTCCTGCCAATGGCACTTTTTGACTTCCTGACCAAGCTCGATTTTTCAAAACTGACATGTGTCACTTTATGTGGCAATAACTTTGGAATGCTTTAACTTACCAAAGTGATTTTGAGATTGTTTTTTCGTAACACATTGTACTTCCGGTTAGTAGAAAATTTTGGTTGATATGTTTTATGTTTAATTATGAAAAAATAGGAAATTTGGTGGAAATTTTGAAAAATACGCATTTTATAAAGTTTGAAATGATGTGCATACAGATAGTCAGACCACCAAAATTATATAATAAATCTCATGTCCCAGATCTCTGCTTTATGTCGGCATCAAACTTTAGTCACCCTTTTATTTTTATGGACATTATAAGGTTTACAAGTGAAATAACAATGTTCAAAATTTTCAAGAAATTTCCAAAACCCATTTTTTAAGGGACTAATCCAGTTATGAAGGCGTTTTGAAAGACCCTTGTATTAAACCCCCCATAAATCACCCCATTTTAAAAACTGCACCCTTAAATAAGCCAAAACAACATATACCTAGTATTTTAACCCTATTAGTGCTTAATAGGAATTAATACAAAATGGAGGTGAAATTTTCAAATTTGATTTTATTTTACTAATATTTTCATTTAGCCTAGAATTTGCACATTCACAAGGGGTTAACGGAGAAAATGCATCCCACAATTTTTTATGCAAGTTCTCCGGCCTACCATAGTACCCTACTTGTGGGTGTAAACTAATATATGGACGCACAGCGAGACGCAGAAGGGAAGGCGCACTAAGGAGCTTTTAGAGGGCAGATCTGGCTGTGATCAGTTTCAGGAACCATGTCGCATTTACAAAGCCCTTGAGGAGTCAAAACAGTGAAAACCTTATTTTTTTCCTGTGCAGCGTACAGCATAAGTAACATGTTACCTTTATTCTGCGGGTGGTACAATTACGGCGATACCTCATTTACAGGGGCGTAACTACCATAGAGGCAGCGGAGGCGGCTGCCACAGGGCCCGGGCCATTAGGGGGCCCGGTGACAGCTGCTACCACTGTGGTGCAGGGGCCATTAAGGGACATAATACTGTGTGTAGGGGCCACTAATGGACATAATACTGTGTGCAGGGGCCACTAATGGACATAATACTGTGTGCAGGACTTACTAGAGGACATAATAGAGTGCGGAGGAGGGGGTCGGTTGAGGCCCTTGGTGTTGGTTGCGGGGGAGGGGCCCATGTGAAAAGTTCACCACGGGGCCCCGCCATTCCTAGTTACGCCACTGCTCATTTATATTATTTTTTAATGCGTTGCTATTTGTGCAGAATAAAATTCAAATTAGGGGAAAAAATCAATTATTTTTGCATCGCCATCTTCTGAAAGGCATAACATTTTTATTTTTCGGTAGACAGAGCTGGTTGAGGGCTTATTTTTTTGCGGGATGACCTCTGCTTTTTATTGGTACCATTTTGGTTTTCATCTGACCATTTGATTACTTTTTATTGAACATTTTGTAAGGGAAAGGTGGTGAATAATCATTATTTTGTGCGGTTTTCTACTTTTTTCTAACTTTTTTTCTGTCCCCATGGGGGATTGAAGCAGTGATCTGCTGATCTCTGCTTCACTAGATGTACGCTGTGTAGAGGAAGCTGTCAGCCTGTGTAGATGCACGGGGCTGACAGCTTACTTTTCGGCAGGATCAACCAGGTACGTGGAGGGGACGGCATGGCGCAGACCTGGGGTCACTGATCAGACCCCGGGCTGCCCATTACCAACACCGGCACCCCCCGAAACCATCGTTGGGTGTGCCGATCGGTACCATAATATAGGGCCACACGGTGGCTCAGTGGTTAGCACTGCAGCCTTGCAGCGCTGGAGTCATGGTGTTCAAATCCCGCCAAGGGCAAAAAACCATCTGCAAGGAGTTTGTATGTTCTCCCCGTGTTTGCATGGATTTCCATCCCACATTCCAAAGACATATTGATAGGGAAAAAATGTACATTGTGAGCCCTGTGTGGGGCTCACAATCTACATAAAAAAAATAAATAAATATATATATATATATATGTATTATGTATATATAATATATCGAAACCCTTGAGATGCCGGCAGTCATGTTTGACCGCCGGTATCTCAGGGGTTAACACCCGCGATCGGACCCAGTTCCGATCGCGGGTGTTATAGGGCATTGTCAGCCGTATGTTAAAGCTGACACTCGCAGGGCATGGTGCGCACACAGGTTCTGTGTGCGCGCCATGCAGCCACCGTAGTAATATGGCGGTTTGCGGTAAGTCCTTCCCAGCAGCGCCGTACTATTACGGCGGATGTTGGGAAGGGGTTAAATGAGTTTCCCCATCAATCCTAATCGCTGCTCCATTGAGAATGGGGGATAAATGTCCCCCATTTTTCTGTTCAGTCAGGGTCTGAGAGGTTGCACCCCCACTAATCTTCAAGTTATCTCCTATCCTATAGAAATGGGATAATTTGCTTTGATGGAAAAATCCCTTTAAGTGGGGTCCTGACCGTAGCAGCAACTCTGTTTGAAGAGGCAGTGGTAATGTATTACAAAAGGTACGTGTCTTAGAATCAGCTAGGGGTTTGGCATGGGGGCAAATATATCCAAGTGGGTCCCGTACCTGGTATACCGATATTATCACTATACAGTAACTGTATAATGTTATATATCAGCTTTATACATTATATATGAATGCAGACAAGCAGGGCAGGGAAATGCGCTGACACTTACCTGCATTACCCTCTGTTCATACACTGGGTCAGCCATCACTTTCATTGCTCTACATGTGTACTGAGCAACTGCAGCAGTGATGTCATGTCGATGAGACCGCTGCAGACAAACACTGCTCTCAACAATGCAGTAGTACACAGTGTTGGGCTCCTGCAGTTCTGGTGTCATGACGTCTTGCTGTAGCCACTGCAAGCAAAGGTGACAGACAGCCCAATGGAGGAAAAGGGCAAAATATACAGTAGCTGCTGGAAACCCTGGGGCGGGGCACAAGAGACAGTGAGCCCTAAGCTGAAGCCCCCCACTGTCCTTTGCTATTGTCAGGCCCCTTCCTACATAATAAGTGGCAACTTGAAGACGATCCCTTCCTATATATGTGATGCACAAAATGCAGACAAGACGAACAACAACAAAGGGAGGTCAGCTAGCCAGGGTTCGCTAACAGTCGAGCAATGCAGTGCCAAATCGAAGTCCAAAAGAATAGTCAGTAGGGAAAGCCAGAGTTCAAGGATTAGAATACAAGTAATAATAGCGACATAAAAAAGCAAGTACGCACAAGGCAATAGCAAGCACCAGTGTAAATGTGAGCCAAGACTAAATAGGGAGGAAGAACCCGCCTAGAACCTGATAGGAAGGCAGGCTGTCAATCACAGGGCAAGGCAAAAATTAACCACTTAATGGACAGAGGCAACAAGGGCAGAAGACGGGTGTGGTGCAAATTCAATTACAGAACTAGTGCCGTGTTCACACAGTGCAACTGAACACTCTAAGCAAATTATCAAACTGCAAATGCCTCCTGTGCTGCAGCATGCGAGCAGAGGGTGGTGCAGAGACTTGAACAGGCAGAGATGTTACAGCCAACCTAAAACTAATGGCCTAGCTCCCAGATTCAGCGGGACAGTCCTGGATTCTGGGTCATGTCCCATGGTCCCTGGAGGAGGACATTAAACTGGGGGCAACTAGAGGGGGACATTAAACTGAGGGAAACTGGAGGTGGAGATTAAATGGGGGCAAATGGAGGGGGACATTAATGTCTTTCTCTAGTTGCCCCCAGTTTAGTGCCCCCAAGGTTTAATGTACCCTTCCAGATAACCACACAGTTTAATGTCCCTCTACCCCAGTTTAAACTGGGGTAGTTGGATGGGGACATTAAACTATAGAGCTGCTGAAGGGTGACATTAAACTGGGGCAGCTGGAGAGACTTTATACTGTGGGGTCAATTTGAGGAGAACATTATAACATGGGGGCATATAATATTAGGTAGACTGTAGGAGTATTATAATGTGTTGGGAGCACAAAGAGAAATGGTTGGGAATGGGAGGAGTCAAATTAGAAATGGGTGGATCTAAATTTGCTGTGCCGCACATTTTGTTCCTCTTTCTGTCCTCTGAAAGTTAGTATGTATGCCTATCTTAAAGCTAGGACATCAATTCTATTAGACTCTATAACCCATTAGAGTATGATAAATGAAATAACATTAAAGAGGAGTATGTATTGTTTCAACAAGCCTATAGACAAAAATAAAGTGAATTTAGAAATGTTGCCTGTATTCTCCCTCACAATACTGAATCCAGAAGGAACATTTACTTTGGGAAAGGAGGAAACTAGCTGGAAAGAGATCCTGTTTTAACTGGCAGATTAACAAATATGTTTGTAGATCAGAATCATATTTGTAAACCGTTTACAAATCAAAGTTTGAACAATGCCCAGAATGCAATTTAATTGCATTTTTCACATGAATGGAAATAGAACTGCATTGCATTTACTCATATTATGCCATATAACACAGATATAGAAATAGAAAGGCAAATAAAATGTCACAAAAGCTAAATTATCCATGCACTCGTATGTATTTTCATTAGACTTTTGCAATTTGGTTTATACATTCCATCTAAGCTTCATGTTCATGTCATAGTAATGAATTAGAAAAATTAAGTTGTTCCTTGGACACACATTTAAGCATATATAGGAAACACTGAGAATGTATAGGCTCACAATATCACCAAATTGACTGCACAAACTTTCTTGTAACACTTAATTTGCAAGGTGCAGTTTCTTGCAATTTTCTAAATGTATTTATCCAGTTTTTATTCTAATTCCTTAATCCAAGTCCATCAGTAACTGGATTCAGGACTATAGAAAAATCATGTATTATGGTATTTGCCTGGGGCCTGCCCCTATTTTGGGGATTTAAGGTGATCATACACCTAGAATAGATTTAAGTCAACTGAACCCATCAACTTCAGCATGACCAGAATACCATCTAATCTGTATTGGATATGCAACTGATTTTCAGGAAGTAAAATACAAGGAATGGTAAATACAGCATGCTTAATTCTTTGTTCTCATGGGAGATAACTTGACACTATTGTTGTCTGGCAGTCACCTACAGGCATGCTTGCCAAACTGAGAGTGCATGTCTGATCAAAGGTTGGGAGGAATAGTTGTTGGCTGAACAAATAATTGATCACCTTTAGGGCACCTGCACCATCACTATACTTAATCCCCATCCTGCTCAGCTGAAAAATGGTGGAAAGATGCAGTGTGCAACATGCATGCTTGGCCAGTTCACCTATTTGTGCCCGCAATAAGGTTTAGGTGGGACTTGGTCCTAGATTGGCTGGGTGGAAGCCTTTTCCAATCTTAATCTAGGCCTGAATGGACTGCATAAATCTTGCCAATCTTAATCCAGGCCTGACGGGACTGCATAAATCTAATCCACGTACTACTTATACCTAAAGAAAGAAAAAGATAAAGATGTTAGCGTAGGTATTGTAAATAGGAAAGACAGAGAATAAGTGTAATGAAGTATAAATGCAGAATTGCACATTGAGATAAAATTTCTTTAATCTGGTACAGTAAGACACTGGTCATCTTTATTGCTTATGTGGTCATATTACCTACTGTTAAAAAAAAAAAAAAATTGGCTTCATTTCTAGTGAAATTTTCTGGATTAATATTGGAACAAATAAATTGGTCCAAATCAAAAGTGCTGTAATTGCTCAACTTTTGGTGCAGGGACTCTTTTGCAGCTGAAGGATTCTCTGCACTAAGTGCTGTGGTGTACCAAACTAATATTTATTAGTCATTATTAATGACTTTATCAATGATTATTATTAATAATTTTGGTAAATTTTGGATTGTCTTTGCAGTAGAAAAATGATCTAGGATGGGTTCATATACGCTAAAAAATAGGTAAAAGATTTGAGAATAAGGTGAACCATGTTAAATTGGCCAATGACATCTGTGATATAATTCAGCCAGAGATAGGAGAACAGCACAGACATTACTGGTTAGGGTAGACCCAAACTGGGGGGGGGGGAGTTGTCTCATTGGCCACAATGGCTTTTTGCAAAAAATCCCTTGGCTAGAATACTGATGAGGGGTCTCTCTGAGGAGATAGTATTGAATTCCATATGCACTCCTGTATGACGATGTTTCAGGGTACCCTTTATGTTAGGTGTGAATAAAGACACAGGAGAAAGAATGGCAGTTGGTACAAGCATAGCTTGAGGCTCAATCTACTTGGTAAAAATCACCCAGTTATGACGCAACATGGCACAATTCACTCACGGCAGTAGGTTCCAGACATATGGAACTTTATATATCCGAACAAAAGTGACTCTGGTCATCACCCTTTACTCAGTCCTCTTATCCATGCCCATGTTGTGATCGGGAGAGCCCTGGGACCTGCTCCTCCTTTCCAACCTCTATTGGCACATTTCAGCCATGGATACCTATGTTTCTGCACTGTTCAGCAGTGGAGAATTTCAATAATAGCATGGCTACAAAGTCTTGGTTCTGTGAGCATAGGATCCAATGGGATTGCATGTTAGCCCTGGCTGGCACTAACTAGCCTTCAGGGGTAATGGTGCTCCGCTAGAAACTAAACTGCCCTTTTATCTCACTGGATACTTTTCAACTGTCTGTGGTGAACAGAATGCTACCTTCTGATTAAAAACTGGGGTCTCCTAAACTTGTCCCACTTTCTAGGAAACCCAGGGCATAAGCCACTCGTGCTTATGCAGCAACACAACAATGGCTTTTTTACTTCAAAATGGTTAAAACAAAGTAAATTATCAGTTTTAACTAGTAAAAAAGTTGAAAGCAAATATTGCGTTCCTGAAGTCCTTAGCAGTGGTCCTTTTAGGGGACACTGTACACTCTTTTCTGATCCCCAACTGTGTCATGTGACCAGAATAGGACTCTCCAATTGACACGGCTTCTCATGTATGGACAGGAAGTCTGTTTCTCCATTTATGACGGTGAGACCCATATTGGAACTCTCATAGGAAACAGACTTTGTTGAAGTTGGAGGGAACTTTATTGTTAAAGAGGAATATTTATTGGAATGAGTTACATATGGTGTCTCTACGTGTGGAGCAGAATTGTTAAAGGGGTTATACCACAAAAAGTATTTATCTAAATTGCTGATTGGAGGTTTGACCACAGGGATGCCCACTGATCCTGAGAACAGGGGTATCTTACCCTGATTTACTTCAATGAGAGTGCAATAGATAGCTGAGTGTTGAATTTAAGGTATTTGTGGCACTCCCACTGAAATGAATGGAGTAGGGTCTCCCATTCTGTGCTGCATTCACAACGGGGGCAAAACACTCCCTTTCTTGGGATTGGTGGGAAATTTATTCCCTAATAGAATGGCCTAATAGAAATATAAGCATAGAAGAAATGGGGTCTTCATTAGCATTCTAGGTGTCATGGAAGCCTATTAGCCCCCTTTATCACACCATAAGGGGTACCAATGGGGCAACAGAGACTCTCTTTGTCAAGCACTTCTGCCCTAGGCTCTGCAGTTGGTATGACACAGTTTATCAATGTCACCTGGGGAAATATTAACCATCTTGTCTCTACAATTATTTGGAAATCAACACCTGGTAACTAAAGTTAATGATAAAGTATATAAAAAGTGCTTTCAGTAAGGAGGAATAGGACCTAGCATACCGTATGATACAACATTGATGTTTTCTGGGGATCATAACACAGCCATTATTTTTTATTCTTTTATTTGATCTAATTATACAATGCTTAAAGGCAACTTTAAAAGGTATTCTGAAATCCCATTTCTGAGATTTGTTTTTTACATTGATTTAATTAATTCATTTGCTTCCCTCTACATCATGAAATCTGAATTAATTCTACATCCGTTCTCTTGAAAGCGCACAAAATATGTAAGAGATTATGCCTCTGCTGTTTTATAGATTCTGGCTTAGCAAGAATATGAATGGTTTTGATCATCAGCCATACAGTATTTCTACTACAATGAATCAAACAGCTATTGAAAAACTTGTCGGAAAGATATATACTGCATTAAATGCATTTGCTATTTATTTGGAGATAAGTTCCTGTGTAAAAGCAGATGTAGCTGTTTTGTTAGCATGGAAATCCACGTCACTGGGAATGATTCCAGGTGCTTAATATGAAGAACTTGTGCCTAGTTGTGCTGTACGTTCTTGGACAAAATGCTTTTCCTTCTGCTCTCAGGAAATTTATTCAGACTACATCTGTAGTGTATTTGGTAGACGCAACCAGGACAAGTGTGCAAGGGCTTGGAAACTGTTGGTTAGCACAACAAAGGGAATACCAATGGCAGTATATAATATTTAAAGGACATTACCATAGTTGGACACACATTTATTAAACTTACATAGAAATTGCTTCTAGAAAATTATATTTGTCTTATAAAAAATATTTGATTAAGGGATCCACGTATTGTCTAGGTACCTGTAATGAGAATTTTGCCCACATTTCTCTCTTTAAGATGTATGTATAAATTTCACTTAGGGAGCGTTCACACTACCGTCGGTGTCCGACATGTAGTGTCCGCTCCTAGTGTCCGCTCAAAATCTGTCACGGACACTAGGAGCGGACACTAGATGTGTCCGTGACACCTGTCATTCACTTGAATGGGCATCGGGTGCGTTCTTTTGCACTCCGTGCCCGTCCTTTCCTGTCCGCAAGAGAAGATGTCCGACTTCTCAAGCCGACAGAGGAACCCTGCATGCAGGGTTTTTCTGTCTGCTTGAGAAGTCGGACATTTTCTCTTGCGGACAGGGAAGGACGGGCACGGAGTGCAAAAGAACACACCCGATGCCCATTCAAGTGAATGACAGGTGTCACGGCCACATCTAGTGTCCGCTCCTAGTGTCCGTGACAGATTTTGAGCGGACACTAGGAGCGGACACTACATGTCGGACACCGACGGTAGTGTGAACGCTCCCTTAGTAATCATAATCAGTAAACTGCTATATTCACCTACAAAGGCTTGTTTCTTTGGGACAACACGGTGGCTCAGTGGTTAGCACTGCAGCCCTGGAGTCTTGGGTTTGAATCCTGTCAGGTACAACATCTGCAAGGTATTTGAATGTTCTCCCCGTGTTTGTGGATTTCTTTTCATTCTACAAAGACATACTGATAGGAAAAAAAAATGTATATATGGGGCTCACAATCTACATGAAAAAAATCTTATTTCATTTGCAGCTCTATTACATATACTGGTGTTTTGGAAACCGAAGCATTTCCGCTGCGGATATTTTTCTGCAATATGTGTGGATGGAATTAGCCAGAATCCCACCTGCTTTGCAAGTACTATAAAATATCACGTCTTTTGCCACTGCGTTTCCAATGGCGGTGTTTTCTTAACATGGGACCCTGGCCTTAAGGATTTTCTCTAACCATCTTAGGGTGCTGAATTTGGTGTGGAATCCGCATCAGATTCAGCGCTGTAAAAAAAAAGCCTTCCATTGACTTCAACGGGTTCCTTTTTTTGCTAGCATGGTTTTTCCCGCTTTGCTTTTTGACTGAGGCTTGCTACGTGGGGCCTTAGCCTTACAGAACAAATATGCACTAAATGCATCAAAAAGTTACATTGTTGAATGAAATGTCCTTATTTTGAGATATCATTTTCAGGTTATTCAACTAAGAAAGGACCTGTCACTGCTCCTGTGGGCGGTTTCCCCATAAAAGGAAGTCTGTGGAGGAAAACTCAGTGAACTTTCGGTCTAAAGCGCTGCGGGAAGAACTGTGATGCATTGCCGCCGCGGTTTTTCCCACAGCGCTGTCCTGTGAAGCCTTAGCCTAAAAGAGGTTCCGGAATGTAACTGGGGCAAATATATTCTTTGGAGAATATTTCCAAAGTAGAAATATCCATTTGCCCAAAAACAAACCCCAAGTATAATACTAGGAATCATCTGCAATATAATATCTATGTGTAATATATAATATGTTGTGGTGTTGGTTCTCCAAAATCTCTAAAAGCACAAATAAACTTGTGTATTAAATAAAAGTAAGTTAACACAAGTTGCTATCCTTAGTCATAGTATAGAAGTTCTTCCATAATAAGTATCATATAGGTCATTATAAGACAATGCAGTATGTTTATGCTGTCAGACTTTGTATCTTGTTACATGGGCCACTTAGCATTGCCAGGTAATTGTGAGGAAGAAAGCCAAACCCCATTATGTGGAGCATCACATCATTCTCTCTCGGAGTATTTTCTTACAAATGAGACCGTTTCAGGTGAACATTTTCTGTGTTAGGTGAATGAACCATAAACAGTGCAGGTATGGATGACTAATTCTGTCACAATCTGTCACACAGTAATGAAGACAAGGAAAGACACAATGTAATCATGGAAGGCAGCGCTGGGTGACTGAATAGCAATGCTCAGCCAGTGCAGTATTGGAAGGATTACTGTGCCCTTTACAGCTGAACATACAGCATTTACATGCAACATGTGTGCTCTGCAGTTTAGAGACGAGACCACATTTATTAGCGTTTGTTACTACTTGGGACATCTGAATTCATGCCAATGCAGCCATGCATGTGATTCATATGTGCCTGGTTTGACATGGCTGACTTGTCAGGCTTAACAATTAGTGAGCAAACTAAATAGAACTGTTGAATGTGTGTTGGGATATACTATATAAACATATACATAGCTTTCTTTATCATATATGAAAGCAACCTCGAGCATAAAGATATGATCATCTATTAGACTACTTTCAAGTGCTTTAGGATCGCAAATATTTTATTAAGAGATTGGGCAACCAGCCATCCAGTAGTGTACTAAGCACCATGTATTGTCTACACTGGAAAGAATAAGATCATACCAGCAGCCATCTTATGAGTACAGTATATTGGGGGCAATATGGAAATTTTGTAGTGGTTACAGTTATACCAAAATATAAAAGTACTGATCTCCGTACTTTGATCTCCATGCTTGGCTTTGATCAACTGTCCAATATACAGTACAAGCAGCAGTATATTTTGAGTACAGTTTTTCCACCACCCACACTCTATATTGATAGGCGCAACAATGTTACGTGTTTCATTGATGTCACTATACATCCTGTAGTCTCTTCATGTCACATGTTAGTTGTGATCTGGACCTTGGAAATGATGCATTGAAATCAATTATATTCCAAGGACGTTGTGATTGAGCATTTTGATAATTGCTGATATGGACCTAAATCCGTAAATTTGCCTCAGCAAATGTAAGTCATCTCGTGCACAGCAGGGACATGTACGTAAAGTCTGTATGGCAGCACATGCAGTGCCTACAAAACCCTATGGCGCTACAGATTTGTATGTGCTACTGTAGTGTCTACATCTTATCTTCATAATATAACTTAAGATCGCTCAGTTCCACTACATTTTTTTCTTTCAAAATACATATAGAAAGAAAATAGCTTAAAATGCTATCTGTAAAAAATTGTAGGCATGTTGATGGGTGGCGATCATAGAATTCTATAGGTGCTGTATTACGGTTCTGCCCTATTGAGAACTTCTACTGATTCAGTAGGCTGGACACATAAGATTTAGCCCCAAATCAGCTGATCAATCTTGCATTGAATTGGATGAATGATCTGACCATCAATATACCAGACTGGCAGATTGGGGAGGTAGTAGGTAAACCAACAATGTGGGCTCTGTGTGGTGTAATAAGCAAATCGGGCCATAGAAAATCATTGTTCATATTTTAATAATAGTTCGTTAAAATCAGCTCTGATTGTGTGTGGTTAGCTTAGTTTCCAATGTAGAGATGCTGTTCTTATATCACTAGCAGATGGGATTGCATGCTAGCCTATCCTCCACTGAAAATAATGGAGACTATGTAACCTTCCATTATAACAGGATCCATACACACAGGAACAAAGTTTGCTGAACCACACATTGCCAATAGGTTTGACCAACTATGTTATGGCAAAGCCAAGTGTGTATGTTTATAAGGAGCGGGAGGAATAGCTGTTGGCCATACAATCCCGAAGCAGGGATAATGGCTGGTTTTAGTTCTTAGGATTCTGGAATTTGCATCTGTTTTATGATCTATATACTTACAAGAGCTGCATTGTTACAAAAGAGATATATAGGGTATGAAACTGTCACAATTATTAGCTGAAAAGTTTAGGCTACATTCAGATGACCAATGGACAGCCATGAAAAGCATCCATTTTTCACAACTGTCTAGCACCTGGGGGACACCATCCACACATTGCGGAAAAATACATGCATCAGACACACTGCGATTTCCAAAACTGTTGCATTTTTGGAAATTGCAGCATATCAATTATATCTACAGAAACGGTGGGGGTTTCCCTATAGATATAATTGAAGCAGAAAGTCCCCCTGCAGGTTTTTTTTTTGCTGGGCCCGCAATGTGGGCCTTAGCCTTAAAGTGTCAGCAAGGCTTCTGTATGTTTAAATGTATCTCACTTAATTTTCACAATATACATTCAATAAAAAGGTGAAAGTTGATACAAAGGTATATGTCTACCTTTTAGATGCATCTTATTACATACTGCCGTGACACGGTATACAAGGAAATTTGGGTTATCCCTTCCCTGATGTTTAATGCTATTCAGAGAGAAAAATCTGAAGCATTTGCAAGTTAAGGTGAAGAAATGACTTAACATGTAAAATCAGCATTTTATTTCTCCACATTTATGTCAGGAAATGTTCTGTTTTCTCGCTTAACAGCACAGTTTAAAGGGTTTTTTTTCGTTTTCGAGCGTCTGAAGGCTGTTAGTTATGTTACGGCGGTGTGGGAAAGTATTGAATACTTAAACACTTCCAGCTTAGAGACTACGCAAAAGCAAAAACACACACATACATCCCGCCAGCACAATTAAGACAAAGCAGAAATGGCACGAATGGTGACAAAGGCTCAACAATTTTCAATTGCCCGCTCAGTCTGTAATGAGAAGAGCTGTTTACCCCATGTTCCTTATTAAAGTGAAGTATTTTATTTAATGAGCATGACTCATGCAAGGTGTTCCTATAAATCATCGGCTGGTTTACAAACTCAATAACTAGGCTTCCTGCTATAACTAGGCTGTGCACACCTTAAATTATTAACACACCAGGGCCTAAAGGCAGATCTTTGATGGTGATATAAACACTGTGAGGACAAGGTGCTCTCTCAGCAAAAGATTATTGACTCTAATTACCATTTACCACTGAAAAAAAAGACAATAAAATATGATGAGGGGCGGAGGCAATGGGCTTTCATTCTGCCAGGAGTATAAAAGAAAGAAAAAGTCTGTTGTTAGTGACAGATAGCATAAGCTACAGTTCTAAAGCTGTTTGTGTTTTTCTTCCTGAGCAATAGGAACAATAGGAAAAGAAAATGTGGAGAAGATTGGATTCATGCAGCCTTTGAAATGCATCGGAAAGCACCAGAGGGCACAAACAAAGAAGATACACTGGAAGGGCTCCCTCTTTTAATTGTTTGCATGTCTGAGATGTAACCCAAAGAGCACAAGGCACCAGACTTGTACTGGATGATTCTGATGCCTCTATACTGCAATTTTTTTGTTATTTTCCCAGTAAATGATAAACTTTATAGTGTGTAAATGATATTGGGCAGATGTAACAAATAAGGAGTGACAATAATCTGCTCATGTTTGGTAACAAAATGACCAATGGAAATTTCTTTAAAATGGAAAAAATGGAGTTTTGTTTCTTTTTACTACACCCCTAGTAATATTTACAAGTGGATTGTTTTTGTAGCATTTGAACTGCTCCACTGTTCAGAAATATTACAGGAAAAAACTTTGATGCCATAGAAGTGTCACATGTTAATTCGGGTTTCTTTTGCAGGCAATGCAAGCGTTGATTTTACAACAGTGATGCCTAACTGATGGACCAGGGACTGAATTTTACCCATAGAGAGGTTGCCCCAAGATGAACATGCATTACCCAACCACATGATAGCTGATAAGTGTGTGATTTCTGGAAGTCTCAGCTATAACAAAAACAAGGGTATAACAGACAGAGGTTGCCATCATGCCCCCTGGTTTGACTTGAAGCCAAGGGACTTGCCCTCATAACCTTCCCGTTATTTACCCTTTGATCCCCATACAAGGATCTAAACTTTTCTGCATTCACCTCTCAGAGTGGTCCTGGAATAGGTGGCAGTTGGCCAAAGGCTAGAGAGCCACTGGTGTGAAGCATCAGGGGGTCAGGCATGAGAGTGGTCAAGTACAGGACAAAGTTACGGGTTGGCAAAATTTCTTTAGGGTCATAAACAGTGGGAACATTAGAGATCAGCATAAGTAAGTCAAGATCAAACATAGACTCTGAAATAAGTCAAGGTCAATATACAGAGATACTAATAGAATGCAGTAGAATAAACTAGATAGGAACCTATATTCCTCAGAAATCAGGTATCCAGTGAATCTGTTTTAACAGAAAAGAAGTGTCCAATGTATCTTACAAGACACAAGAAGATAGAATGCAGAGAGAGGTGGAGATTGAGTGAGAGGGGGAGGAGGACCAGGGCACAAATGGGAAGTGGAGATATATTATTGTCCATGTCCACCAGGAGAGACAATATTCCAATAAACATGGAACACCCAGATAGTGGAGGATGTATGAGGTTTATCCAGAAATGAAAACACCAGAGGGAGGTTACCAAAGAGTTAACCCACATGAATGTAGCAGAGAATATTGGTGTGTTTCTACTCCATTCAAAGTCTATGGGATTGATGGGGAGTGTAAAGTGCTTGGCTATTTTTTATCAGTTCCATAAACTTCAAAAGAAGAGGCAGTGTGCATTTGTTCACAGCTCTATTCAACAGTGAACAAGGGAGCCCCCATTTTCATGACCAGTAGTGCTCCCAGCAATAGGACCCTCAGTGATCTGACACTTATGGGCTCGTTCACACAGGGTGGTGGGGCAGGTTTTAACCATATTTTGACTCGGGGAGCCAAGTCAAAAAATGGTCAAAACCCGCCTGCCAGGATGTCACGGTCGCAGCTTTCCCCCACCCCGGAATCAGCTCAAATGAATGGGCCAGCACTGGAGGTTGATCTTAAATATAGTAAAAAATGTATGTCAATACTATTTTACAAATATGATATGACTGATAATACAGGACCATGTACAACTCTTGTTACTGGCTATAGAAAGTATGTGAAATAATTTGTTTTGTTTCATCACAAGAGTCACTTTGACTTTTTTCTAACCACTTACTTCATGACTTGGTCTTGCAGTCAAACAAAACTTTCCATATCACTTTGTGTTCTATGATCCAGACTGATCACTAATACAAATGTTCTAAGAGAGTTGTAAAACAACCGCTACGTAGCTCACACAAAAAATATATACAGTCCAGTCACATTTTTCTAAAAGGAATGTTATCTATGTTACCAGCTATGTTACCAAGAAATCATCAACCCTGTAAATGCCAAATGACTGTATTGACTTGATTACCACTTATTTGGCAGTGGAAAATCTGTGAATCTTAACAAAGCATGGTAAGTAGTTCATGAAATATGATATGATGATATGATGATATGATATGATGATATGATATGATATGATAACTTCATTTATCTTACATCACAGTAAAAAATAATGTTCATGAAATAACTAATGAAACATTTGTGCAAAGAAAAATGAAGCTAAATATAATGGATCCCTAATTCAGAATGCATTCACAGAAATGAAAAAGAACTATTGCATACATTCCATGGGAGATACACAGCCTGATTTATAGTAGAGAGATATGAATATGAATGTTTCTTTAAATGGGCATGATATAAAATGACATTAACACCTTATCTACTTATGCAAGCACTATCTGCTACTAGCTTCCTGTGCCAATAATATCCCATAGTGCATTGCATATATTGTTATTACTCATGATCCCAAGTAGGGTTCACAATTAGAGATGAGCGAGTACTGTTCGGATCAGCCGATCCGAACAGCACGCACGCATTGAAATGAATGGACGTAGCCGGCACGCGGG